>NC_091950.1:94894369-95221179 GCF_031021105.1 Erythrolamprus reginae | reverse complement strand
GTGACGCTTTGTTCGAGTGGCTCTGCATCAGCGCGGGAAGGAAGGAAAGTAAGCCAGCCTGGCTCTTCTCGGCTTGTATCCCGGCACTTGGTGAGTGGAGAGGCGGTCGCCTCCCCTGCCGCCCCACTCTGGGGGTCCTTGGCTTCTGCTGGGGGTGGGGGGATCCGAACGCTGTTTTGAATTTCACATTCCGAGTGGCCCAAACGCCAAAGGCGAACTTCCGCACCTCAGGAGTTAGCTCGCAAACGGCGCGGCTGTTTTAAAACATCGCTGCTGGCCTGGGGGGGGGAGAGGGAAAGGGGGGAGAGGGGGGAGAGAAAGAGAGAGGGAGAGAGAGAGAGAGGGAAAAGGGGGGGAGAGGGGGGAGAGAAAGAGAGAGGGATAGAAAGAGAGAGAGAGTGAGAGATGCTCAGTGAGCCTTTCTTTGAAGTTGCCTTTCTTTCTTTCTTTCTTCTTTCTTTCTCTCTTTCTTTTTCTCTCTTGCTCTCTTGCTCTTTCATTCTTTTTTCTTTCTCTTTCTTTCTTTCTTTCTTTCTCTTGCTTTCTTTCTTTCTCTTGCTTTCTTTCTTTCTCTTGCTTTCTTTCTTTCTCTTGCTTTCTCTCCTTCCTTCCCTCCTTCCATTTCTTTCATTCTCCCTCTCTATTTTTATTTCTCTTTCATTTTCTTTCTTTCTCTCTTGCTTGCTTTCTTTCTTGCTCTTTTTCTTTCTCTCTTTTACCTTCCCTTCCTCTATTTCTTGCTTTCCTTTTCCTTCCTCCCTTCTTTCCTCCCTCTACAGGATTGGGTGGCAGTGAAGTTACTCTCCCCTTTCATAAGTTTCCTTGCTTCCTTCCTCTGTTCCTGTCCCTTCACCCTTTCTTTCTTCCTTCCTTTCTTTCTTCCTTCCTTTCTTTCTTTCCTTCCTTTCCTCCATTTCTTGCTTTCCTTTTCCTTCCTCCCTTCTTTCCTCCCTCTACAGGATTGGGTGGCAGTGAAGTTGAATAAATAACTACAGTTTAATGAATAAAAATAAAAGTTTGCCATGTTGATTGTTTTGGGTAAAAGAGGAAGGGAAGGAAAGCTCTCAGCTTATCATCTTATTAATAAGTAAAGTTACATTTACTCTTGCAATGTCTTTTTGCATAATTTAGACTAACTTTGTGAGTTTTTTGAGGGCTGGAACCAATTAAAATTATTTACATTAATTCCTATGGGGAAAAGTCGTTCGAGATAAGAGCTGCTCGACTTAAGAGCGCAGGTCCGGAACGAATTAAACTCGTATCTCGAGGTACCACTGTACATACATACATACATACATATATACATACATACATACATACAGTGGTACCTCTAATTATGAACACCTCTACTAACGAACTTATTGAGATAAGAACCCTGTGTTTAAGATTTTTTGCCTCTTCTCAGGAACCATTTTCTACTTACGAACCCGAGTCAACGCCACTGGGATGCTTCGCCTGTTGCCGGCCGAAGCGCCTGTCATTCTGTTGCAGGGATCTCCCTTTGCTTCCCCCCGCTGGGAATCCCTGCATTTCGTGCTAGCTGTCCATCTGAAGCGCCTGTCATTCTGCAGGGATCCCCCTTTGCTTCCCCCCGCTGGGAATCCCTGCATTTCGTGCTTGCCATCTGTCTGAAGCGCCTGTCATCCTGCAGGGATCCCCCTTTGCTTACCCCTGCTTGCTGGCGATGCCTACTGTAGCAGAGCAAAAGCCATGAGGTCAAAGGAACTGCTTGCAGAGCTCTCTGCTGCACTGAAGATTCTTAAGAACAGAGTGGCCTCTGTAATTCTCAAATTGAAGAGGTTTGGCACAACCAGGATTCTTCCAAGAGTGGGTTGCCTAGTCAAACTGAGCAATCAGGGGAGAACGGCCTTACCCAATGGTACTCTGATTGAGCTCCAGAGATCCTGTGTGGATATAGGACAGAGTTCCAGAAGGACACCCATCACTGCAATCTTCCACTGATCTGGGCTTTATGACAAAGAGACTTGACAGAAACCGATCCTTAGTGCAAAACATATGAAAGCCTGCTTGGAGTTTTCAAAAAAGCACCTGAAGGATTCTTAGACTGAGGAACAAGATTCTCTGATTTGATGAAACCAAGACTGAACTGTTTTGATCTCAATTCTAAATATTATATCTGGAGGAAACCAAGCACCAATCATTACTTGCCCAATACCATTCCAACAGGGAAGCATGGTGGTGGCAGCATCATGCTGTGGGGATGTTTTTCAGTAGCAGGGACTGGGAGACTGGTCAAAGTTGAGGGAAAGCTGAATGGAGCAAACCTGTTTCACAGCTGCTCAGAATCTCAGATTGGGCCAAAGGTTCACTTTCCAACATGACTATGATCCTAAACACAGCCAAGATGACACAGAAGTGTCCTAGAGACTACTCTGTGAACGTCCTAGAGTGGCCCAGCGAGAGCCATGACTTGCACACTATTTACAATCTCCGGAGCTGCCATTCAAACAGTCTGATTTACAAGGAAAAATGGCAGAAAATTCCCCAATCCAGGTGTGTCACATTATATCAAAAGACTTGAGGCTGTAATTGCTGCAACAAAATACTGAGTGAAGGGTCTGAATACATATGCTATTGTGCTGTTTCAGTTTTTTTAAAATAAATTTACAGACATTTCTAAACTTTTGTATTTATTTTATCATTATAGGGTACTGAGAAAATGAATTTCAACAACTGTAGAATCAAGCTATAGTGTAACAAAATTGACAAAACTGAAAGGGGTCTGAATACTTTCTGAATGTACAGTAGTGTATAATAAGAAATCTAGAACAGTTACACTGGATTGGGATAAGAGAGGCTTAGGTTCAAGCCACTGGACCACAATATTCAGTGGGTAATTCTGAATCAGATTTTTTTTTCCTCAGGCAGCTAACTCACAAGACTGCAACTAACAGAAAATGCTAAAAGTGTCCCTCTGTGAACTATGTTAAGTTTTTAAAAGGAAGACAAGAATATAAATGCAAGGAACAAACAAACAAATAAACAAGTAAAATTGATGTTTCAGACTCAATTTTATATGAATTATATGTAATATCATCCAGGTGCATACACTATTAAATTAATAAAGTTCCACTCGGTTATTTTGTTCAATACCTCTTTAAGAGAATGACAAGAGCAATGTAACTCTCAAACATACTTTCTCAACTGATATAGGCTTGGAATCTAGGATATTAATTAATTGTTTACATGTGCAAAATAATTAGAGCTGCATTCATTATGAAACAAGCTAATAGTAAAAGGGCTAAGAAGGAAGTTTAAGCTAAATAATTAACGTACAGCTTAGAAAATCTTTCCACAAATCATCTACCACTATTTTATACCGTGCATAGACAGATTTTCTGGATCCAGTCAAAGTCGGTCACACTGGGACTAGAGGTTTTGTCTTTCAAGTTTTGGACCCTTAATGGCCCATCTTCACGAAACTTCTCTCTAGCAGAGTGTGTGCTTTGGGCTCTTCTGTGTGTGGTATTTACTGTATTTTTCAGAGTATAAGACACACCTTAGTTTTTGGAGAGGAAAATGGTTGGAAGATCTGCCTACCAGGTATTTATCTGGTTACCATCCTTAGTCTGGTCAGCTCCAGCACAATATTTTATCCCCTGGTTATGGCTTAAAAAAACCGTATTCGGAGCGAGTAGCAATGAAAAAAAGCCAGCAAAGACTTAGGGCTGGAAAAAAACTGAGAGTAGCCATGAAAAAGCCTGCAAGCCGGGAAGATCGCTGGCACCTTGTTAGGGCTGGAAAAAACATTCTTTGGAGTGATTAGTAATGAAAAAAAGCCTGCAATCTGATAAGAGCCAAGAAGATCGTTAGCACCCTTGTTAGGCCTGAGGGGGGGTGGGGTGTTGAAAAAGCAACATTCAGAATATAAGACACACACAAATTTTCAGCCTCTTTTAGGAAAGAAAAAGGTGTGCCTTATACTCTGAAAAATATTATATATGGTGCTTCTTGTGACTTTTTAGATATTGACTGGAGTGTTGATGGCTGGCTATTAAGGTTTGGCTGTTGTCTGCTTGTGCTGCCTAAGTACTTGATAAGCACTCCTGTTAACTGAAGTGAGGCCCCTTTTTCCGGGTTTTAATCAATTCCCTGGTTGATTTTGTACCTGCTCATCCATTTTTGTAGCTGCTCATCCATCTTTGTAGCTGCCACACGTAGAAGAGTCCAAAACACACACACTGCTAGAGAGAAATTTTCTGAAGATGGGCTCTGGCATGAAAGCTCGAAAGACAAAACCTCTGGTCCTGTTAACCTATCCTGATTGGATCATGCAACATTATCCAGGGACACGTATATCACCTTTATTCGGGACAGGTTTTCTAGAACAATTTTTATTTCAGAAGGTTTTAAGCTATACTGTAATGATAAAATATTCCTGTAGATATCTAAAACTATAAAATACCTATCGTTTCATTATAAAACACATCCAATAAAGAATAATCATATCTTTCAAATTGTATCTAAATTTCATTTCTAATGAAATATAATTAATTGGATGCTGGGATATTACATCTAGCATTCAAGAATAATCACCAACAGGAGTTCCTTGCCTGGCTGCTCCAAATGTTAAATCATGAAGCAAACAGTTCTAAGGTACTAATTTCTTTTCATTCCCAACAGTTTACAGTCTAATAATAGAACAAAGAATGAAATCTAGGAGTATTTACCAGAACAGAAGATATTGGTATGTGCTCAGCAGTACTAAATTTATGGTGGGAACAATTGCTTTCAAAGTAAATGAAAACCTCAGGATTTTATGGTAAGTGAAAGGGCATGGTTTCTTATTTTATTGGTTTTGTGGTTATAATTCTAGAATGTTTCCCAAGTGTCCAGCTACTAGTCAGATTCCTCTTTGCCCCCTTCATCTATACACCACTAAACTCTTGTCCCAGATACTTGGTAGCCATCCCAGGGCATGCTGTCAGAATCCAGCACTCCTGAGGGAATGGAATTTAGGGATTTTATTGCTATTTCAACACAGCTGGCCTACTGCTGTAGGCCGTACTTGTGTGATCCTCATTTTTAACATTCCCCGACTGCTTCCCATAAGTCACTGGGGAGCCTGAAAAAATCCAATATGACTGCCAATGCTCCTAGCCAATTTTCCACTAGCAAAGTCTTCATTTTTAGGAAGCCTGCAGGAAGAAAGTCAATGGAAAAATGGTCCAGGCTTTAAACAGAACGAGAACTATCTGAAAGTAGAGTTTTTTGGGGGAAGGGGCATGCTGAGTTACAGAGGCAATTACACCTTGGGGAATGGTGCAAGCCTTTTCGAGTAGCAGAAGTAACACTAGGGCTGAAGCTGAGGCCCAGTCTTAGCGCTTCCACTGATAGCTTAGATCAGTGATGACAAAACTTTTTTTTCTGCGGGTGACAAAAGTGTGCACAAGCATGCTATCACACATACATGCATGCCCACGCCCTTAATTCGATGTCCTCCCCACATCATGCCCACGCAAACCCCTCCACACTGCCCCGCATGATTGCACGACTCCCCCGCTCTCCCATTTCCCGAATTCCGGTGGGCCTGGTAGGCCCATTTTTCATCCTCTCCAAGTACCAGAAGCTTCCCTGGAGCCTGGGGAGGGCAAAAATGGTCTTCCCCCCACTTTGGAGGCCTTCTGGAAGCTAAAAACACCCTCCAAGAAGCCTCTGCATTAGCCGAAAATTAGCTTGCCGGCACGCACATGTGTACTGGGGCTGAACTAGGGCAACGGCTCGCGTGCTGGCAGATATGTCATGCATGCCATAGGTTCGCTATCACGGGTCTAGACGGAGGCAGATAAATTGGGGCAGGGGACTAAAGTGTCCCCATAGTTGTAAGAGGAGGTTCGCTGCTGAGCAATTGAGTTTAGATAACAATAAGGATGCTGTAACAATCATAATTTTGGGTAGGAGTTATAATTGTGCCATCACAATTTTGAATGACCACTGATTGGTCATTATGCAAGAACTACCTGTCTTGGTTTCAATGCAACCTGTCTTAGAAATGAACTAATAATCAAATATTCATTTGACATTGTTATGCAATTGTAAGTTAATGTTATTTTATATTGTCTAAGCTTGTTTTATTTGTGTAAATTGCTTTTTGCTTTTCCGTACAACACACAGCACCCAGTGTTTGGACTACATATATTTTTACAAGAAACAAACATACAGAAATTGTTTCTCTTTCGTGGAGAGGCGATCTGCCATCATAGTCAAGTTAGGCATTTCCTGAAATTTTAACATGCTGAGTCCAGAATGTTCACCATTATTGGGTTAGGCTCTGACCAAGAAACACTGCTCATTTTCAGAGAACTGTTTGCTTTCAACAACATCAACAGATACTAAAATCTGGTTAACATGTATCAATTTGACAAAAAAAATTGTACAATTAACAGGCTTTCTCAGAAGAAAAGTAATTTCCCCCCAGAAATACACTGTTCAAAAAAATAAATAACACATCCTAGATCTGAATGAATGAAATATTCTCATAGAATACTTTATTCTATACAAAGTTGAATGTGCTGACAACAAAATGAAATTGATTGTCAATCAGCATTGCTTCCTAAGTGGACAGTTTGATTTCATAGAAATTTGATTTACTAGGAGTTATATTCTGTTGTTTACGTGTTCCTTTATTTTATTTTTTTGAGCAGCATATTTCATTCCTCTCACCATGTCAAGTTTAACACCTAAAATCCAAACATTGAACTCCTTCCCTGAGAGGTCTGCCATTATTTCAAATCAAACAGTAATTGTAATCTTTTTTTAAATTTTGTGCCATTTTCTTTTAAGTTCTGCATTCCCATAATTCTATATCGTCTTATCTGTTGCTAGGAAAAGGCATATCGCAATGCAAAGAAGATTGAAGTAGCATTATTATATCTTGAATGGACAACCTGCATAACAATTTCTTGAGTTACAGATTACAATATTTGAATCAATATTATTTTAGGTAATTAAATCCACAAAGAAAGAAAGAACCAAGAACTTCCCTGTGTTTTTGAATGAAAAATTAGTGGCATACTTAAGGAATTCCATTAGGACAGAGAAAATCTGGATGAAATCCCACAATCCCCACTGTTTTTTCATCAAAGCTGCCTCCAATTCAACCCCAATTTATTCAAATGTTCTCTTAACTCTCCATAATTGTATCTTTTACAATTTCTCAACTGTTTATTTGCTTTCTCTCTAATCCCCTTTATTTTTCTCAACTTTATTTTCCCACATTTGCTGCCAATGGTAGCTCATTTTGAAAATGAAACACAGTGTTGTTTTATCAGTAGATGGAGCTATGACTGTTGAATTTCAGTGTTTTATCACTCTCAACTGACAAAAAACAAAACTGTAAGGCTTTTTGTGCTGTTATTACAAAATACCCGAAAATTTATAAAACAAAATGAAGTAACAATATAAAACATATCACAGTACAGTGGTACCTCGAGATACGAGTTTAATTCGTTCCGGACCTGGGCTCTTAAGTCGAGCAGCTCTTATCTCGAACGACTTTTCCCCATAGGAATTAATGTAAATAATTTTAATTGGTTCCAGCCCTCAAAAAACTCACAAAGTTAGTCTAAATTATGCAGAAAGACATGTTTTTAATGAAGAAATGTACATGTACATATAAATGAATAATGAAGTTTCTTTCACTTAACTTGTAAACTTTCTTAAACTTTTAAATTTACATATATTCAACTTCTCTGCCACCCAATCCTGTAGGACAGAGGTCCCCAACCCTTTTTGCACCAGGGACCGGCTTTAAGCGATCAAGAGAGGAATGGGTGAATGAATGGACGGAGGGTGGGAAGGAAGGAAGGAAAGAGGGAAGGGACAGGAACAGAGGAAGGAAGCAAGGAAACTTATGAAAGGGGAGAGTAAGAGAGGAATGAGTGAAGGGAGGGAGGGAGGGAGGGAAGAAGCTGGGAAGGAGAAAGAAAAGAAGAAATAGAGGAAGGGAAGGTAAAAGAGAGAAAGAAAAAGAGCAAGAAAGAAAGAAAGAAAGAAAGAAAGAAAGAAAGGGGGAAGGGACAGGAACAGAGGAAGGAAGCAAGGAAACTTATGAAAGGGGAGAGTAAGAGAGGAATGAGTGAAGGGAGGGAGGGAGGGAAGAAGGTGGGAAGGAGAAAGAAAAGAAGAAATAGAGGAAGGGAAGGTAAAAGAGAGAAAGAAAAAGAGCAAGAAAGAAAGCTGCAAGCACCCCCCCGAGCCCCCCAGGCGCGGAAGTTAGCGTTTGGCTTCAGGAGACAGCTCCTTGGCGCTTGTATCTCGAATTTGGGCTTGTAAGTAGAACAAAAATATCTCTCCCCTCCCAGCTCTTATCTCGAGTTGCTCTTAAGTAGAGCAGCTCTTATGTCGGGGTTCCACTGTATAATAAATAATAAAATTAAAACAATAATTTTGAAAAGTTGCTACAGCCCTACATACTTCAAAATAGTCTTTGAAATAGTACCTGAAGTGTAATGTTGCCAACAAGATGATAAAAATAGTACAGTACAGTATATTCTCTCTGCTATGAATTTAGTATTGACGAGTAGTAACACATAAATTATAATTGATTTTGCTAACAATTTCACAATTAATTTTTATGCTGCTTTCATAAACCTTTATTCTTTCAGAAGCTATTTAATAAAATTCTCAAGGTCCAAAAATATGGAATTAGAAGTACACAAATAAAATAAGAAACTTCATTCAGAACAGTATTTAGTCAGATTTGGAGTGGTTTTCCAACTAGACAAATTACCTGCTTGAGCAAGAACTTTAACTTAATATTTACAGTTTCCTTTATCTTAAAAAGTATAGAAAAAGGATCAATTATGCAAAAATACGATCTAAAGGATTCAAAATATAAATAGATTTTCTAATAAAAACTTTTTAATAAATGTAGTATTTGAAGGCTAATAATACTTTGTGATTTAAGTTTACCAGAGGAACACTGTTTTCTGAAGAAGTACTTCATTTCCAAACACTAACTTCTAACATTAATATCAACAAATGTTAATGAATAACTGACAAATGTTATTTTCCAGGTAAACCAATTAATCCAGTTTGGACTGGATGTCTGCTCTTTATTTACCCCTAATTAACATAGACGCTACTGACATATTAAACAACATACTCCATTAAACATTTGTCTGGTGGTAATATTTTATTCTTATACTATTTCTGCCAATTATAATGTTCCCATAGTAATTCCTTCTACTTCTCTATTTATTCCAATAATTCCCTCAAGCATCAATGACAGTGAATAGCAAGCATAGTGAAAAAGCAAGATTGTTACCACAATCTTTTAAAGAGCTTTGCTTCATTAATATACCAATCTGTTTCCAAATAAATATATGCAGAGTAATACCATTTACCCTCATTGAAGTTTCTCCTCCATGTGGTTGCTGAAGCCTGAAAACCTGAGCCACCATATGTTCTGTAGATGGGTGCAACAAGATGCGACGAGATGCCAATCCTACCATGACATACCTGCCCATTGGGGATAAGCTCACCGAAATGGCATTGGGACCTAGGTATGAAGCAAAACATAATAAACATCATCATTAATGAATGCTTGCCTCTGATCCTTCTTCCTTCCTTTTCCATTCCCCTTATGTAGGCTGCTATTAATCTTTTTTAAAAATACTTTGCTTATATCATCTTAATCAACTAACAGCAGTAGTCAAAGTTCAAGATCAAATTTAGTTAAGCAAATGCATCATAGGAATCACATGATATATATAATAATCCCTCACTACTTCGCGATTAATCTTTCGCGGATTCACTATTTCATGGATTTTTTCAAAGGGAAAAGAACGCCGGGGCAGGGACGGTTGGGGTGTGGGAGGGGAGGGAACTGCAGCGGTGACCTCCTTGAGCCCGTGGGGTAGCTGAGAGAAGCTGGTCTCTCAGCGGTCAGCAGCGGTGGGTTGTTAACAATACAGGGAGGGTTTAAAGTCCAAATACTCGTTAAATACATAAAAAATATCTTTCCTCTATCTACTTCGCAGAAATTTGTTTTTCGCAGGTGGTCTTGGAACGCAACCCCCGCGAAAAACAAGGGATCACTGTATTCCTATTTCACTACTCAGTTGATACCAAATCAATCTATATTTGGGATTACTTTTTCATTGCAATTATTACATATATTAGTTTGATGTCAGGGGGAAAATGTACTTTCTGGGATATTGTTAAAGGTCTTGATAGTTTCCGCAAGTCTTTGACACATAGTCTCTTACCAAATCGCTTCGTGTACAGCATTTCACCCAAGTTGTGAGGTGCAAGGGAATAGATTGCGAGTATCCCCTCATCAGGAAATCCCCGCTGACTGCTAGGAATGAAAGCTGCTAAAAGCTGCCCATCTGCAGAAATATCACAGCTGGCATCATTGTATATCTTGCAGTTTTGAACAAGCACATTCACAGATGCTGCACGGGGTGGGGGGGATGGGGGATGGGAGAAAGAGAAGTCTAGAATTTAATTCAGAACAGCAGCAAAATTTTGAATCATTTATATATTTTTAGTATCATTAAATTAATTCAAAGAGGTTATTTGGTATCTATATGTGTTAGCCAGTAATGCAGAATTCAAATGACTAAAACGTTTTCCCCTTAAGATGGCAATTGAATTTATATATTTTCCCAGTAATTTTTGCTTTATTTTTTATTAATAAATTATTTTAACTTCAATATTTGTTCTGTCAATTCTTTACATTTCCAAGAAAAGGAGTAGCAGCGTAGAATTAAGAAAACCTTTTCACTGTTATAACAATGCTTGGTATTTACGAAAGGGAATATCCACCAGTTGACTGTAAATTCTAGAATATGAGATCTGAAGATATCTGCAACAAATGTTATAAAAGTTAACAAATCCTCATTTTGAAGTCTTAGGACTTTAATATAATAAATCATAGCTCATGAGTCCTCAAATTTGGCAACTTTAAGAGTTGTGGATTTCACCCAGCCAGCTATGCTGGCTGGAGAATTCTGCAAATTGAAGTCCATAAATCTTAAAGTTGCCATATGTCATATGTAGCAACAGAACATACAGTACTAATGAACATGGATCTTATATAGCAGTGACCTCCAACTTTTTGGGCACCAGAGACTGGTTCCATGGAGAAAGGTTTTTCTGCAGACTGGAGGGGGCGTGGTTTTGCACGCTGCCTGCATCTCATGGATGGGGCTTCATTTGTGTGGCCCAGTTTCTGGCATGCAACAGCCCAGTGCTGGTCCGCAGACTGGGGGTTGGGGACCCCTATTATATATTATCAAAGTTGTTTTTCTCCCATCATAGTGCTAACGAGAAGAGTTTGACAAATTTCAGTTTCCATATATGCTTCCTAAATACACACCATTTCTGCAAGAAAATCTCGGCACTCATATTTGTCCTTTTGTTATTTGGAACAAAGTCTAGTTGCTTTGAAAACCATCTCACACACTCACTTTCCTGTTAATAATTCTGATATCCCAGTTTAAGGTGCTGTCTGAAGGCAGCTCTCCTTCCAATTAACGGGACCTTGAGTTTTCATAATATGGCTCCACCATTCATCAATGAATTCATCTGTCATTTTGAGTCAAGATAATTAACCATGGTTATTGAGTAAGCCATAATAGCCCAATTTATAAATAAAGCTGAATAATAGTTGGTGGGTTTAAATATTGTGCTAAGTCCATGTGCTCAAATCCATTTATATCTGTGCATTTACCCCGTTTTCTTAGCACCCGTTTTTTAATTTTCCTTCTAACAGTCTTGCTTTATTTGGCTCCTTAAAATCCTAGTCAGAATTGTTTGTTTCTTAAAGTTTTCTTTTTCCCATTTATTTTATGCCATACAGAGGAACCTTTTTTCTATGGCTGTTTGATTTTCCTATTGCCTGTCCTGTACCTTACTTCTGCTTTTCTTTTTCTCTCCTCTTTTTTCCTTAGCTACACTTTTTACCTCATAAATCAGTAGTCAAATTTATAGTGATGTCTCCTTTGTCAGCAATCTCTTAATTTCCACTTCCTAAGAAATCTTATACAGATGCCATAGTTCTTGACTAATAAGCCATCATTTAATGACAATTCAAACTTATAACAGACTTTTTAAAAGTTACTTAGGACCTGTCCTCAAAGTTATGACTGCAGAACTCCCTTGGCAGCTGTGATTCAAATCCAATGACTCACTCTATGACTATTGTAAAAACAGTTGTAAAATTCAGTCCATTGATGTGGTGCCTCGATTTTCAACCTCAACGTATGACTGAAATTGTTCACTCCATTGTGTTTTTAAGTGGACAACTACCTGTATCAGTTCAGTTTCCCTACTATGCACTCACTACATCTACCAATGCTATATCAGTAGATGAATTTGTCTCAATGAAACTGGTTTCTCATTGTACTCACAATCTATCTTCAGGTACTCTGTTCTTCTGATTTAATTTTTCCTAACATTCACTATCTTTGTTGTTACTTACATAACACTATATTATAGACTTCACTTTCAAGTTTACAATGACCATCAGTCTTCAAGTGCTTGTTCTAGGTATGTAAATTAAAATTGTGTATTGTTACCAGCAGTTCTCTGTTACCAACAGTAATTAGGACTGGGAACTCCAGCGCTAAGTAAGCTGGTCATAAGCCTGATGCTATATAACCACACCAACCTACAACAGTAGTTCTGGCAATCTTAGTTGCCATCCTAGGGTGGATCCCGTACAGTCACAGGATTCCAGAGTCATGTGTTTTGTGACCTTCTGTCCATTAAGTTTGCTTGTTGGAAGCTGGCAGTAAAGGCTGCAATAGTGATCACATGATCCCACGATGCTGCAATGTTGTAATTGTGAACTAGTCATCTAGCACCAAATCATGATCACATGACTGCAAGGACACTGCAATGGCCACAACTATCTGGACTCATTGTAAGTATTCCTCATTCAGGATTATCATAACTTCAAAATGGTCACTGAACAAGTGGATTTTAAGTGGAGATTACTTGTATAATACGTATATGAATTATCTCTAACCAGCAATGTCTTCTCAGGACACCATACCCATGTTTCAAGGCTTCCCTTGAAGGCTAAAAGAGATGTGGTGTCAAACCAGTGCAGAAATTGGTGATAAATTAATGGCTTGCCACACTATCTATAGAAGGCCTGATGTTTATGGGGACTTGGGAGGGGCGATTTTCACGAGGGAACGGATGCAGGCCCAAAGTGTTAAGTATGCAGTTTAAGTTACTAGGGAGAAGTCAGAAGTTCTAGGTTTTGCATATTCTATGCTGATTGTTTGGCTGCTAAAATTGTATCAATGTCAACAATTGCCTGTTGCTGGGGCTGGTTTGTATAAATACTGAAAAGACGCGGCATACGCTCGCTTGCGCTCAACTTGTTATATAGGATCCGTTTAAGTGTATCTCCTAGCATGAACATTTCTGAGAATGAAGACTTTTCAACAACAGGAAAAGTATCAAACACTTATGCACAATACTGAAGGAGGTCCAGAACTGTCGATGAAAATACACTTAGTACCTTGCATTCCTTAGCTAACACAGAAATTAACAATAGCAACAACACTAATTATTCTTAACAACTCACTTTTTTAATTGGTGGTTTATAGTTATGCACCTCATTCCCTGTTGAGCAGCATGCAAAAGGAGCATTTACAAAATCACTATTATTATTAAAATTTGACCTATGATAATATAGTGACAAAATGTCTGACTAGCTGTCAAATGATGGCTGTGGACTACTATTGATACATTTTTACTTCAAATATCCAATATAATGTATTTATAGCCATATGTAATATGATCCTCATGAGATCTATAATCTGGAGAAGCAGGCAATGCAGACAGCAAATATTATAACACATTAAAGCCACATTAAATTTATGCATATTTGCTTAAATGCAATTTGAATGCAATTTACAGTCAAATCCAGATTTTACAATTATTAATGATCTTCCCTGCATGCAGTGTTTTTCGAACTATCTGAAAATCTTTCTAGAATCAATATCTCTTTTATTTAATTTGTCTCCTACAAGTAAGCAGAAAGTATCGCAGTATCTGTTCTGAATAAAGCCGTAAGAAATTCTTTTTGGAGTTCATGTGCTATCCCTTTTTGGAGTTCATGTGCTACCCCACCAAAACATTAGCATAAATATACTTGTGTTGAAGAGTTATCACTTTTTCCCATATCTATGGTCTTTCCAGAGCTTTGTGCTATGGTTTGTGCGATCTGCATAGATTTTCTTGCTCAATTCATTTTCAAGCAGCTCTGTCTGTTGCATGTGTTTGCTACTATCTTTTAGATATTATGCATATATATTCCAGGATTTGTTTCTTAGGACAACAGACTGAACAAGATTAAAGCTAAGGCCGATCAGCTTGGAGCATCTGTTTACATGTATTCTGTTTTAAATTAAAGAGAAAGAAATGCCAATAGCTGTTTCTTTAGACTCTAGCTGGCTGACATGGAAACAAGGTAGTCTATATAATCCTCTGGACTCATCCATTTTAGTGGGACTAGAAAAAAAGATGTTTTTAAAAGCAGAGAAATCTAAGTAGCAGGACTTCTGGCTCTTAAGTCTAATGCTTGCTTGCTTCCCCTATCTTTTTTCTACTCCCTAGCCTAATTTGAATGTTGGATACAACATATCATTAGATCATATCATATCAACATAGCATTAGATCAAACAGAAGTTTCTATTAGTTCATTTTTCTACTTCCCAAAATAACCAAGTAGATGTCAAAAAAGTCTATTAAAATTTTATTCAGAAATGTTCAATTCCAAAAATATTTAACTTAATCATTAGAGTGAATACCAGTTGATATCACCTTTATGAAGCCCACTACAGAAGTCAATAATACTGCCTTCTATTTTTTACTCTACTGCCATACTAGACATTGTGAAACCATTCTGTGAATCCATAGAGATTAGAGAGTGTTGTAAAGCACGGTGAAGCGATATATAAATCTAAGTGCTATTACTATACTGTACTTTACTCCTACCGTGTACATGCTGTCAAAGAAAGCCGAAAATCTATGGAATTTCCTTTATGAATTAAATTAAGCTTTCAGAAATTTACAGGATCTGTAATCACTAAGGATATGTTAAAGGGGAAATATGAAGGTTTGTATTACCAATTTACTTATTTACTATTTGACTCCAATATTAATTATGGTTTCTTTTACAAAAGTGTACCCTAGTAATAAAAAATGATTATCCACAAATAACCAATGATTATTTTTTTAACAGAATTTTGTAATTATGTTTAAACAATTAAGATTATCAATAAAGTATATACATTTGGGAAGCAGCATGTTAAAACTCACAAACTTGATTTAATAAATCAAATTATACACAGTATGCATGATTTAGATCTCATTAACATGTACATAATTTATGGGACATCACTGAATATTTGCAAACAAGTTACAATCAATCCTCAGTCATTATATATATGATGGGTGGCTATATAAATTGAAAGGAAGGATGGATGGATGGATGGATGGATGGATGGATGGATGGATGGATGGATGGATGACCTGCCCTGTTTGGGAATAACATTGTAAACTTTCAGGAACATGTAGAATATACAGGTATTGAAGACAGTTTGATTCAATATTTAAGGCTAAAAGCCATACCTTTTTAAAGGAAGATTCTTAAACATTATTTTATTTATACTTTTTACTTTAGGGGTCTTATAGTAGCTTCATTACTATAGGTTTCAACATGAGCTAGATAAAGTGCCTTTAATCACATATATCACTTATTTTCCAGGCACAGCAGAAAATATATTCTTTTTTTCCTATGAAGATCAGCAACATCTGATACAGAATTTGCAGTTTCCACTTTTAAGTTTACTGTCAGGATTTGCTGTCAGATATTAAGAGATGACAGATCTAAATGTCCTTTACTTCTGAATTAAATAATGCTTGGTCAATAGCTTTATAACATAATCTCAGGTTACCCTGTTTTACTAACTTTTCAACTAAGAAAAAAACTTTCCTGTTATTACAAGAGAAACAAATATGGATTTCCAAGGTGAATTTTTTTAAAAAAATTCTGGCTGTCAATCTTTCTACTATCAAAGCAGTATGAAAGAGATGAAAGATGTTCTATGCAAGTTCAAACTGAAGCTGACTTTGTTATCTTCCTCCCAGAAGCAGCAGATTTTCTCAAATATTACACTGCTATGTTTGATTCTAAATGAAATATAAATAATATTTCAGTTTAAGGCATTGCAAGGGACATCTCTCAATCCAGCAGAGTATTTTTATGATTCCACACTTTAAATTGGCAACAAAGCAACCGTTATGTTAAATTTGTGCAGTTAAATCCTATACAGCAGGGGTATTAAACTCAATTTCATTGAGAGCCGCATCAAGATTGTGTTTGACCTCGGGGAGCAGGGAGGGCGTAGTCAGTGAGTTTTGCCCCACTTTACAACCTTTCTTACCATAGCTCTTCAGTGAATCACTGCAGTTAAATTAGCAACATTATTTAATGAATCCTGCTTCTCTGTTGACTTTATCATGGCAAAAAGGCATCACATGATCCCGGAATACTACAATCGTCATAAGAACATACCAGTTGCCAAGATCCTGAATTTCAATCATATGACTGTTGGTGCAATAACAGTCTTAAGTGTGAAAAACGGTCATAAGTCACTTTTTTTCAGTGCCTTTCAGAGATGGTATTTAGCCGGTTCGGACCAATTCAGTGGAAATTGTGGATGGGGTGCGCCTGCCCCCTCAGCTCCATTCTATCCTATTTATGCATTTTTTTCAGGCCAGGTACATGTGCAGAAAACACACATGCAAGTAAAGCGCATGCACGGGAGGCTATGCACACGTACTGAGGTGGTGCGTGTGAGCGAAGCGAGCTCACATTTGTGAACCAGTAGGGAAGGTAAGTGAAAGCTATCCCTGGTGCCTTTGTAACTTCTAATGGTCACTAAACAAATGGTTCTAAGTCGAGGACTACCTCCAGTTTAGTTTTATAATCACGAGTATTTTACTTAACTGCTTACTTAATTAATATTAAGTATTTTGGATTACCTTCCTGAAAGAAAGCTGAGCTAAAGAAAAGGAACTATATTTCCAAACAGTCCATTTAACAGTCCATTTAAGACCAGGTAATGAGAAATTGGGTAAGGATGATACTGTTATTTTCACAATCACTTCGTTTGAACATTAGTGCATTTAGAATATCATTTCTAGTGTGCAGCTCAGACCAAAAAACTCAGAACCCTACCTAATTTGAGCTTAGATCTTTTAATTTGCATTAACCTCTATAGTATATTCTTCCTCCTAGTTCTGTATCAATTAGGTGAAATGCAGAGATTAATGTATCGCACAAATGTTTTGGGTAAATAGGCTGTTGTCATTGATAGACATGACAAAGAATTCCTAATTTATAATTTTTGTGGGTATTTTAATACAAATAATTGTAGAAGAGATGGAAGAATCTGGAAGTGGAGCAAAGAGAGGGATCAACCTAGAGTTCCTACATAGCCTCAAGAAAAGTAAGTTCAACATTCCCTTGAGTGCCACTGATCCTAATTTAAATCTCAGGTGCCAGCCTGAGACGATTCCTGTGTTTAGGCTTTTAGCAATAGATCAGTTTATTGTGCTCTCTCTTTCTGACTCTCACACACACACATCTTTAGTCTTTGCAAAGATCTCCTACAGAAAAATAATTAAACTGGCCCCTTTCAAGAGATTTGCAAACTGAAATAAAGATTATAACATTTCTCAGTTGTGATTTTAAGTACTGTAAATATTAATATATATGACCCACACATAAAACAAAATTCTTTCGGGTCCTCAACTATTTTTAAGAATGTAAAGGATTAAATTTGTGCGTGTGCTTGTGTTTATATGTGTATGTGTGTAAAATCAGCTTCAATATCTCTGTTATCTTTTGAGGAGCAAAAAGCTTCTTCTGTGAACAACCCTATTTGTTTTTAACTACAGAGATTCTACAGAGATTAGTAGTTCTGCCTTCCCACTTACCATTGCTGATTTCTGGTAAATCGAACTTAGTGAAATCCCACCACTGGAGCCGATATGTGGTGTTCGCAATATTGCTGGCCACAGCAGATTGTCCGTCTCCAATTACAGCCCCTAGGGACAAAACAAAAACAGAACAGACAATGAAACTTTCAAATTCAAAGGAATGACATCCAAAACATACAAACAATTTCAAAACTCAGAAGTCAAGGTCCAATAACTAATTTTATTGGTTTTTACAAAAAAACAAACTCATGGAATTAGAGGGAAAGAAAAAAAGGCATACTAAGTGGTATCAAACTGTTAGGTCAATAGAAGTTTTTCATTCAAAATGATTTTAATATACTGAAGTTTTTATATTTTAAAATATCATAAACTATTTTTTAAATGAAACCTTTAAGTAAATATGTCAATTTAGAATATTAATTAGAGTAAGAATAGTAACAAGCAGCAACACAAATGTTAAAACAATGACTCATCAGTGATATTCAAGGAATTATGGCACAGAAATATGAATAATAAAAGAAGGGCAACAAATAACCCTATTCAAAATAATCCTATGGGTGCAAGAGCAGGAATTTAGATGTCAAAAAAGAATTAATCAATGTAGAACCATCACCAACTCAAAGCAACAAAACAACTTACATCCCTGCCATCCACATCTACATTTTTTGCAAAGACTACTTCACTGTAAAAATTTCTACTGCAGATATGAAAGCCACAAGGAGGATCCATATCAAGATGGAATTAGTCAGCAATGGACCCTCTTTCTCTCATATTCTTTCAGTACATAACAATACTTCTGAACAGAGTTAATGTTGTGCCAGAATCATAGGACGCAGTTCCCTAATGCTTGTTCTTTTGGAAGAAGACAATTTACATTATTTAAAATCCATTATACCATACATTTTGAAGGTAATTTAGTTGCAATGATTCCTGATGTTTTCTAATAATTTAGTACTGCTTGCATTAGAAGAATGAAATATTGTAATGGGGAAAATCCCAATAAATTGATACATTGTGACATTTAAAGTTAAGGACATGAAAGTTACCTCATTATAATATATTTTTAAAAAAGAAAGTTACCTCGTTCAGTTATGTATTTGTTTGAATCACTAGGAATCACTAGACAAACCTTTTCCGGACCGAGTACCCAAAGTGGGTGTGTACATACCATCCAAACCACTGAAATGCAAAGCGTGCACAGCCCTGTGCACACACCCTTCCCCCATACATGCATGCGTACCCCTCGCATGCACCCTGGCCCCACACGGCAGAGACCCAAAGATCCAAAGGTTGGTGAGAGGCGCGCACACATTCGTGGTGCAGTTGAACTAGGATGTTGGCTCATGTGCCCATAGAGAGGGTGCTGCGTGCCACATCTGGCAGGTATGCCATAGATTCGCCATCATACAACTAAGTGCTCATGAGATCTGTCCAAGAGTTCTTAAAGAACTCAAATGTAAAATTATTGCTCTTTTAGAAAAAATATGCAATATGTGAAAACAATTTTAAAAAGGGATCCAAAGGAGAATTGAGAAATTATAATTTTAGTTCCTCAACCGCTATTTTAAAATGACTTAAGCACACAGAGCAAAAAGTTGAATAAAAATCAACATCAAGACGAGTAGTCCTGTCTCACCAAGCTGCTAGATTGTTTTAAGTGCAAATAGACATGTGCATAGAGCTGACCCTGTTGATAGTCGAATATATATTTGGATCTTTGGCAAACATTTGAGAAAAGTCTTCATCAAAGGTTCTTGTGTAAACTTAGCAGTCATGGAATAAGATCTGTCGTTTTATAAACTGGTAAAGGAAAGAGTAATAACAATGGGCATTTTTTTCCACATGACCATGAGGAAGCTGCAGTAACGTAAGTGTAAGGACTAATTAACTCTAATCATAGTTATTAACCTCCATCCAGTTGCATTTAACAAAATAGGCGTTGATTGCTTACCTGAACGCCTCTTCTCGTACGGTGAGCGGGTACAGCAGTCACATGGGTTGCTCATGTCCAATCCGGTGGAACTGAGCCTAGTGTTAAAAAAGCTTGCCGGATCCGCCCCTTCCCCAGAATTCGCGAATCCATAGACTAGGCTCAGCTGTGAAGCTCTGTAGTGTTCAACTCTCATTGTTAGAGAAAGAAGATATAGAAAGGTAAAGAAGACACATACAAGGGCGGGAAGTGACTGCTGTACCCGCTCACCGTACGAGAAGAGGCGTTCAGGTAAGCAATCAACGCCTATTCTCCGTACTGAAGGAGCGGGTCCAGCAGTCACATGGGACATACCCAATAGATGGTCCCTAGGGTGGGATTAGATTGCTATCGTGTGAGATAACGGATTGGAGTACCCTTCTGCCGAAGGCAGCGTCCGCTGAAGCGTAAGAATCAATCTTGTAGTGCCTGATGAAGGAATTTGGCGAGGCCCAAGTGGCTGCTTTGCAGACCTCCTCCAACGGGGCTTGAGTCGCCCAAGCGGCCGAGGTGGCTGCGCTCCTGGTGGAATGCGCTGTGATGTTCCTTGGAACTGAGAGGGAGGCCGACTCATAGGCCTTAGATATAGTCCCTCTGATCCAACGGCCTATTACTGTTGAAGACACTTTGGCCCCCATGACTCTGGGGTGATAGGCTATAAAAAGTGCTTCTGACCTCCGAAAGGGTCCTGTGCGTTGGATATAGATTCTCAGCGCTCTGATGAGATCCAGGGTGTGCCATCTAATTGCCAAGGGATGGTCTCGTTGGAGGCAGAAGGAAGGTAGGACAATATCCTGAGATCTGTGGAACATGGAACTGACCTTGGGTAAGAAGGTGGGGTCCAGTCGCAAGACTACCTTGTCCTGATGGAATTGACAAAGGTCCTGCCTGATTGAGAGGGCAGCCAGCTCCGAAATGCGTCGGGCAGAGGTAATAGCCACCAGGAATGCTACCTTAAAGGATAGGTACCTGAGGGACGCCGATTTTAGGGGTTCGTATGGTGCCTGCGTGAGGGAATGGAGAACCCGTGGCAAATCCCAGGATGGATACCTGTGGACCTTGGAAGGTCTGAGGTTGGCTATGCCCTTGAGGAATTCCTGAACTTCAGGGAAGGATCGGAGAGGCTGTCTGCGGGGACCCCCTAGGACAGATGAAATGGCTGCCAGATGACGCCGGAGGGTGCTGGTGGAAAGACCTTTATGGAAGCCTTGCATAAGGAAGGAAATAATTCTGTGTATGGGGATGCACAGAGGGGAGAGACCTTCCTGTAGACACCACTGGTGAAACTTGGACCACGTGTGGTCGTAGATTCGATTGGTCGAACCCCTTCTGGCCTTTAAAATGACCTCCACTGAATCGGGGTCATGACCACGCAGTTCTAAGTCTCTCCTGATAACAGCCAGGCGGTGAGGTGGAACCACTCCGGGTCTGGATGGAATGAGGCCCCCTGCCGCAGCATATCCCCCGAAACGGGGAGTCGCCAAGGGTCCTGGACGGACAGCTGTTGGAGATCCGCAAACCAGGGCCGGCGGGGCCAATGAGGGGCGATTAAGATTACTCGGGCCCTCTCGGTGAGGACCTTGTGAATCACGTCCGGGAGAATTGGAATTGGAGGAAATGCGTAGAGTAGGCCTGGGGGCCATGGACTCCGGAGGGCATTGATTGCTTCCGCTCCCGGGGATGGAAATCTGGAAAAGAAGCGAGGGAGTTGGGCGTTCGCATTGGTCGCGAAGAGATCCAGGACTGGTAGGCCGAATCTGAGGCTGATTTGATGGAACAGGTCCTGATGGAGGTTCCACTCTCCTGGGTCTATCGTTGCTCGAGATAGCCAGTCCGCCTGGACGTTGAGGCTCCCCGAGATGTGGTCGGCTAGGAGCGACCGAAGATGTTTTTCCGCCCAAAGGCCTAACTTGAGGGCCTCCCTCATGAGAGCCTTGGATCTCGTGCCCCCCTGTCTGCAGATATGGCTTTTTGTGGCAATGTTGTCGGTGAGAATGAGAACGTGCCGGTTGGGAATGCGAGGAGAGAAATGCTTCAGAGCCAGGGAATCGGCTCTTAACTCTAGCCAATTGATTGGCCTGGAAGCTTCCTCCGGGGACCACGTGCCCTGGGCTATCATCCCCTGGGCGTGGGCGCCCCATCCCGATAGACTGGCATCTGTGGTGATGACAAATTGATCCGGGCACCTGAACGGGGATCCTTTGTCCATGGCCGGAGACTTCCACCACTTGAAGGATCTGCGAACACTTGGCGGGATGACAATGCGCCGATTTGAGTTGCTGTGCCCCGATCTCTGAAAGGGTAATAGGAGCCACTGGAGTTCCCTAGCATGAAGGCGAGCCCAGGGAATAATGCCTATGCATGACACCATCTTCCCCAAAAGGGAAGACAGAGTTACTATGGATACTGAAGAATTAGATAAAATGTTAGAAATTAACTCCCCTATACTGAGTTTTCTCTCGGGAGAGAGAAAAACCTGGGAGGATTCTGAATCGATAATGGAACCCAGGTGAGAAATGGATGTGGAAGGTTGGAGGTGGCTTTTTTCAAAGTTGATGGAAAAGCCATGGTCCTGAAGGACTGACATGGTGATAGAAAGGTCTGTTTTCACTTTCTCTAGGGAGTTCCCATGAATCAAAATATCATCAAGATAACATAAAATGTGAATGGGAGACGCCCGGATATAGGCCGCCAGGGACCCCAAGAGCTTTGTAAAGACCCGAGGGGCCGAGGAAAGGCCAAATGGCATCGCCCTATACTGGAAGTGCCTGCCTTGAAAGGAAAAACGTAAAAATTTTCTGTGGCATTTGGCTATAGTAATGTGGAGGTAGGCCTCAGTGAGGTCTAAGGAGACCATGAAATCTCCCGTGTGAATGGCGGCCAGAATAGAAGATAAGGAGTGCATCTTAAACTTCCTATATTTGATGAATAGGTTTAGTTTCTTTAAATCCAAAATAGCTCTCCAACCTCCGGATGACTTTGGGACCATAAATAGGATGGAGTAAAAACCTTGGCCCTTCTGACCGGAAGGAACCGGTTGAATGGCTCCGATGGACAATAGATGAGAAATGGCCTCCTCCATACGGTTATAATCTGAGGAGGACCTGGGAGAAGGGCAGGAAATAAAACGTTTAGGGGGAGGAGAAATAAATTCTAAAAGAAGGCCTGTTTGAACAGTGTCAATGACCCAGGGGTCCTTGGAGGTGAGACGCCAATTAGAGGCGAAATGGGCTAGGCGACCCCCTATGGGAATAGAGGAGAGATTACCATCTAGGTTTTTTTGAAGCCCTGTTAGAGGAAGCTCCCCTTTGGAAGCGAAAACCTCTACCCCTGGAGTTCCTACCTTGGGAACGAAAGCGGGGGGAATACTGACCTGGAGATCTCTGATAGGAAGCCGTTTGATCTTGCTGGCGCCCTGGGCGACGAAAGGACTGCGTTTTGGTAGCCTTTTTTGTGGTTGGACCCAAAACCTTCTTCTTGTCCGTGGTTTCCGTGAGGAGTGGATCCAGAAGATCACCGAAGAGAAGGTCGCGCTTTAAGGGTCCCTGGGATAACTGCCACTTCTGGCGTACTCCCGCTTGCCAAGGGCGAATCCATAGGAGTCTTCTTGCCGTTGTAGAAGCTGCAATAGACTTAGCAGAAAATCTAGTAGATTGCAAAGTGCCATCAGCCACGTACTGGGCAGCTGCAAAGACCTTGTTGAAGTCTTGTTGACCTCTCAAGTCATCGGGAGGAATATGCTGTTGAAGTTGGCGAAGCCACAGCAGCATGGCTCTGGAGAAAAAGGAGGCCGCTGCAGAACTTTTAATGGCCCAGGAATCTGCGGTGAATCCTCTTTTGAGCATTTGTTCAATGCGCTTGTCCTCTGGGCGGAGGACTTCCTCCGCCTCGCCTGGCACAGCCGCTGCCGAGTGAAGGATCTTGACAGGTTCATCCGGTTTGGGAAAGGATAGAAGCTCTTCATAGGAAGAGGAAAGTTTGTACAACTTTCTGTCCTTGGTGGAGGGATTAAGGCCAGAGGCTGGGAAATCCCACTGTTTGAGTAAAGCATCTTTAAACAATTTTGGCATAGGAATTACCTCGTTATCCTCCTGTTCCTCTGTGAAGTAAGGTAAATTCTCCTCCGGGGGATCAGTGGAAGTGGAGGCTTGTTTCTCCTGGGCCGCTAATCCCGTAGAAATTCTAGCTTTGAGGAGGAGAGATTTGAATAATTGAGAAGGAAAAATGGTAATTGGAGAAGGAACCTTTATTTGGGATTCCTCATCATCTGATAGGCCCTGAAAAGGATCCTCATCATCCTCCATATCCTCATATTCGTCCTGAGAGGAATCTGAATCATCCTGAATAGGAGCTCTAACCGCTGGGGAAGAACCCAAGGGGCGGGAGGGACGAGAAGGAGGAGGAGGTAAGGGAAGCTCATTGATGGTGGAGAGTTTGGCATCAATGGCCTTGGACAACACAGCAAAAATAGATTGGAACTCAGGAGGTAAACTGGAAATATCAGCAGGGATGGCAGAAGAATCCCTAAAGGCCTGGGAGGATCCTGGCTGGGGGGAATCTTCCATAATATCTGGTTCCTCTGGACCTATGCCCCATAGGTTAGGTTGGGGTCTGTCTAGGTTAGGCTCATCCAGAGATAACACAGGGACCCCAGAAGGAGGTAGACTAGCAGCCTCTGGTGGGTCTTGACTACTGATTACTTGGGCCTGCACTTTCAAACGTTTAGCTGATTTGTCATGGATTCTTTGTAGGGCTAGGTCCCTTCTCTTCTCGGCCCTGGTGACCTTGGTCGAGGGGCGGGCCCCTGGAGAAGAGGAGGAAGAGGCCTGGGGGATACTAGTAATCTCATCGCCTGTAGGCCTGGCCTCTCTGGGACCTTTAGTTGTGCCTCTCTTGGGAAAGGTAGCCATAGTCTGACAATTAACAGAAGACAAGGCTGAGCCAATAACTGAATAAATAAGGAGAAGAGTTTCAAGGACTTCCCAAGAGGAATGGATCCTGCTTCGAGGCCTCGAAGCTGCTGAGACTTGAGGACAATCTGGGCAAACCCAGAGTTCGTGTCCCCAGATCCAGCGGGGCCAGCCTCCCTAAACTTATTAATTAAGTAAACCAAGGCACTCTGGTTGGAGGCTTAGCCGGTGGAGAATTTAGCCTGGGACCCCCAAGGCCCGCTCCGGGATCCACGCGGTGGACTGAGGCCTACGCGGCTGGCAGGAGGCCAACACGAGAGGCCTAGATTTAAAAAGGGCGCGAAGGCCTTCGCGCCGAAAAATCGCTCCGTAAAATTCTCTTAAAGGGGAAGCGATCGACTAAGTCCAGGAGACTATAGAGGCGTCTCACTCCGCAGGAGGTATTCTTAAGCCCTTTAATATTTATATATACAGTAAAGAATCAATAAATCAATAGATTAATACTTGCACCAGAACCTCCAGGCCAAAGGATTAAAAGAATCCACAAGCGGCCGCGGGGATCGTACACGGCAAAACCGCCGGGGGAAAACGAAACCGCAACTTCTCCAAAGGAAAAAAGCCGAGCCGTAAACGGCTGGCGCTATTAGTGCAAGTAAATAATAATGATAAAACAATTCTTACTACTTTTGAAGAAAAAGATCGAAGGGAAGGTGTTAGAATGTTGAACGAGCTATCACAATACAACCGCAGGATATGCGAACTGAGCGAATTCTGGGGAAGGGGCGGATCCGGCAAGCTTTTTTAACACTAGGCTCAGTTCCACCGGATTGGACATGAGCAACCCATGTGACTGCTGGACCCGCTCCTTCAGTACGGAGAATGTCACACCGTGGTACATTACTGATCACTCATTACTCATTAGTGAAGATTGGACTTAATCCCTGGATAGTTCCGTGGATTTGCAGTTGGCTGAAGCGTAGGTATCAGAGGGTTGTTGTTAATGGTGAGTATTCTGAACAGAGCCTGGTTACAAGCGGTGTGCCACAAGGGTCTGTTCTGGGTCCTATTCTTTTTAATATGTTTGTGAGTGACATAGGGGAAGGTTTGCCTATTTGCCAATGACTCTAAAGTGTGCAATAGGGTTGATATTCCTGAAGGCGTCTGTAATATGGCAAATGATTTAGCTTTACTAGATAAGTAGTCAAAGCAATGGAAACTGCAGCTTAATGTTTCCAAATGCAAAATAATGCACTTGAGGAAAGGAATCCTCAATCTGAGTATTGTATTGGCAGTTCTGTGTTAGCAAAAACTTCAGAAGAGAAGGATTTAGAGGTAGTGATTTATGACAGTCTCAAAATGGGTGAACAGTGCAGTCAGGTGGTAGGGAAAGCAAGTAGAATGCTTGGCTGCATAGTTAGAGGTATAACAAGCAGGAAGAGGGAGATTATGATCCCGCTGTATAGAGCTCTGGTGAGACCACATTTGGAATAGTGTGTTCAGTTCTGGAGACCTCACCTACAAAAAGGGTCCAAAGATGGGCTACAAAAATGGTGGAAGGTCTTAAGCATAAAACTTATCCGGAACGCAATCTGTATAGTCTGGAGGACAGAAGGCAAAGGGAGGACATGATCGAAACATTTAAATATGTTAAAGGGTTAAAGGTTCAGGAGGGAAGTGTTTTTAATAGGAAAGTGAACATAAGAACAAGGGGGCACAATCTGAGGTTAGTTGAGGGAAAGATCAGAAGCAAGGCGGGAAACTATTATTTTACGGAAAGAGTAGTAGATGCTTGGAGTAGTAGATGCTTGGAACAAACGTGCTTGGTAAATCCACAGTAACTGAATTTAAACAGGCTTGGGATAAACATGCTATATCCATCCTAAGATAAAATACAGGAAATAGTATAAGGGTAGACTAGATGGACCATGAGATCTTTTTCTGCTGTCAATCTTCTATGTTTCTATCCAAATCAAGATATATTATGCGTCAGAAGTTATGGTAAAGCACACCTTTGTGACAGATAGATTAGAAGTTAACATTTTATCTCATTTTAAATAAATTGATAAATTGAAGACCAGCAGAGCACCTTGTATTATCATTTTTATTCCCTAATGTGCAAGAAAAACAAGAAAGTAAACAGATATGTGGCAGCTTACTAAGCAATGGCTACATCAATAAAGGGTTAGACATGCAAATCCAGCTCTTTCAGGAACCAGTCCTAGCGATCATTTGACAAACTGTTTGAGAGACCTCTGTAGCTTCTATTGCCTGGGAGATTGAAAGGTGATGAAAGGCAGCTATTCAATAGCCTGGTGCTTTCCACCACTGCAGGAGAGACATCACAACCTCTCTTCAAAGGTTTTTAGATTTCAACATGCTGAAGGGCAATTGAAATGCAGTAAACGTGGGTTTGATTGGCAACTTTCCTGCATCTGTCTTTCACTGGATAATAGAACAGTGGGTGATGACAGAAATGAAGATAATTTCTTTTTACAGCTCACCCCCTCCACCTTGCTCCAACCACCACCCCCTATCAATATATGACAGAAGAGTGAAGGAGTGAAAACAATCTTTCAACCAAAAATAGGGTGATATTCCCCCACCACTGGAAGTTACAGGATGTTTTCCCATAATTTAAATGCCTCTAAATATCAATCATTCAAAAAATGTTTCTAAACGTAATTAAACATTTATATGAATTATGTCACGTTCATATTGGCATATATTAAAATGTGCCTCTACAAGAGTGAAGTGATCAGGGAGCTCTAGTTCTTGTATAATCAAACCTTCCACACTTTTGATTTTCAGTTCAGGATTCTGTTAAAGTATCAGAACCATTTTTGTTCTCTGCTACCAGTCTGCCACAATAGAAAAATGAAGCAGACAAAAGAGAATTACTTCTTTTGTTAACTTGCCCTCCAATTTTCAATGACAATTTACAGTTGCTGTATTATGCAACAATAGAAACTGTAAGAGTTACAATATGCAATATGAAAATGAGATGGGCAGCATGTGAATCACTACGTGTGTAGATTTGAAGTGCAATCTAAGATAATCTAAAAACATCATGGGCACATGTGCTTCAGTTTCTTCCAGTGCACCCATTGAATAGGAAAGTAGCAATGTTTATTTCCATTTTCAATGGACTTCAATTAACAGTATTCGTTAATTTTAAATAGTGTTTAGCAATCAGTTTCAAACTGTGTTTCTGTAGCTGGTTCAGACGGGGTTGTTAAACCTGCCTGCAGATTCAAAATTCTCATCCCAAGGAAAGAGAATTAGCTGATTCTTGTGCACATGGATTCCAAAACAAATTAAGATCCTCTGTCTGCTGGATATAAAAAATGTTTTTTCTCTTTGTAAGAGAACAAAAGGGAAAGGCAGTGAAAGAAGAGACAGGTTGTGTAAAATAGGTGGTTTCCACAGTCCTCAGCAGCCTCTGATTATTATTAATAATAATAATAATAATAATAATAATAATAATAATAATAATAATAATAAGATTTCTATGCCGCCCCTCTCCAAAGACACGGGCCGCCTCACAACAATAACAATACAATATAGTACAAATCTAATATTAAAAAGAACAAGTTAAAACCCATTATTACTAAAAAAAAAAATCAATACTACACAATCACACCACATTCAAATGCTACAAGTCAGAAGTGGGGGTCAATGGGTCTTCAACATCTTGCGGAAGGTGAGGAGGGTGGGGGCAGTTCGAATCTCCAGGGGGAGTTGATTCCAGAGGGCCGGGGCCGCCACAGAGAAGGCTCTTCCCCTAGGTCCTGCCAAACGACATTGTTTAGTCGACGGGACCTGGAGAAGGCCAACTCTGTGTGACCTAATCAGCTGCTGGGATTCGTGCGGCAGAAGATGGTCCCATAGGTATTTTGGTCCGATGCCATGAAGGGCTTTATAGGTCATTACCAACACTTTGAATTGTGTCCGGAAACTAATCGGCAACCAGTGCTTATAACCTGTTAGCAATAGCATTTTTTATGAGAGCCAGCATATTGCCCCCACAATCCGGGTCCTCATTTTACCCACCTTGGAAGGATGGAAGGCTGAGTCAACCTTGAGCCAGTGATGAGATTTGAACCACTGACCTACAGAGCTACAGTCAGCTTCAGTCGCCTGCAATACAGCACTCTACCTGCTGAGCCACCCCGGCTCTGTCGAACTTCGAGGTGATGAGGGCATGAGTGACTGTGAGCAGAGATTTCCTGTTCAAATAGGGCCGCAACTGGTGCACCAGGCGAACCTGGGCAAACTAACGCCCTCCTCGCCACAGCTGAAAGATGATGTTGTAATGTTAGCTGTGGATCGAGGAGGATGCCCAAGTTGTGGACCCTCTCCGAGGGGGTCAATAATTCCCCCCCCAGGGTAATGGACAGACAAATGGAATTGTCCTTAGGAGGCAAAACCCACAGCCATTCCATCTTTAGAAGAGAGCAGGTCACCCTAACCAGAGTGGCCGGGCAGGATTACGCTGATGCAATCAAGGCAGCATGATACACGCATCTTGCCGCCTTGAGTGCCACTTTGTAAGTCTTAATGTGAGCTTTTACAAGTGTTCGATCAGACTCATATTTACTCTTCCTCCACCGCTTCTGGCATTTCAACACCCGGAATTCCTCGGTGAGCCAAGGAGCACTCCAGGGTCTAATGCCGCAGAGAGGTCGCAACGGCGCAATCCGGTCAAGAGCCTCCATCGCAGCTTTGTCCCAGGCCACAGAGAGGGACTCTGCCGAACTGTGTACGAGTGAATCCGGTGGAACCCCAAGTGCCCTCTGAAAGCCCTCTGGGTCCATCAGGCATCTGGGGCGGAACCACCTAATCGGTTGCGCCTCCCTGCGGGGGAGGATTGGAGCCTTGAAATCGAGCTGTAGCAGAAAATGGTCTGACCATGACACGGGCAGACTCTCTTACTCTCAGGCCATCACTCAGCTGCACCAAGAGAAATATCATGTCAAGTGCATGCCCCCACTTCGTGGGTTGGACCCTGCACTACTTGGGTCAGGTCCATAGCTGTCATGGTGGCCATAAACTCCTGCGCTAACCCAGAGAATTCACCGAGCGACAGCAGATTAAGTCCCCCAAGACTATAAGTCTGGGGAACTCCACCGCCAGCCCAGCTACCTCCTCGAGTAGCACAGGCAGGGCTGTTGACAGACAGGTGGGAGGCAAGTACGTGAGCAACAAGCCCACCTGAACCCCTAGGTCCAACTTCACAAGGAGGGACTAACAACCCGCAATCTCAGTAGCAGCAAGTCTGCATAGCCCAAAAGTCTCCTTGGCTATAATAGCAACTCCTTCCCCCCTTCCCTGGGGTCGTGGCTGATGCCAAACCTGAAACCCAGGTGGGCATATTTCTGAGAGAGGAACTCCTCCCTCCGGGCCCAGCCAGGTCTCAGTCATACATACCAGGTCGGCTTCCTCCTCCATGATCATTTCCCGGATGAGGAGAGCTTTATTTACAACCGACCTGGCATTGAGTAGCAGCAGCCTGAGTCCAGGGTCCAGATTTCACTCGTCACCAGCACCCCGGGCTGAGCTCATGGGGCCGGAACAAGGGACAGCTTTCAGGCAGCGGGCTCTTATTCCCCGAGAATACAATTTTATAACAAAACCATGGGGGGGGGGAATACAAGTGTAGTTTATTTATTTATAAGACCTATATAAAAACATCAAAAAACCATAATAAAAAAACCCCAGTATCCCAGAGTAATACTTTACCATACTATATATCATTATAGTTTCCAACTTTATTCTACCGCAATGCACACAGTAAGAGTCAGCTCTTCAAGATCTTCTGGAAGATGAGGAGGAAAGGCTAATGATGGATTTCTAGGGGAAGGATGTATAATGGGACGAGTAACAATGAGAAAACATACTTCTTAGGTCCTGCTGGAGAGCAACCTTAAAGGGAAGGGATCCAGAATGAACTTACTTTATCTAACTTGGGCAGATAGGCAAAACACACTCAAGGAAAGAAAATAACATGTTCGATACCATTTTAGACCTTCAAATCTAAAAAACAGCTTCTTGAATTCCCTTAGGGGGAAAAAACCCTCTGTAAGCCAATGTAGCTCAGAAAGTTCACACCTATGGTGCAAAATGGATAATCTATAGAAAACCTTGAACTATACACATCACTGCCTTCCAGACCAGTTGTGATTTGACAGCAACCTTGTTTTGACTGTGTTGCAATAATCCAGCCAGGAAGCCTCCCAGGCCAGGAATGGGCATCCCCAAACACAGTTGCCATCTGCCTTTTGGAGCAGGAAATGCAAATCCAGGACCACCTCCAAAGTTGCACATCAGCACTGTCTGGGGATCTACTACCCTAGCAAGTGTCAAGATGACACTTCGCCATATCCAGGTAAGTCAAAAGCTCTTATATTTTGTATACATCCTCAAACTACAAAAATTGAAATTTTCTTATACGGAAGTAGTATGGAAAACTGAGTGTTGCTGGTTTAATAAGTTATAGAATGCATTACAGAAACAATTAACTATCGGATTCTATCCCATTACTTATGCAAGTGTCCGGCTGCCTGCGTCTTCATCTTCATTAATGTTATAGAAAAGACTTCTCTCCACTCTCCTTTTCCCCCTGATCTTTTAAAATCCTTCATGCCTTGTTTTCAGAAATCTCATGCTGTTACAAGAAGAACTGTCATAAGGATTGCTGGAACTGGAAATATTCATATTTTAGAATTTCATTTCCCATCTAACCTTCCTTCTGATTATTATGTTAATATACAATTTTTTCTTTACTGTATTCCCTTCTTTATGCTCATCACCTTCATAATTTTTGATCAATTCATAAAATTCGGTGTTGCCTTAACCAAGTCAAACCAAATTACCGGTAATGGGGAATTATTTTTTTTAAGTCTTTAAAAGTTCTACCTTGTATGACTACCCCTCTTACTCTTTGTGTGTCAACTCGATTCATTTAACAAATTATTCTCTTCTTTAAATAGGTGTACAAGATAAGAGCATTGAGAACTGTGGTTTAGACTCTAGTAAGATGTTGCAAAGGTATTAGAGATGCTTTGGTGATGTACTCTTTCAGACCTAAAGCAATTTGCCATTTTTTGCAGAAATACATGAAACTCCCTAGCTATTTACTTCAATGCTACCAGCTTCATTTCACTATTTTCTATTTTACCTATATTAAGACACCTCAACAAAAAGCCACTTAATCTTTTTCTCAATAAGAAAAAAACAACTTTTTAGTTCAACATAGACAATAAAAACATGACAAATTAAAAAGCTCTTCACTAAAGCCATAAACTACAGAAGAACTACCTTTGACAGTTGCAATTTTCTATAGTTACATTTGCACAGCTGAACTGCTATTTACCTGATCTGACTTCATATTAATGCAAGCAGATGTTAAAGCTAATCTTGTACTCATATGGGAACTAGAACTTCATTAATATAAATGAAGTCCCTGACAACCTAAATAAAACTCTTTCTGTAACATTACACATTTGTGACACCTACTCCACATTTTTATGGACAAAATATGTTTAAAGGTAAAGGTTCTCCTCGCATATACGTGCTAGTCGTTCCTGACTCTAGGTGGTGGTGCTCATCTCTGTACCTAAGCTGAAGAGCTACCGTAGCACTGTCTGATGACGATTCCTTGGTCATGTGGCCAGCATGATTAAATGCCGAAAGTGCACGGAACGCAGTTATCTTCCCACCAAGATGGTCCCTATTTTTCTATTTGCATTTTTACATGCTTTCAAACTGCTAGGTTGGCAGAAGCTGAGGCAAGTAACAGGAGCTCACTCTGTTATGTGGTGCTAGAGATTTGAACCGCCAACCTTTCTGATATACAAGCTCAGCATCTTAGCCGCTGAGTCAAAATATGTTTAATATGTTTTACATATTACATAAAGAGGCTTTTAAAGTTAGTTAATCTAAGTTTCATTCAGAACTCTATTCAATAGCACATTCATTACTGCAAAGATCTGAGCCATCCTTGAAGAAAAAAACCCTCTTTATAAACCAACCAATTTTCAAGAGTTGTTTAATTATTGTTTCATATGGATTTGGATACTGTAAATATATTTTTCAAAATAAAAGTATAGTCTTGGCTGAAACTCCAATTATTTTCTTCAGTTAGTGTGATTAAATTCACTTTCTGACGTAACATCTTTCATGTCTAACCCAGTGATTTTCAACCTTTTTTTGAGCTGCAGCACATTTTTTACATTTACGAAACCCTGGGGCACATTGAGGGGGGGGGGGGGCGCTAAAAAAGTTTGGACAAAAAAATTCTCTCTCTCCCTCCCCTTCACTCTATTTCTTTCTCCCTCCCTCTTTCTCTCCCTTCCTTCCTCTTTCTCTCTCTCCATCCCTCTTTCTTTCTCTTCCTTCCTTCCTCTCTTTTTTGCTCTCTTTCTCTCTCCCTCCCTACCTCCCTCTATGTCTTTCTCTCTCTCTCCTTCCCTCCCTCTCTTTCTCTCTCTCTTGCTTTCTTTCTCTCTCTTGCTCTCTCTCTCTTTCTCTCTCTCTTTCTTTCTCTTGTTTTCTCTCTCTCTTGTTTTCTTTCTCTCTTGCTTTCTCTCTTTCTCTTGTTTTCTCTCTCTCTTGCTTTCTCTCTCTCTCTTGCTTTCTTTCTCTCTCTTGCTCTCTCTCTCTCTCTTGCTTTCTCTTGTTTCCTCTCTCTCTTGCTTTCTTTCTCTCTCTTGCTCTCTCTTGCTTTCTCTTGCTTTCTCTCTCTCTTGCTTTCTTTCTCTCTCTCTCTTTCTTTCTCTCTCTCTTGCTTTCTTTCTCTCTGAGCTTCGCGGCACACCTGACCATGTCTCGCGGCACACTAGTGTGCCACGGCACACAGGTTGAAAAACACTGGTCTAACCGACTGTATTTCTAAAATAATTTAAACACCAACTACATTTAGAGTTAAATGAAAAACACATGTTCCAGGATTCTAGCAATTTCATTTTTATATTATAACTATGGATAATCCCAACAGAGCATTTGGCTTTTAGATTAAATGATGATCTAAGCAATTATCTTCTATTTGTCTTTCTGCCTATTTAATTATGATTTGCTTTAAGAGGCTTATTTGCAGCTCTTTTTGTTTACTAATGCCAGACAGATTTTTCCCAACAGAAAATGCCTTATTTAATGGAAACAAAAGTTGGACTCTGAAGATAGAAAGACTATCAACTTGTGAAGCTTCCCTGACATGCTCCAGAGTTCCATAGACAGGGGGATGGGAAATCGCGCCTCACAGCTGCACCCAGGAATTTACTCCTCAGTCATAACAAGATGCATTCTAGCTGAGCAAGTCAAGGCCATCTCTGTAGATACCAGCAATGCTTGAAAGGGAGTGACATCTCAACATGCATTTCCAGCACCTGCTCCTCTGTCCCAAAATAGGATTGAGTGGGCTGAAGGGAGCAGGGGGAAAGCGGAAGGGTAGGAGGAAAGGGGAATCCCAGCTGACTTTACTTTGCCGTGGGGGAAGACCCAATATTCCCTCCATGGCCTGACCGCTGCTCTTGCAGTGCCTTGCACAGACACAGCAAAAGTGTGCTTCACAATGGAAGAGACTGGATTTCCTCCTTCTCCTGGTGTCCATTTAAGTGCACAGCAATTAGATTCAGAATGGGGGAGATAGCATCCCCCCTCCTCCTGGAGCCCATTACAACACAGAGCATCTGCCACAGTCGGGCCAGGTCAGCGTCTCAGGGTGGAAATTAATTCATGCATCTCCCCAAGCGACCGAGATGTGGGCAAGATAAGAAGAGATGCCTCTGTGAGATGAGAGGCAAGTACAGGGGCACTTCTCTCTTGGTCAGAGTGAGTCCCCATCCTCGCCATCACCCTTGCCTTCTAGCTTCATTTATCTGGGAACATAAAATAACTCTTGATTTTATATCATATTGTAAACAGACTCTAAGAAAAAGAAAAAAACATCAGGAAAAACCCCCAACCTTTGCCTGTTTTTGGAAATGGTTCAAGAGGGAGCACACAAACGAGAGGGAGGAGAGAGGGAGGGAGAAGGGGGGAAAGAAAGAGAGAGAAATGATATTGAGTAAAAAGAGATAAATAACTGAGAAAGGGAGAAGGGGAGAGAAATGAAGAGAGACCTGGAGGAAAAGAATGAGAGAGAAGGAAACAGAGACAAGGGGGGAGGGGGGGAGGAAAAGGAAAAACAAATGAAAGTAAGAGAAAGAAAAACAGGGAGAGAAAATGGCAGAAAAAGAGAAATGAGAAAATGATGGAGAGAAAGAGGAAAAAGAGAAACAAATGAGAGAGAAGGGGGAGAGGGGGGGAAGGAAAAATTGAGAAGAGAGGGGTATTTATATAGAGGGGGAGGGGAGAGGGGGAAACAGGAGAAAGAAGGGAAGAGAAGGGGGAAAGAGGGAGGGAGGGAGAGAGAGAGAAACCCATTTCCCACAGAACACCCAGAGTCACAAAACCTGTGTAGGCATAGCTGTGGCGGGCCATGTGACTGGGTGGGACTGATGTTGAGTTGGCTTGCAGGCTTTTCACTGTTACTCTCTCCAAATAAGGTTTTTTAAGCCATAACAAGGAGATCAAATAATGTGCTGAACCTGACCAGAGTAAGGACGCTAGCCAGATGAATACCTGGTAGGCAGATTACCCTCCCTATTTTCCTCTCCAAAAACTAAGGTGTGTCCTATACTCCGAAAAATACGGTACCTAAATTGGGATGGCCTCACAGAAAGCAACAATGTTTTAAGTACTAGAATTCAGCTGAAGAAAAACACTATGTACCTCAGTCTCTTAACCTTGTCAACTTAAAAGTGATTAGACTTAAATTCCCAGAATTCCCCAGCCAAGTTGAAGTCCGAACATCTTACAGTTGCAAAGGCTGAGAAACAGTGAAATACAAAGTACAGTATCTATCTTATAGCTTTTCTGCTTTGAGATCAGGTTTTCATCTATTCCTTTAAAAAAAATATCACCAAAAAATTGTTCCATATTTTTTCAACAAAATTATAAATTGTGAGAGATGGGATTTTTTGTTTCTTGACTAATTGAAGTTGTTTCTACAAGTAACTTGCACAGTTTAACAAATATTTTCTTGAAAAGGTTTTTCAGAAGTGGCTTGCCACTGCCTCCTTGTTAGAGCTAAATATTAATAATTTGCCCAAGATCATCCAGCTGCCTTTGTGACCAAGGCAGAACTAGCTCTCAGGGTTTTCCAGTTTCTAGTCTGATGCCTTAATCGTATCAAACTGGCTCTTGATAATTAATAATTATCAAGAGCCATTAGACAGCAGACATATCCCTTCCTAGTATTCTATTCTCTACATTAAAAAGACATGTTGTCGCATAATACATTTTCTTATACTTCTTGATATGAACTTACTGAATATTAAAACAATAGTTTTCTCAGACAGTTGATCACTGCTTGAATGCAGACTGAAATTCAGGTTACAAACTTGCAGGAAACCTCAGCAAATTGGAGTTACAACCGGTTGGGAAACTGATTTGGAAACAAGCTGATTGTTCATCCTTAAATAATGTATTACTCACAGATACAAAGCAATCATACAGGGATAAAAATAAAAATTGCCAATATTCTATTATAGATTAAAGAATTTAATCAGCTTGTAATGAATAAAGCTGAACATTTAAACTGATACCCAGTTAATAAGCCTCAACATAGGGTACAATTTCATTTGCACAAAGCTAAAGGTTTAGTTTTAGTATGCTTCCTGACCAAAATAATGCTATCAAACTGCCCTAGTGCCTCATTATTTAGCATCACCTTGTCATCTAGTGATGATTAATTACTGAAGTTCAATTTATATTTAGAGCTGAGAGCCATAATCCAAGGTAATAATTTCATTTGCCCCACCAAAACCCCAATCCTTAAACTGGCATTCAATAAACTTGATAGCACTTACAGGTATTTATTAAAAATATTTCTAATCCATTGGAGATGGCACACAAATAGATCATTTTAAAAAGGAGCAGTAGGACCAATTTTGTATAACATAGGAACACTAGCACTAAATTTACTGATATGTCAACATTACTACAGAAAAAGTTTGAGATTTGTTTTCCAAAGATTATTTCAAAACATGCCCCACTTAGATCAGGGGAGTCAAACTCACATCACCACTGCAGCATCCTGTGATGTATTGGGACTTTCTTCCCCTTTACTAAACTGGGTGTGACCAATGCATGATGCATTTGGCCTGTGGTCCAGGGGTTTGACTGCCCTGATCTAGATCAATGCAGCAAATAGAAGTTTATATTACAGAATTACACAAGATCAGAATCAGAAAGAGGTTCATCCAGTCCAATGGCTGAAGCAAAGCAAAAAATCCACTATCCCTATGCCATCCAACCCTTGCTTAATAACATATAAGAAAGTTTTCAGACAGTCTGAGAAGCAATCTGGTCCAATGTCAAACAATTAACTGTATTTGAAAATTGCCCCTAAAGTTTACATAAATGCTTCCTTCTGTACTTTGACCATTTCTCTGGAACAATAATAAAGAAATTTGATCTACGTCTATAATATGTCTGCCTTCGAAGTATATGTGGAGAATAAAGTATAATTTCTCAGCAGTTCATTATCGAGGTCAAACAAATCCAGCTCCATGTGTTTACGATATCACTCTGAGGTCCGGTGCCATGTCCTCTTGGACATGTTCCAATTGTCAAGATTCTCCTTAAAACAATGGAGAAAAATATTGACAAAATGGGATGAGCCTGACTACAATGAGTTTCCTTTAGGTTATCCAACACAAGAGAGTACCTTCTAAATGTCATGTGTGCTACACTCTCAAAGTCAAAAATAAATAAAAATAAATAAAATAAAATAAAAGAGGTCCCAAAGGGGACTGTATGCAGAAAAAAGGTTATTCGATTCAGGTCTGACGAACAGCTTGGAATACGGTTTCCAAGGCAACTCAACCAGCATGTTTACATTTTCACTTTCATCATTAAAGAAAAATGTGAAAGGTAATTGGGTTAATTACTGAAGCAAAAGCCAGCATACTGTCACTAATTGTCCATTCACCTAAGGTGTTTAAACACCAGTTCTAATTGCTATCAAGATAGAATCATTTATAAACCTTTTGTCTAAATGAGTATCTTATATAAAAGGCAAGCAATTGTCTTTTTACATTTTCAGAAAAGTTAAGTTTAAACTTAGTATTCCTAATAAATATTCCTAGCTGCTATTATATAATGAAACTGATGACAATATTATCTGTTGTGGTACCTACCCTCAGTAACAGCCTTCCACCAAAAACCCTACTCTATTGGCCTTCGCCAGCAAAGGTTAACAGTACGATTGTTAGCAAAATCCTACACAGGCAAATTTGGAAATGAGGATGGTGTATGAGGCGCCCCAAATTTCGTTTTGTGTATACAGTATACTATAGCTGATTTTTAAGTTGTATATTTGTTTTATTGATCTATATTGTTAATCTCCCAAAATTATTTGGGTGATCCAGGACTGGTCTGGAATGCACATTGATGTGCGAGCTGCACTGAGTACAATTCAAGGTGATGGTTATCGCTTTTAAGGTTTTAAATAGCATGGAATCAATAACGTTACTTTTGGGAGCACCTCTCCCTAGGGATATCTAACCATCCCACCATAAGTCAGAATGGATGCCCCATTCTGCAGGTCCCTTTCCTAAAGTGTTGTTATTCACTTTAAGTTCTCCAAGGCAGATCCGCCTAGGAAATGAAGGTCTATAATAATACTATTTTTTATTATTATTAAAACTCCAGAAACAGAATCTTGTAAGTATAAATGTTCTTTCACCTCTCTGCTCTGTCCCTTCCTCTTTGTGTAAACTACGTGGGGGCGTATCTGAAACATTTACTCACATTACATTATTGCTTGGAATTCAGGTCCCTTTCATTCGACCACTGCCATGGTAGAAGTCTTTTTTTCTTGTCAGGCAGACAACCAGTTGCACATGTGCAGAATTCAAGCTAACTACTTTATTATGTAGTTAGCTTGAATTCCGCCTAAAATACAAAAATCTCCCCAGTCTTGGGAGTAATTAAATAAAGCTCCAAGGAATAAGGGGTGTGGGATCCCAGCCCTTTTGTCATCATAATGATTCCAGACTAACTAATTTCCTTTACTCTTTACATCTAGTGGGCCCTAGAAAGTGCATTTTCTCCACAGCTGGCTCTGCCCTGTGGAACACCCTTCCCCAGAGATCTGGGAACACTCCTACCCCAGTTTTCAGAAAGTTTTAAAGAGTTAGCTCTTTCCAAAAGTTTTAAGATAAAATGAGGCTGCAATCTATTAAGATGAAATAACAATAGCACTCAGACTAATATACTGCTTCATAGTGCCAACAAAGGATAATATTTGCAGCTCCGGGTTGACATAAGGGGTCCCTGATGCTCTCTGAGTTTGCTTGTTTTCTTGACAACATTTCATTACCCTAACTAGGTAACATCATCAGTGCTAGGAGGAGTGCTCTTTGTTGTCAGTGCCAGGCTTCTAGAAATTCCCTGGCATTTTTCAATGGGGAAAATGTGACAATCGTAGACCAGGCCAACTCCAAAAATGCCAAAGAACATCCAGGCTCTGTCTATGTGCCCGGACCGTTGGGGGGGGGGGGGGGGAGACACAGGAGAGAAAGAAAGGAAGGATGGGATTCTTTATTGGCCAAGTGTGATTTATGCATTTGTCAAGAATCATGAGATACAACACTTAATGATTGTCATAGGGTACAAACAAGCAATTAGGAAACAATCAATATTAATATAAATTGTAAAGATACAACAAGTTACAGTCACAAGTGGGTAGAGATGGGCGATGAGAACAGTAATAGTAATACAGTCTTAGTGAAAAGTTTGACAGTGGTGAGGGAAATATTTGTTTCGCAGAGTGATGGCATTTGGGGAGGGAAACTGTTCTTGTGTCTTGTTGTGCACTGCTCTATAGCATTCTTTTGAGGATAGGAGTTCAAACAATTTATGTCCAGAATGCAGAGGGGCAATAAATATTTTCATGGCCTTCTTTTTGACTCGTGCAGTATACAGGTCCTCAATGGAAGGCAGGTTGGCAGCAATTATTTTTTCTGCAGTTGTGATTGTCCTCTGAAGTCTGTGTCTGTCTTGTTGGGTTGCAGAACCGAACCAGACAGTTATAAATGTGCAGATGACAGACTCTGTAGGATTGTATCAGCAGATTATAGGGCAGTTTGAGCTTCCTGAGTTGGTGCAGAAAAAACATTCTTTGTTGTGCTTTTTGGATGACGCTTTTGATGTTAGGTGACCATTTTAGGTCTTGAGATATGACAGAACCTAGAAATTTGAAGGTCTCTACTGTTGATACTATGTTGTCTAATATTGTAAAAGGTGGTAGAATGGGAGGGTTTCTCCTAAAGTCTACCACTATTTCTACGATTTGGAGTGTGTTCAGTTCCAGATTGTTCCGGTCGCACCATTAGGCTAGTTGTTCAACCTCCTGTCTGTAAACGGTTTCATTATTGTCTCGAATGAAACCAATCACGATTGTATCATCTGCAAACTTCAGTAGTTTAACAGATGAATCGTTTGAGATGCAGTTATTGGTATACAGTGGTACCTCAAGATACGAACCCCTCGTCTTACGAACAACTCGTGATACGAACCCGGGGTTCAGAAAAATTTTGCCTCTTCTTACGAACTTTTTTCGAGTTACGAACCGGTGTTCGGAGACTGCTGGGAAGCCGCGCGGCTGTTTTAAAAGGTGACAGCCGGGCGGCGGGGCTTCCCAGAAGCCTCCCGAACGCCGGTTCATAACTCGAACAAAGTTCGTAAGAAGAGGCAAAATTTTGCTGAACCCCGGGTTCGGTTCGGGGGGGGTGCTGGCAAGCCCCCCAGGCCGGCTGCGACCTTTTAAAACACCCGCGCTGCTTCGCAGCTGTCTCCTGAAGCCGAACGCGGAAGTTCGGCTTTGCCGTTCGGCTTCAGGAGACAGATGGGAAGCGGCGCGGCTCTTTTAAAAGGTCGCAGCCGGCCTGGGGGGCTTCCCAGCACCCCCCCGAAGTTCGGGGGGTGCTGGGAAGCCCCCCAGGCCGGCTGTCACCTTTTAAAACAGCCGCGCGGCTTCCCAGCAGTCGCCGAAAGCCGTTTTTTTGCGGGGGGGGTTTTGGTTGCACGGATTAATTGACTTTACATTGTTTCCTATGGGAAACAATGTTTCGTCTTACGAACTTTTTGTCTTACGAACCTCCTCCTTGCACCAATTAAGTTCGTATCATGAGGTATTACTGTATAGAGAGAAGTGGTGAGAGTATACAGCTTTGGAGGGGGGGGGCTGTACTAATTATATAGGTATCTGATGTGATTTTTCCTAGCTGTACCTGCTGCTTCCTGTCTTGTAATCCACTTACAAGTGTATTCAGGTACCGCTAGTTTAGTTTAGTAATGTCCAGTATGATGATATTGAATGAGAGGGGGGGAGGGGGGGGGAGGGAGAAAAAGAAACCCGGTCACATGACCACCAAGCCACACCCACAGAAACGGTAGGGAACATTTTTTATATTTCGTCACTGTCCAGGATGCTATAAGATTTTTATGAAGTTTTCCTAATTATTGGGTCGGGGGATATTTTTATTGTTTTATGTATTGTCCAGGATTGTGGTAATGATGCTGTATATGCAATTGTATTGCATTGCTAAAATGCTTAAGGTGAATGGCCATATATACATTCCAATCAAATCCTAGGTGAGAATTCCTGTTTTCACATGCTAATCCAAACCATGGTTTCAAGATCAATATATTCCACATATGTACACTCAAGAAATCTATTCTGTCATTTTTCCTCATAATGGTTAACCGTTTAACATCTTTATCTAGTCAAATCAAATATTATTGTGTAATATAGAACCTACATGAATATATTCACTGTTTGGATTAAAGGCAGCTAAAGCAGTTCATACATTATTTATAGAGAGGTATGTTCTAAGATTAACAAAATCACCTTCAGATTGCTATACATTACATTTGGATTGAAGATGTTTCCACAATGAGTTTCACTATGAACAGTAATGTATTATGATGACCTTTGTAAAAGAATAGCCAGGAAATCACAAAATGATTTTTTCACAAGATGAGCACAAAATATAATAGGACTTTTTGAAAGTGGCATTACTCACTACTTTGCTACTATAAGTTAATGCCTGCGTCAAGATAATTTAAGATGACATCAAAAAAAGAGATTAAAAAAATGTATGCCAGTTCTTTAAAAGAAAGCAAAAATGCAATTCAAATATTTTAGAAAGTCAAAAATTAAAATAAGCTAAACAAAATATAATGAAAGGTAAAAGATTAATCACACTTAAATATAAAGTAATTGCTAAAATTCCAAATTACTGAACAGAACATAGCTGCAAACCTAAAACCAAGATTACATAAAACATTTAGAGCCACAAAGGACACCCATAACAATTCTTCTATGCTTAGTTTAAAACTGTGAAGAAACCAAGTTCTTTAAGCAAGGTCTAACATGATCATATTGATCAACAGCCTTGTTATTGTATTTCATAGCAATCTTTTCATATTTGGTGATGTCTGTCATAATTTGCCCAGTAAATAAATCTGTATCTATGTGCTAAAATGTCCTTTTAAAGTATTAAAGTATTTAAAAGTATTAAACTTTTAAGATGTTCTTTATGAGCATGCATACTAAAGATAAAAGACTGATTTCAAAAGAAATAACAAAAATGGCTACCTACAAAAGGAGCAATAGTGTTCAGAATGGGGAGTAAAATCAGTTGTAAACCAACAAAGCAGAACTGGAAAAGAATCTGCTGTGTTGCCTGGCAGCAAATTATCACCTCCCAGTGAGCCATTTCCACCCAACTCAGAATCCAAAACAGAAAAGGAAATGATGTGTCTTACAAAAAGCTACAGGCCTCTCTTTCTGACAGCTTAGAGATGACAGCTTAGAGATGATTAGAATCTCAGAGACTTATTGCCATGCCCAATGAAGTAATTTCTAATGATCAACGAAGGTGTCTTCCTCTTTAAATATGATGCAGGAAGTTACATAAGTATGGGGGGGGGGGAGAATATCTATAGCAAACAACTTAAGATAGAACTAAAGTATTTGGAAAGTTGTGGATGTCTTCGGGAGTTGGGTGGCATATAAGTTGAATGAATGAATGAATGAATGAATGGATGGATGGATGGATGGATGGATGGATGGATGGATGGATGGATGGATGAATGAATGAATGAATGAATGAATGAATGAATGAACAATGTATCAGTGATTATCTCTGGCCCACTAAACGACTATCCTACTTCTGATTATAAATGCACATGCACACAGACACAGTTGCTGATAGTTTACTGTTTACAAGAAGATAACAGTACACAAAGAATGCAAACCAAAACAGAGCGTCTGAAAATAGTTGGCATGAATGGTTGCTTTTCAGAAAAGCACACAGAAGAATAGTCAAAATCCAGTCTGAGATTCTGAAAGTCAAATCAGGGTTGTCAACAGAGGTGGGCTGCTGTCTGTTCGGACCGGTTCAGGCAAACCAGTAGTTCTGACCACTAGCTGGGCCTGCCCACCCATCCTGGTGCTATCCCATCCTATGTATCTCACTTTCTGGCTCGTTCCCCCTGTCCATGCAGCCCAGTTTATTTCCATGCCTTATCCACTGTACTCACTGTGGCTGCTCGAGAAAGAGTGCTAGAAGCTGTGCGCATGAAATTGTTGTGTTTGAAGCTCACATTTTCGGTTCTGCAAACTGGTTATTAAATTCACCATGTAACAATTTTCCCCAAAAAAATTGTTCCCAGTTATTAAGTGTGTTTTCCTGATTGTTTGTACCTTAAATGAATAGAAAAAAGTTATTCCCTGTAAACTTTGCTTTTGTGATCAGCACAATGATATTTTGAAATTGATATATTTTTAAGGATATTCGCAACATTTCTGGAATTGTGAGAACTATCAAGAAGTTTCTAGAACTGTCCAGAATTATCTAGAACTTTCTGGGACTGTACAGAATTGTAGGTAGCTGTATAACTACAGTTATATAGTGCCACTATAGCCCTTCCTGAGAGACAGAGAGACAGCATCTAATTGATTGGGATTGCATAGTAAGTGGGCAATGGCCATCACAAAAAGGGGGAATTGACTTAGACAGACAGGTGTGAATTCAATATCTATTCAGATTCTGATAACAACAGTATTCACACTTCACCCCACACTCATTACAGGAGGAGCTTAGGAATGTAAAAGTATATATTGTGTGTTACTCTGGTACCAGGTGATCAATCTTGCTCTGCTGAATCCTCAGTACACTCTTGTACTTTAATACTGCATGGAATAAAGACCATTTTTATCAAGTTTGGAAACATCCTTTTTCCTTACAGTACACAGCAACTTAGTCAATTTAGATGGCATCAAGAGGTTGCATACATCCAGCAGATGCATTTTGCTATGTATGTGGCCAGTTTATAAAGACAAGAGCGAAAAAGTACTCTGTGGAAGCATCTGCTAAGATGTGTGAGGCCTACAAAGCATACTTCGGCATGCCTGTTGGTGACCAAGACAAACCATGGGCTCCTCATTCCACATGTGAAGATGCAAAATCGTTTGTTTCTATAGTAAAAATGTATATTTTTCGTTGCCATGGTCACAAAAGCGAAGTTTATGATGAATGTAAGCAATTTTTAATTTGTTTTAGACATAAGCAATTGGAATATAACATTTAAAGCTGGGAACAAAATTTGTGTTACACGTGAAACTCACCTCTGATTGTCAGCCAATCCAGAGGGCAGAATTCTACAAGAAAAGTCCAAACGAACATCATGCAAGGCTCAGGGACCAGACAGTTGCTTCTGAGGGATCAGAGGTCAGGATTGCCCCTTAAATCAGGATGTAGCCAGCTGTCTCTAATCAAGAGATTTATTTGCCTCAGAACATCCCTGCTCTCTAGTTGCTGGGAGTGGGGGGTGGGTGAGTAGGGAAACTTTATATGATCATGACCTGGCTTTTTCAGATGCTCAGGTGGTGCCTATGTTCTTTATGTCTCCTGAGACCAAACATTCCACATGTCATTCAGGAGCAACTTCTTCACATTCAGGGTCATTGATTCCTGGCTTGTGATAATGAATAATTATCCTATCTCTTTGTGGACTCAAACAAGCATATACATTGAACTTTGATTTTAGAACTTGAAAAGACAGACCACATGAGCTAAGTCTAATTTTCAAAAATATTCCAGAACAAGATAAATGTAAGAAATAATGCAAAATATACAGTGCCTTTAAATACTAGAAATATTAAAACAAATGAAATCTGAATGGGCTTTATCATGATTTTTCCAAACAAGACATTTTTTTCTTTGTTCAAGAATACAAGACTTACAAAATACGAACTCTTAATGCCAAAGAGATTGTGAAGTCAATAGTTTCTAGCCATCGCCAATGTCTGTTGATGAAGACTTAATAATATCATATCTTGTGATCATATATAATAATTACATTGGAGACAATTATTACAGTTCTAAATCTTTCCCAGATCTAATTTGGTACATGAATATTCACATAATTCACATTAACTACATGTTCTTCTATTGTTCAACTTACAATAGATTTTTCTCAACTTTTTACTTTAATGCAATTCAGAAAGTGTAATATATACACACGCTTGAACATAGTGCTTTTAAAATCCAAATGCACAAAAACTATTAAATTATCTTCACATCTGGTATTGAACAAAGGTCAACTTATATTCCTCAAATCACCTCTTTAAAATCTGTCATAAGAAAATTTAATTTCCAGGCAGGGTCCTATTTTATTTGCCTCCTTCCCACTCACTTAAATTCTACAATTTCCTGAACACCATAAGCAGATGCTGCCAAAATTTGAATATGCATCTATTAGAATCCTAATTGAATCTGAACTGTTCTTATGAAACTTTCCAAACCAGGACATGAACAAGGCACCCTATAATTGAATTAAAGAAACCTGGAACAAACTAATCATTAGCTTGTCAGAATGTTAATTTTAAAAAGGAAGGAAGGAACAGGACCACTTAGAAATGAAGGCTTTAACATATTTGCCCATCCTCTTTTTGGATTCCATTCTAGAAATCCATCACTTGTACCTTATTTCATAGTACCTACAAAAAATGTATCCGTGCGGATTTAGTCACTCACATGGAAATATATTCTAATTTGAACAGACAATAGAATCACGGCAGAGTTTGGTTTTCATATTACGCCTGATTCAATAATTTCAATATTACAGTCAAAAATAGGGAAGACTTACCTGCTAAAACTCTATTAACAGAAGAATGAGTGGCCAACCCAGGCTGTCCACGTTCATGGAAAATTCCAGCGTAAGGCAAATACTCAGGCAACAAGAAGCGTCTAAAAAGGAGAGGAGAATACTGTCAAAACTGCTGTGAACCTGATAAAGACATGAGTAATAGATAGACCATATCTTACATGCATAATTAGTTATACAGCTCTTACCTTGGGACGAAGCGTCCAAGAGATGGTGCAGACATACGGGCATTCCGAGGGGCTCGGTGTCTTGACCTGTCTCCATTGTCCCTTCAGTGAGGGAAAAAGAGGGACTTTTTAATTATTTATTCTTCACAGCAAGGTCAGATTCAGAATTCTTTCTCCTAAACTAATTACAGTAAATACTGAAGTAAAACAACTTCCTTATAACTTAATGAATTATTGGGTTGTCTTTTCACCTTTGTAACCTTCCTCAAAAGATTAGGATACAACTTAATAAAACACTAACACAATATCATATTTAACATTCTCTCTCAATTAGATTCACCAGAATCTTAGATAGTAGTTTGTACAAACCGGCAAGTCTACATTGGCAGCAAAAGTGCACAGATCGACAGAGAAAAACAGGCTGCTTTTCATTCTTCATACTCTTTTTCTCTTTAGATCATTAGGTACCAGATCAATAGTATACACTTTAAGACCTCCTGCTAGCAAGACATCTGAAGCATGCCTCATGTAGTTTTACATGAATTATATGATCCTTTCTTATCATTTCCTTTGCTCAAAGGGAGAAAAGCTCAGAGCATTACAAAGTTCAAAAATACAATTTAAAGCTAAACTGCAATATAGAATAAAACTAAAACTAAAATACTGTAATTTAATTATTCACAAGCTTTGCAGAGTTTAAACAACCTTGCAAAGGAAGAGGTAAGACATCTAAGAACAAGTGTGGCAGAAGTAAGGATGGTTTGGAAGGATGAATGGGGATGACCGTGGCTAGTGACCATAGGTTTTGTAGGAAACTGGTCCTGTAGGATTTTTCAAAGATTATACTTAGTGGTTCAGCTATGGCTGTGGAGAGCTTTTTTAGGAAGTATGCACATAGTCCATCAAGTATGATTGATAGGGAAGGTTTTAGGCTACATAATGCTTTTTCAAGTTAAGTTAGAAGTTAATTTTCAAGTAAACAGAATTATAGAACAAACTACCCCCCGAGATACGTAAAGCCCCCCATCCTACTGGGTTTCCAAAAGGCCTTGAAAACCTGGGTTTGCTGGCAGGCCTGGGGGCCATGAGAATTGACATCTCCTTATTCCGGCCTGGACATGAATTGACTGGGATGTTTGTTGGTATGAATCTATGGCATGAATGATCTAATGGGGTTTTTTTTTATTATGGAATGTTTTACTGATTATTTATATTGTTTTATTATTTTATTGCTGTAAGTCCACCCCGAGTCCTTAGGGTGTGGGCGGCATATAAACTTAAATAAATAAATAAACTTAATTAAATAAATAAACAGTTCTTGTTTCTGTATTTCAAAGATCTAGAGCAGAGATCTAAATTTAGAATAAGGCAACTGGAAATTAAAAAAAGAATCGTAAACTTAACAATTTTGAGGCAAAACAGTTTTTCCCTTTACGTTATCTTACATTCTGCACGAGTAACTTCTGGTTAAGATTCACATGCAACTATGAAAATCCTATTTCTATTACCTCAAATACTACAACAGCTGCAAAATGAACCTTGTCTTTGTTCTCAGGAGAATTTGCTGTAGAAAGCCGATAGAAATCTATTTATGCTTAGAATAGTTGTTCTAAGATATGAGAAAAATCTCACCCAAAGAAGTTGGTGTGGCTATATTAACAAAGCAAGGTCACTGCTCTCTGTTCAGATATAAAAACCCAGAAACCTTCTTAGTATATAAAGATAAACGGATAATGTTTTTTCTTTCCTTAACAGAATATAACAGTGAAGAAAGTTATGTCTGCACTGTGAAAAAAAAAGTTTTCAAAACAAATCAACTATATTAAGATTAAAATATTGTTGATTCTAATAGCATTCCAGGGAGCTTATTTCAAAGTAAATGTATCTCAAGCTACTAACTTATTGATTTGAACTGTATATTTGTAAAGTTAAGGAACCGTGTACCTTTTATTTCTTAGACCAGGAGTCAGCAAATTTTTATATGGTCTGCTACTTAAAAATGAATGGACAGGTGGCCAATTGCCAGGCCCAAGCTTCAGTTAAGCTGCTGGAGCAAGTGGCAGGTCTGAAGATTGAAGGGGAGGGCTATATAATTTTAGTACTGTACAGTCTAGTTAAGAGCCAACTCAGAGGCAAAATTCCTCAGCATCTGTTTACTGATAACCTTCCTTTCAGAGCAGTTGGTAATACTGCGTGGAAAATTAAAATACTCAGCTGAAATTGTCAAAGCAATCTAAGCCTTACAACTCAGAAAACCAATGTAAGAAATGTATCAGTTCCTTCAAGAGCCAGGATAACTGGCAGATTATTAACATAACTGCCAGGTTAATTTTTTTTTTAAAATAGTCATAGACATTCTAATTATGCTTAATTTACATTGCCTTCGTAAGTATCCAATAGTAGATTTTCACGGGTATAAGTATATGTACGTTTTGGTGTGTTCGGGTCTTTTTCCGAGGAAGATCAAAAGTGTATCTGTGATGTTTCAACGAGATCACACTCGTCATCTTCAGGCTGGTGTTTTGGACTTCGTGCTGCTGTGAATAAACTCCAACCACACTTTATTTGCAGCAGCATGAAGCCCAAAACACCAGCCTGAAGATGACAAGTGTAATCTTGTTGAAAAATTGCAAAGACGCTTTTGATCTTTCATAAGGAAAGACCCAAACACACCAAAACGTACATGTACAAGCACGCGCACGCGCACACACACACAGATAGACACACACACCACATATATACAGTGGTATCCCTACTTACAAATTTAATTCATTCCATGACCAGTTTGTAAGAAGCAATTTTTCCCATAGGAATCAATGTAAAAGCAAATAATGCATGCAATTGAGGAAACCACAGGGAGGGTGGAGGCCCTGTTTCCTGCCAGGAGATGCCTAGAGAGGCCCATGGAGGCTCCTCCCTGCCTTTTCCGGCCCTGTTTCCTCCCAGGAGATGCCTAGAAAGGCCCCACGGAGGCTTCTCCCTGTCTTTTCCGGTTATAGTTTCGGAGGCTCGGGTTTGTAAGTGGAAAATGGTTCTTGAGAAGAGGCAAAAAATATCTTGAACACCCAGTTCTTATCTAGAAAAGTTCATAAGTAGAAGCATTCTTAGGTAGCACTGTATCTATATTAACCCCTTTTTTTCTGAAAAAGGAAAAAGTCTCAATTAGAATTTAAGCGTTTTTGTTTCAGTACTTTAAAAACTTAAATACTAAGACAAGACAAGCCTACTGAAAGTTTAATAGCTCAAAACTATTCTCATAGAAAATACAAAAATATGCATCTTCATAGAGTGGTAATGATAGTAGAGTTGTGCAAATCCTTCCTAATTCTCAATTGTCTCATTCATGGATTATTTTTTTAAACAGAAACTAACTTCCAATATTTACTACATACTACTAGTTGACAGTCTGACTGGACAAATATGAACAGATAACTGAGTCACTACTTTCAATACAAATGAGCTGATGGGCATATAAGATACTAAGAAATTCTTATTAGGTTCCCTCTGTAAGCAAAAGGAAGATGAGTATGTTATTTATATCATAACCCAATAAATATAATTGCTGTACATATGGATCAAATCATCACATAAATAAATGGCATTAAGAATAAAGGAGAGACAGTTAAAGGGGAAAAAACCCAAATGCTTTTCTTAAAATCCAATCTTAAAATAATGCAGTTCAGATTAGCTAACAAAAAATATCTCATATTAAAATAGAACAATTTTAATATTTTGAAGAATTCCATTAGCACCAAGAAATGTATTCTTACTGGATTTTCATAAAAATGGAGAAATGTGCTGAATGCTTTAAAAAGCATTCAAACTACACAAAAGCATTCTTTTGTATGTATTAAACTATAGACACAGTCTCCCAGGGGATGCAGCAATAATAAAGTCAGCTTTGATAATCTCTCATACAATACAGGTAGTCCTAACCGTACCATTTAACCATTTGAACCATTTATAACCATAATTCAAAGTTGTGACAACCTTGGAAAAAGTGATTTATAATCTGTTCGTGTAGTCATTGTTGTGAGTGTTCCTTGTCCACCTCAGGTCTTGCCTGATTCTGAAGAGGATGAACCTGCCCCCTAAAGATACCCTGAGCCAGGGCATAGGAAGCTGAGAGCGAGAGTGAGGCAGACAGTGACTAGGGAGAGCCAGAGGGGGCTGATGTGACAATGGGAGATTTGTCTATGTCAGATAGTGGGAAAGACATATTAGTGAATATGTCGATTAACCCACGCTATCGAAGAATGGTTAGAAGACAAGAGGAGATCCAGAGTAAAAGGTATTAATCCACAGCCTTAATTCTTTGAGATGTGATGTCACTTCCAGACTATATAAAGGAAGGTGTCTGGGAAAGGGGGGCATGGACTTTCAACCTTTGTTACATGCAGCTGAGATACTGTGGCGAGCCTGAAAAGAAATACTAAAAACCATGGTCTCTGTCTCCCAAGACATTCTATGCTGTTTTCCTGTGTTAGCAAAAGTAATATGGCAAGGATTTAGTTTTGGTGCGCTTCCCAGATCCAGAGTCGAAGCTGCTTCTTTGCTTCATTCTACTTAAACTCTGCATTGCAATTTATGTACCTTGCTTGATTGAAAATAAAGAGTGAATTTTATTACTAAGAAGTGATTTCCGAGGACTTCCGGGGTGGCACGTTGTCGAAGCAGAGCTGGAGGGTGAGCCGCTGCTCTCCCAGCACAACTTTTTCTGCTTTTTTATATTGAATTGGGTGCCCATCTTGGAGAGGGGGGCATTGTAAGGGGTGGTCACACCGTTTCCGATGAGAGGGTTGCAATCCCTCATCGAAGCGGACTTTTAGACTGCCGAGACCAGGTAGAAAAAAAGCTAGCGTTCGCTAGCCCGTAGACATGGCCGCCACCCAAACATCGAGGAGGGGAATAGATCGATGAACAGCGGTATTTACATTAAGAATCTTTTTTTACTACTCCTTGGGTGCTTTCAGTGATATCAGCTATTTGGAAAGACAGAGAAGCTCCGACTTGAATAAGCGGCGATGATCCATTCTCAAAAGAATTAGAGCAAGATACCAGATAACCAAAGCAAGAACTGAGCAATTTCTTGGTAATTTAACTGCTAACATGAATTAGCATTCTACTGCTTTAAAATTAACTGTATTTAACATTTAATATTTCATGGGCTTGAGTAGGACAGCCTTTTATTAATTCTCCCCAAACAACTCATTTAAAAAAAATATTCTTAACTTTCATTCATTACTCTGCTTCTGTGGATATATTCATTTTATTCCAAGACAGAGCTGCATAAAATAAATGGGCAGCCTAGATTAACATACTGCATATCGTTAAATGTAATAAAAAAAAGTGGATTAAGAAAAAATATTTTAAAATAGGACAGATGGTAAGCAGAGCTATTGCTTTTAATAACTAGGAATCTGGTTATGAAGGATTTGATTACAACAGTCCTGAATATATCCTTTCTATGGTAATCTAAATCTCCTGCATGACAATAAGAAATGAAATTGTCTTATATATCTGAAATAAATAATAATCTCCAAGCCCCTTTTCTATACTATAAAGAATATAGCTTTTATTAAATCCAGATGGTTCCTAAGGGTTGCATATGCCCTATTTCTTGAATCTTTTCCTTCTTCCTGTGCTGCTCCACTATAATCGTCTAACTTTTGCAGTTTGTTTACTTATTACAAACGATTGTATGTGATTCTAAGCAACTTGTAGCAAAACATACAGAACATACCAGAGATCAGCAAACTATTACCTATAAGCCAAGCCTGGCCCACCTGATTTAACATGACCATGCAAGCTAAGAAGGGCCGGGGCAGTCAAACTCCCAGTGTAAAGGATAGGTGTGAGGCAGGCATCTCGGGCAGGAGTGGTGTCCTATAAGTTACCTCCTTACTCGCAGGCCAGCATTGTCCAACATCAGTGCTGCATTCCTTAACTTACAGACCTATCAATTGTGAAGGCAGAAGATAAGAAGTATCTCACCCTTACAACAAAATGATTGCTGAGCCCCTCATGTATAGTAAACCACAACTGAAATATTACAAAATTTATTATTAACCCAGTATTGGCATCCATGTCTATAACACTGGATTTATTTTTGTACATCTAGAGAATTTTGAAACAATATATGAACTTGGTAATTTATTTAACTTTGTAATTTAATATGCTGTTTTATTATCGTTGTTAGCCACCCTGAGTCTATGGAGAGGGGTGGCACATAAATCTAATAAATAAATAAATAAATAAATAATGATAAATAAATTATTTGTTAGGACAATTCCCTTGCAAAAAAGTAAACTTTAGTTTAAATAGAAGAATGTTTTTCCTCTTCAAAACTGGCTCCAGTTAAAAAGAATATCTCCTTTAGTGTGGAGAGAGCCCCAAAGCCATATATCCAGCTAGACAGTTGGGTAGATATGAGAAATTAACTTTCTTCATTAACAATAAATTGGTTGGATTATTAAAATAAAGAATGTTTCCACATAACCAAGGAAACAATAGAATGAAGCAAAATTTTAAAGCATGTCACACATAAGAAACACCAAATGACTGAGTTCATTTTCCAGGACCATAAAAAGCAACCCAATCTACGCCTTTAAAACAACTATTGACAATTTTGTGCTATGCATGATTTACTTCTAATCATTTTCAGCAGAATAGAGCTAGAAGGGACCTTGGATATCTTCCAGTCCAACTCCCTGTCCAAGCAGATGACCCTCTACCCATGATGGTGAATGTATGGCGCGTGTGCCACAGGTAGCATGCAGAGTCATATGAGAGGGTATGCGAGGCTTTGCCGTATGTCAGCCACAACGTGCATGTGTGCAATGGGCAGTTGATTTTCGGCCTTGGGGAAGGCCATTTTCGCCCTCTGGGGGCTTCAGGAGGCTTCCCTGATGCCTCCAGAGAATGAAAAATGGCCCAAATGGCAAACTGGAAGTTCAGAAAAACTGACTTCCAATTTGCCCATTGGGCCGTTTTTCACACTCTGGAAGCTTCATAGAAAAAGGTTTGCCATCATTGCTCTAGAAGAAAATAGGCGTTGATTGCTTACCTGAACGCCTCTTCTCGTACGGTGAGTGGGTACAGCAGTCACATGGGGTTGCTCCTGTCCAATCCGATGGAACTGAGCCTAGTATTAAAAAAGACTGCTGGATCCGCCCCTTCCCCAGAATTCGCGAATCCATAGACTAGGCTCAGTAGTGAAGCTCTTTAATGTTCAACTCTCATGTGTTATAAGAAAATAGAATAGAAGGTAAAGAAGACCACACATAGGGAGGGAAGTGACTGCTGTACCCACTCACCGTACGAGAAGAGGCGTTCAGGTAAGCAATCAACGCCTATTCTCCGTACTGAAGGAGTGGGTCCAGCAGTCACATGGGACATACCCAAGAGATAGGTCCCTAGGGTGGGAGTACCTTGCTATCGTGAGAGATAACGGATTGGAGTACTCTTCTGCCGAAGGCAGCGTCCGCTGATGCGTACGAATCGATTTTGTAGTGCCTTATGAAGGAATTTGGCGAGGCCCAAGTGGCTGCTTTGCAGACTTCTTCCAACGGAGCCTGAGTCGCCCAAGCGGCAGATGTGGCAGCACTTCTGGTGGAATGCGCTGTAATATTCCTTGGAATGGAAAGGGGAGCTGTCTCGTAGGCCTTAGAGATGGTCCCTCTGATCCAACGACCTATTACTGTAGAAGACACTCTGGATCCCAAGGATCTGGGATGGTAGGCTATGAAGAGTGCTTCAGATCTCCGGATGGATCTTGTGCGTTGGATATAAACCTTTAGCGCTCTAGTGAGATCCAGAGTGTGCCATCTAGTTGCCAGGGGATGCTCTCGTTGGAGGCAGAAGGAAGGTAATATGATATCCTGAGATCTGTGAAACATGGAACTAACCTTTGGTAGAAAGGTGGGGTCCAGTCGCAGAACCACTTTATCCTGGTGAAAACTGGCAAAGGTCCTGTCTGATAGAAAGGGCTGCCAACTCAGATATGCGTCGGGCGGATGTAATCGCCACCAGGAATGCTACCTTAAAGGGTAGGTACCTGAGGGACGCAGAATTCAGGGGTTCGTAAGGTGCCTGAGTAAGAGAGTGGAGAACCCGTGGCAAGTCCCAGGTAGGATATCTGTGGATTTTAGAAGGCCTGAGGATGGCCACTCCTCTTAGAAATTCTTGGATTTCTGGAAAAGAGCGGAGGGGCTGCCTGCGAGGCCCCGCCAAGACGGAAGAAATGGCGGCCAGGTGTCGGCGGATGGTGCTGAAAAACCCTCCTGTGAGCACCACTGATGGAATTTGGACCAAGTATGGTCGTAGATCCGGTTGGTAGACCCTCTTCTAGACTTCAGGATGATTTCCACTGTGTCCGGGTCATACCCTCGCAGGTCTAAGTCCCTCCGGATAATAGCCAGGCGGTGAGGTGGAACCACTCTGGGTCCGGGTGGAAGGAGGCCCCCTGTCGCAACCTATCCTCCGAAACGGGGAGTCGCCAGGGGTCCTGGACGGACAGTTGTTGGAGGTCCGCGAACCAGGGCCTGCGAGGCCAGTGAGGGGCAATCAGAATTACTCGGGCCTTCTCCAGGAGGATTTTGTTGATCACGTCTGGCAGAATTGGAATTGGAAGGAAGGCATACAATAGACCTGGAGGCCAAGGGCTCCTGAGAGCATTGATTGCCTCTGCTCCCGGAGACGGGAACCTGGAGATGAAGCGAGGGGGCTGGGCATTGGCTTTGGTCGCAAATAGATCCAACACTGGATGGCCGAACCTGAGGCAGATCTGGTGGAACAGTGACTGATGGAGATTCCACTCGCCTGGATCTAAGGTCACTCGCGAGAGCCAGTCCGCTTGGACATTGAGGCTCCCCGAGATGTGGTCGGCTAGAAGCGACTGGAGAGTTTTCTCTGCCCAAAGGCCTAACTTCGGGGCCTCCCTCATGAGGGCCTTGGATCTAGTGCCTCCCTGTCTGCAAATATGGCCTTTGGTGCCTATATTGTCGGTGAGAATCAGCACATGTTGGTTGGAGATGTGAGAGTGGAATTGTTTTAGAGCTAGAGACACGGCTCTTAATTCTAGCCAATTGATGGGCCTGGAAGCCTCCTCCGGTGACCATGTGCCCTGAGCTAAAAGACCCTGAGCGTGGGCTCCCCAGCCCGAGAGGCTGGCATCTGTGGTGACTACAAACTGGTCGGGGCACCGGAAGGGAGATCCCTTGTCTAGGGCTGGAGAAGTCCACCACTTGAGGGATCTGCGAACCGTCGGTGGGATGGTGATGTGACGATTCGAGTTGCTGTGGCCCGATCTCTGGAAGGGTAATAGAAGCCACTGTAGTTCCCTGGCGTGAAGACGGACCCAGGGAACAATACCAATACATGACACCATTTTACCCAAAAGGGAAGATAGGGTGGCAATGGAGGTAGATTGCTGGGGCAGGATGCGAGCAATGAGATCCAAAATGCTGCGTTTTCTCTCAGTGGAGAGGAAAACCTGGGATATCTCAGAATTAATGATAGTTCCCAGATGCAGAATGGAAGTGGATGGATCAAGGTGGCTCTTTTTAAGATTTATGGAGAAACCATGATTCTGTAGAACCGACATGGTAAAAGAGAGGTCTGCAGCCCCACCAGTTCTGGAATTTCCATGAATTAAATGTCATCTAAATAACATAAAAAATGAATGGGAGAGGCCCGGATATGAGCTGCCAAGGATCCCAAGAGTTTTGTGAAGACTCTGGGAGCTGAGGAGAGCCCAAATGGCATAGCCCTATACTGAAAATGCCTGCCTTGAAAGGCAGAGCGCAGAAAGTTCCTATGGACCTTGGCAATGGGAACATGGAGGTAGGCCTCCGTGAGATCCAGAGACCCCATAAAGTCTCCCTGATGTAGAGCTGCTAAAATGGAAGATAAGGAATGCATTTTGAATTTCCTATATTTTGTGAACCGGTTCAAATTCTTTAGATCTAAGGTGGCTCTCCAGCCTCCAGAGGTCTTAGGGACCATGAAGAGGATGGAATAGAAGCCTAAACCTCTCTGGAGAGAGGGGACCGGTTGAAATGCTCTAATAGTCAACAAATGAGAAATAGCCTCCTCCATTCGGATACGAGATGGAATGGAACTGGGAGAAGGACAAGCAATAAAAACGGTTAGGGGGAGGTGAAATGAACTCTAACCTTAGGCCCCTTTCCACAGTGTCAATGACCCAGGGGTCCTTACAAGAACGGTGCCAGTCGGAAGAGAACCAGGCTAGGCGACCGCCTATGGGAAAGGAGGAAAACTTACCATCTGGCTCTTTTGGAAGCCCTGGTAGAAGAGGATCCTCTCTGACAACGGGAACCTCTGCCCCTGGTGGTTCTAGATTGGGATCGAAACCGAGAGGAATACTGACCTGGATTCCTTTGAAATGTGAAGCCCTGATCCTGTTGACGCCCTGTGCGCCGAAAGGGCTGCGGTTTAGGGGCCTTCTTGGTGGTAGGTCCCAAGACCTTTTTCTTGTCTGTGGTCTCCGTAAGGAGAGGGTCCAGAAGGTCTCCGAAGAGGAGGTTACGTTTCAGCGGACCCATGGCTAACTGCCACTTCTGTCTTACTCCCGCCTGCCAAGGGCGGAGCCATAGAAGTCTTCTGGCCGTTGTGGAGGCTGCTACTGACCTGGCTGCAAATCTGGAAGATTGGAGGGAAGCATCTGCTACATATCGGGGAGCTGCGAAGATTTTGTTGAAATCCTGTTGGCCCCGTAAGTCATCTGGCGGCAGGTGTGGTTGGAGCTGACGAAGCCACAAGAGCATAGCTCTGGAAAAGAAGGATGCCGCTGCAGCACTCTTAATGGCCCATGAGTCTGCAAGGAGACTCCTTTTGAGCATTGCTCAAGTCGTTTGTCCTCTGGCCGGAGGACCTCCTCTGCTTCGCCCGGTATGGCAGCAGTCGAGTGGAGTGTCTTCACTGGTTCATCTGGCTTGGGACATGTTAGGAGTTCCTCATAGGGGGAGAAGAGCTTGTAGAGATTCTTGTCCTTGGGAGTGGGAGTAAAGCCAACGGTTGGGTGGTCCCACTGTTTAAGCAAAGCATCCTTAAACAACTTGGGCATAGGTATTACCTCATTGTCTTCCTGTTCTTCCATGAAAAAAGGAAGATTTTCCTCCGGAGGGTCTGAGGGAGAAGTAGCCTGTTTTTCTTGCCCGGCTAGCCCCGTGGATACTCTAGCTTTAAACAGGAGAGATTTGAAAAGCTGCGAAGGAAAGATAGCAGCTGGGGCTGGAATCTTAATCTGAGATTCCTCATCTTCCGACAGACGCTGAAATGGGTCATCATCCTCTACTGCGTCCCCATCCTCATCCTCTTCCTGAGAGGAGTCAGAGACCTCCATGGCTGGGGCTCTGTAGGAAGGAGAAGAACTCACGGGACGGGAGGAGCGTGGTGGGGGATGAGACAGAGAAGGCACATTGAAAGATGAGAGTTTAGCGTCAATGGTGTTAGTCAGAATAGTCAAGATAGACTGAAACTCCGGAGGCAAGGAAGAAATATCAGCCGGAAAAGCCGGAGGATCCCTGAGGGCCTGAGCAGGTTCTGGCTGGGAGGAATCCTCGGTAATATCTGGCTCCTCTGGACCTAAACCCCATAGGTTAGGTTGGGGTGGATTTAGGTTTGGCTCATCCAGGGATAGCACAGGAACCCCAGAAAGAGGCAGGTTAGAGGCCTCCGGGGGGGTTGGATTGATATGCACTTGGGCCTGCACCTTAAAAAGTTTGGCTGATTTATCATGTATTTTTTGTAGGGCTGGGTCCCTTCTCTTCTCAGCCCTGGTGGGCTTGGCTAAGGAATGGGTGCCTGAGGAAGAGGAGGAAGAGGCCTGGGGAACTTCAGTAGAATTACCAGTAGGCCTAACCTCTTTGGGACCTTTAGTTGTGCCTCTCTTGGGAAAAGTAGCCATAGTCTGACAATTAACAGAAGACAAGGCTGAGCCAATAACTGAATTATAAGGAGAAGATTTCAAGGACTTCCCAAGAGGAATGGATCCTGCTTCGAGGCCTCGAAGCTGCTGAAACGTGAGGACAATCTGGGCAAACCCAGAGTTCGTGCCCCCAAATCCAGCGGGGCCAGCCTCCCTAAACTTTGTAATTAAGTAAACCAAGGCACTCTGGTTGGAGGCTTAGCCGGTGGAGAATTTAGCCTGGGACCCCCAAGGCCCGCTCCCGGATCCACGCGGCGGACTGAGGCCTACGCGGCTGGCAGAAGGCCAACACGAGAGGCCTAGATTTTTAAAAAAGGGCGCGAAGGCCTTCGCGCCGAAAAGATCGCTGCTGAGAATTTCTTAAGGGAAAAGCGATCGACTAAGTCCAGGAGACTAGAAGGCGTCTCACTCCGCAGGAGGTATTTTATAAGCCCTTAAATCTTTATATACAATCAATAATCAATATTTCAATGGATAAATACTTGCACTAGGACCTCCAGGCCAAAGGATTAGAAGAATCCACAAGCGGCCGCAGGAATCGTAACCGGCAAAACCGCCGGGGGAAAACGAAACCGCAACTTCTCCCAAGGAAAGAAAGCCAAGCCGCGTTTTTTTCTTTTTTTCTTTTAAACGGCTGGCGCAATTAGTGCAAGTAATTAAATAAAGACAATAAATCTTACTACTTTTTGAAGAAAAGATCGAAGGGAAGGTGTTAGAATGTTGAACGAGCTATCACAATACAACCGCAGGATATGCGAACTGAGCGAATTCTGGGGAAGGGGCGGATCCAGCAGTCTTTTTTAATACTAGGCTCAGTTCCATCGGATTGGACAGGAGCAACCCCATGTGACTGCTGGACCCACTCCTTCAGTACGGAGAACGTTGTTTCCTTCTGTTGGAAAGGTATTATGGATAATGATTCCTAGAGGTCTGAGGTTTGACAGCAATCTTAAATACTGCTGATCTTTAAAAAGTTGTTGGATCTGTTAATTTAATAGACTAGGATAAGTAAGCCTCCTTGGGGTACAACTCATCCATCACCTCTGTTTCACCACTGCAAAGTTTTTATCTTCGTTCCACTTTTTCCAAAGTCTCAGCATCTTTTTTGTAATGTGGTAACCAAAACTGGATGTAGCATTCCAGATGTAGTCTTACTACGGATTTATAAAGTGGTACTAATACTTCACATTATTTTGCTTTTATGCCTCTGTTTATATGATCAAGGATTATATTAGCTTTTTTGGCGGCTGCTGCACATTGCTGCCTAATGTTTAAGTAATTGTCTACTAGGATACAAAGGTCCCTCTCACAGTTACTGTTTTTGAGCCAGGTTTTGTACTTGTTTTTGCTGCTTAGGTATAACTTCGCTTTTCTCCACATTAAATTTCATGCTGCAAATTTGGTGAGTTTCTCCCTTCTATTTCCTTATCAAAGTCATTTATGAAGATACTGTACTGGGCCTAAGACAGATCTTTAGACATTAAAACATCTAGAAAGAGAAATAAAAGGACACACTACTCCTAAAAATGTAAAAACAAAAAAGAAGAAGCTTGCTCTGCTTTTCCACCCAGGAAAGGGTTACTATAAATGTAAACATATGGAAAGAAAAGAAGCCAAGGAATTCAGCAACAGATTTCTGTGAAATCTCAGAGGAGAAACGCTCTACCAGATTCTCTATTAGCCACAGAGGCAAAGTGCATAGAAAGGATAGAATACCCCAAATGCACAGAGTGGCAAGATCACAATAGAATGTGTTACCAAAAAGCTGAGCTAAGGCATACAACAGAAGCACACACACACCCCATCATGAAAGCAAAAGCAGCCTTAGTGCGGCTGACTGAATTGCTCTCCTGAATAGAACTCTTCCATCTGTGAATATTATCTGCAGGGGAACACATTTCCCCACAGGTATCTACCTAGCTCTGTGAATGAAGATTGCATGATGTCTTTGAGCAGTCAAATTTCTTTCCCTAGAAGACAAATAAGAGGCAGTAATGGAAATAACGGAGGATTGTTCTTGCTGAACTCTCCCCATCCCAATAGGCTCCAGCAGACTGCCTCACTCCTACTTCGGCAGCCTGTAGTGTTGTTTAGGGAAAGCTATTAGGATGCTGATGCTTCTACATCTGTCCCCTCATTTACATTTTACACAAACAAAACTACAATGAAAAGGGAAAGATACATTCATTCCCTTGTGCTTCCGAGTGGTTAATTGCTGGCGTATGAAAATGACAGCTCCAAAGAACAAGGAGTTGCTTTTACCATGAATTCTCTTTTCTGAAGATCACTCCCCTGCTGTTTTAGGAGAAGGTGCAAGCTCAGGCGATCAAGTTCAAGAGGTATTTAACAGCAATAGAAGGGTAAGGAAGGGTTGGCATTTCTATCCCAACTGGTAGCATTACAAAATGAGCACAGATTGCAAAGGAGCCTCCATCTTCCAAGACTCAGCTGGAGACTGTCTTTTTGAGGATCATCCTTTACAGGTCATATTCAGAAGAGCAATTAAAACAGCTCTGTAATTCTGTATTTTAAATTCAGAATTATAGCAAGGATAATGAACAAAAAAGCTAAGAATTTCTTCTCCTACTAGAAAAAATGCCCAGTTTCCCCAGTTCTGGGGAAAAGTACAGGTATTCCTGTAACCTATGACCAACATTGGGATTGTATTTTCCATTATAAACAAAGCAGCTGTGAAGCTAGATGTCATGTAACTGCATTGCTTAACAACTATAATCACAGCAATCCTTGTTGGTGTCATTAACTGAGAAGACAGTAGCTATCTCTATCCAAACCACTCTGGACTTAGTCCCACCTAACTCTTACAGTAGCCTCTATAGGTTAAAGGTCTACCTCCAATTCCCCCATCTACTATCTCCTCTCCACCGTTGCCCTTTCAGCCATCCTGCACTCTTGATGTGTGGTGGCAAGCAGCCCCAGAATCCTTTTGCTCTGGGGCTGCTTACTATGCTATGGAAAGCTGCTACTGCCCCAATCCAGTCCCACTCACCTTTACCCTGCATTCCAAATCTCTTGAGCCCCCTCTGTGCTCCCCATCCTAGCTGGCCTGCTGTTTTATTGATCCAGCAGTGTGCCTGACCTGGGCTGATAGGCCATGCTTTAAGTTGGGGAAGGGAGAGGCAGAGACAAAATCAGCCCCAGAAACACATTGAAGCAAAACACTCCTTTGCAAAAAGGTGCTGCAGCAGGCTGGCCTTCATACTGTGGGAGGGAGGGGGGATACAGCTAAAAGTAATCCCAGAACAGAAGTCACACACACACCCCAAAACCCCTATGTCTTTACTTTAGCTTTTGGGAGGATGAGGGACATGAAGCCCAGCCACACCCAGAAGCCTTTTGCAATGGGGCTTTTTGATGAACCACAGCTCTGGGTGCTTTGGATTTTTTGTGTTTTGCAGCACAAAACCCAGACCTAGTCCAGCTCAGTCCAACCATAGATGAGGCAATCACCTCAGCAGCAGGAGCAAGCAGAAGGTGAAGGTCAGCTGGGGCACTGATGTACAGAGCAGCAGGGGAGGCAAAGGGACATAGATGGAGTGAGATAGTTGGGTGAGGGGGTTGAAGTGCCCCTGTAGTCAAGGGTTAGATGGGCCCTCAAGTACCCAAATTTTGACCACATAAACCACAGGGATGCTGCAACAGTCATAATAACTTTGAGCAGACGCTGAACAAGTGGCATTTGTCTGGGATTTCCAAATTATATTAACGTTTGATGCTTCTTTTACTCATTTTACATGTGGCATTTATGCTTCTTTCATTAATGGCATGTTAATGAAGCAGCAAAATACTATCATCATTGCCATTATTATATGTAATGTTTCCAATTTATTTTGTACAATTTAAGAGGGCATACATCTTGTTTTCATCATTTACATGCAACAACCATCCTATGGAAGTGGAAATGAGTGACTGGCTCAAAGTCACTTTCATTTTGAAACCATGACATTACACCTCCTTACTTGACAGCTGATATGAGATTCCTACTTTAAAATGCAGTTTTATGGTTTCTGTAGGTCATAACAATACCTACATTGCCTAAAAATTTCACTCCTGGATTATCTGTCTATGCAGTTTCCCTCCAGCTGTCAGGAGAGTCTCCAAGCACTTTTTGGAAAAATTAAAATGTTATTCTGGGTTTCTTTGTGACAGCTTGGATGATTTTATGCTGTGCTCTCAGAGTAAATATGATATGAGTATGGATTAACTTTGTCCCAAAACTTCTTTCAGTCCTAAGATTCTGACTGTGGACTGACAGATCCTCAATTTTAGAAATTTGCTTTTTCCATTGTTGCTTTTATTACAAAGATCTTCTGAAATCTGAATGGGGCATGACTTGCCTCTAAAATCTGAATAGTGATAACTTCGCTATGATGAAGATATCCCAAATTTATTAGAATCATAGAAAGTAAGGTCATCTAAATCAATTCTAAGCATGCCAAGGATTAATTTTGTACACAATTAAGTTAATGCTAATATTAAGATAAAGATAAGTATTTATATATTATGTTATATTATGCTATACAATATTTATAATATAGAATATGATATAATAATATGTTTAAAGGTAAAAAGACTACAGAATTGCAGTAATACCTCATGATACGAACTTAATTGGTGCAAGGAGGAGGTTCGTAAGACGAAAGGTTCGTAAGACGAAACATTGTTTCCCATAGGAAACAATGTAAAGTCAATTAATCCGTGCAACCAAAAAAAACCCCCGCAAAAAAACAGCTTTCGGCGACTGCTGGGAAGCCGCGCGGCTGTTTTAAAAGGTGACATCGGGCCTGGGGGGCTTCCCAGCACCCCCCCGAACCCGGGTTCGGGGTTCGGGGGAGTGCTGGCAAGCCCCCCAGGCCGGCTGCAACCTTTTAAAACAGCCGCGCCGCTTCCCAGCTGTCTCCCGAAGCCGAACGGGGAAGTTCGGCTTTGGCGTTCGGCTTCAGGAGACAGCTGGGAAGCGGCGCGGCTGTTTTAAAAGGTCGCAGCCGGCCTGGGGGGCTTGCCAGCACCCCCCCGAACCTGGATTCGGGGTTCGGGGGGGTGCTGGGAAGCCCCCCAGGCCGGCTGCGACCTTTTAAAACAGGCGCGCCGCTTCCCAGCTGTCTCCCGAAGCCGAACGCGGAAGTTCGGCTTTAGCGTTCAGCTTCAGGAGACAGCTGGGAAGCGGCGTGCCTGTTTTAAAAGGTTGCAGCTGGCCTGGGGGGCCTGATACATTTTATGCTTAAGACCTTCCACCATTCTTGTAGCCCGTCTTTGGACCCATTCAATTTTATCAATATCTTTTTGTAGGTGAGGTCTCCAGAACCGAACACAGTATTCCAAACATGCTCTCACCAGCACTCTATATAGCGGGATCACAATCTCCCTCTTCCTGCTTGTTATACCTCTAGCTATGCAGCCAAGCATCCTACTTGCTTTTCCTACCGCCCGACCACACTGCTCACCCATTTTGAGACTGTCGGAAATCTGTATCTGACTGTCAGATTGAGAATAGAATTTTATTGGCTAAGTGTGATTGGACACACAAGGAATTTGTCTTGGTGTATATGCTCTCAGTGTACATAAAAGAAAAGACACATTTGTCAAGAATCATTTGGTACAACACTTAATGATTGCCATAGGGGTCAACTAAAAAATGAAGAAACAATATTAATAAAAATCTTAGGACACAAGCAACAAGTTGCAGTCACACAGTCATAAGTGGGAGGAAATGGGTGATAGGAATGACGAGAAAAAACTAGTAGTAATAGTAGTTTCATGTTATGATTATTTTGGACGATTGCCCCTTTTGATAGTTTTATTGATTATTTGAATTATAAATTCATTAGGTGATTTACACTGATAAACAACAGGAGGAAAGGGGGAAAGGATTATTAAAGGAGGATTAATATGGCATATTGATTATGTTGGGTATGACAGTAAAAAATGAATGGAATAGGGAAAAGCTGAATCAAATAGATTATTACACTGAGTTCGATAGTGGAAGGTACAAAGAATAGGGAAAATACATAGATTAGGGAAGATTATCGCACTGCAATTGGTAGTGAAAGCAATTAGAATAGGGAAGATTATTGCCCTGCTATGACAGTGACACATAGAGTAGGCAAGATAATTACTGTGGCTTGGCAGTAGAATGTATAGATTAGGAAAGATTATTATACTAAGAATGACAGTGGAAGATAACAGATTAGGAAAAAATATTACTTTGGGGGGGATTTTTGATACTTTTCTTGAAAAATAATACAATAATACGATATATAATTATTATGACTTGTTAAAGCAGAAATGGTATACTGATATAATGAAAGAAACGAAAGGAATGAAACGAATTGGAAATACGTTTTTAAAATTTAAAAACACAATCCTTCCTCCTATGTATATTGATATTATAATTAGATTAAGATTTGATATGAATGGTTATCTTTTCTTTCCTTCCTGAGATATAAAAAGAAGTAAATTTGGAAATTTCTTTTTTTAAGGGCAGTTATGATGAGGGTTTTAAAAAGTAAGAATTAGTTTAAGAATATAGGAAATGGATTGTAGCACGACAGCAGTTTTGGTAGATAAACAGCAAATAGCCACAAAAAATTGAGATAGCTAAAGGCACTTTGAATTCAAATCAGGGCGAAGGAGAATATCTGAAATCCGGATGATAGGATTTGAAAAGGAGATAGCACAGGATGAATGATATGTATCAGAATAAATTGGATAAATAATTAGAAAATTTGGATTAAGAATTTGACATTTGATATTATATTGTATTGTATTCTAATTTGAGGTACATGAATTTGAATCAAAAACAATAAAAATTTATACAAAAGATAGAGAAAATTCTTGACTGTGCTGAGATGGATAAATTAACAAAGGAGTTAAAAGAAAAAAGAGACAGAATACTATATGGCTAGGAACAAATTATACAACTAGTTGGAGATTAGAAATAGAGAATAAGGCTCAATGAAGAAATTTGAGATAAGAAACATTGTATGTAAAACATAATCGTGTTATAAGTAATTAGTGTGAAGGTAGAAATAAATATATAAATGTGTAAATAGGCCAATAAATATAAATATAAATAAAATCAGAGAAGTTTTAAAGGGGGAAATGTAAATACAGTGATCCCCCGGTTATTGCGTTCTTGACCATTGCGAACAGGCTAATTTGCGATTTTTCAACCCGGAAGTCAAAACACCATCTGCGCATGCGTGCCCTTTTTTCTATGGGCATGCGTAGATGGCGCCGGGCAGATCAGCTGCTGGGCGGCTTCCCTGGGTCTTCCCCCTCTTGCTGGCGGGAGGGCGAAGCCCCCCCCAGCACCCGCTCGCCCCGCCGTTCGCCCGGCCACCAGCCGTTAACCGCTCGCCCGCCCTTCGCCCGGCCACCCGCCGTTCGCCTGCCGTTCGCCGCTCGCCCGCCCTTCGCCCGGGAAGTTCGCCAGGAGTCAGCGGAGAAGCCGCGCGCCTGTTTTAAAAGATCGGAGCCGGCCTGGGGGGGCTTTCCAGCAACCCCCGAGCCCCCAACCCGGGCTCGGGGGGTTGCTGGAAAGCCCCCCTAGGCCGGCTCCGATCGTTTTAAAACAGGTGCGCCGCTTCTCCGCTGACTCCTAAAGCGGGGAAGTTCGCCAGGAGTCAGCGGAGAAGCGGCGCGCCTGTTTTAAAACGATCGGAGCCGGCCTGGGGGGGGGGCTTTCCAGCAACCCCCGAGCCCCCAACCCGGGCTCGGGGGTTGCTGGAAAGCCTCCCCAGGCTGGCTCCGATCTTTTAAAACAGGCGCGCGGCTTCTCCGCTGACTCCTAAAGCGGGGAAGTTCGCCAGGAGTCAGCGGAGAAGCGGCGCGCCTGTTTTAAAACGATCGGAGCCGGCCTGGGGGATCGGAGCCGGCCTGGGGGGATCGGAGCCGGCCTGGGGGGGCTTTCCCTTTCAGGGCGGGCGAGCAGCGGGCGCGGCAGCAGCGAGGAGTTTGCGTGGGCGGCGGGGAAACCCCAATCTTCGGCTCCTCGCTGCTGGGAAGTAAAAACACCATCTTCCGCAGGGCTACTTCGCGAAAACCCGCTCGTTGCGGGAGGTCCTGGAACGGAACCCTCGCAATGATCGGGGGATCACTGTAATAGAATAATACCATGACAAAACTGCTATAAAAAATGAATATATGTTTATATGTTGTAATGTATGTATGTATTGTTTTTTTAAAAAAACAATGACATTTAATTTTTTAAAAAGTTAAACAAAAAACACAACACCCCCACACATCCCCACACACCGGCAATTTAAAAAATACACCAAAAGGGGCAAATGCTGTTTTACCGAACTTTAGATCAGCAATATAAAAGATGCCTCTATTACAAAAAGCTTAGCTATCTGGTATATAACAGAGGGTTTTCTGTGATGTAGCCCCTACATTATTGAATGCTTTCCCTAGGGAAGTAATTCGGAAGTAATACAATATATATGTAACCATAATTATTTGCTCTCACAGATTCAGGAAATAATTTTATTAAGCCAATTCACAGGCCATTTAATAAGGTAAAAAATTAAAGAAAATAACAATGAAATTGTGGTATCTGCAAATGTAAATGTGGGTTGGGGAAGGCTATTCTACATTAGCCTTTACTCAGGACTCTGCAAAGTTATTGCTAAGAGAACAACAATTGATCCTTATATGCTTAGACATCAAATAAATTAATGCAGTATTCTAATCAGGAGATGAAGGAGAATATAGCATCTATATAGAATACCACGGAAAAAGCCTGACTACTCCACTGTCCACTGTCCTGGACTCAAAAATTCACAGGGATGACAACTATAGTCATGAAATAAATAGACAGATGCTACCTGGGAAAACACTATGACTGATCTAGATAAAACATTAAAGTAGAGAAACATATTAACAAGGAAGGGACACATATTATCAAGATTATGGTTTTCCCAGTTATGTAGCTATGGAATTGGAACTTCAGAAAGGATGAACAAAAAAACCCTTAATTCCTTTGAATTGTAGTGCTGGAGAAAACTGTGGAGACCTTGAACTAGAAAATGAAAAATAATTCATTACTAAATGTAGTAAAACTAGGCTGCTCACTGAAAGCTGAAATATTCTTGACACATAATGTGAAATCAATGACGACAATGGTCAATAGATTAAAACCCTAAACTTAAAAGAACCAGAAGCAACTGAAAAAGATGGATAGTAGACAAAGAGGTACAGTGGTACCTCTACTTACAAACTTAATCCATTCCGTGACCAGGTTCTTAAGTAGAAAGGTTTGTAAGAAGAAGCAATTTTCCCCATAGGAAGCAACGTAAAAGCAAATAATGTGTGCGATTGGGGAAACCACAGAGAGGGTGGAGGCCTTGTTTCCTCCCAGGAAACTTCTCCCTGCCTTTTCCGGTTACAGTTTCAGAGGTTCGGGTTTGTAAGTGGAAAATGGTTCTTGAGAAGAGGCAAAAAAATCTTGACCACCCGGTTTTTATCAAGTTCGTAAGTAGAGGCATTCTTAGGTAGAGGTACCACTGTATATGTTAAAAATGATCCAAGAATGAGCTTAAATAAATAAAAGAAGAATTTACTGACACAAACATAGCAAAATTATGTCTACTGTATCGCAAAGTATCATAAATAACTGAATGATCAAACAATAACAAGCTACAGATATTTACTGATGACATGAAAATATAAAGCCGTAAATTTTGACAAATATATGTCCAACATCATCAATAAGAAACATAATACCTGCATGAAAAAACTAAAAATCTCAACCTATATTAAATTAATAATTTTTATGAGGCTAGTATGATAAAAGTTATAAAACCTTCTGAGATCTACAGTAAGAAATACTATCATGAAACGCCAATAAAACAAAACTCGATCCATATACAGTACTTGAATACCATTTTCTTCTTCCATCTCATTTTTTCTCTTTTATGTTTCTTTATCTATCACTCAATAGCAGCACATGGATGATCCTGAGTATTTTTTTTTTTAAGAGAGAGAATCTGGGTCAGACCTGTTTAGTACTTAGATGAGAGATCAGCAGAAAATCCAGCTCAGCGGGTTCGACTAGAGGTTTTTTTAAAATATTGGATATTTTTAAATACTGTATCCATATTGTTCACAGGACTCAATGTAGTCACCTGAATTACAGGAAAGTTGATTGCTTTATTGTTTTGTCAATTTGCTTAGTTAATTTGTGCTGACCTACAGTAGGCGTGCCTGCACAACACTATCTTAAGCACCAACTGCATCCATTCCTGGATCAGGAAGCTTTGCTTGCTGCTGGTCATGTCCTAGACACCTCTTATTTGGATTGTCGCAATGTACTCTCACGGGGCTGGCCCTTAAAACTATTCAAAAGTTATACCTGGTCCAGAATACAACAGTATTGCTAATTTGGGATAGGCCTCAAATATGCCACTGGATCTATTCTGTTAAGTGTACTGATTACCAATGAGTTCCTAGGTGCGATTTAAGTTGCTAGCATTCTTCTATAAAGTGCTTCATGCTTCAGAGCTAAGACTTTGTATGACCATTTCCTTGTGATTGTTTTTGTTCATTTTTAAAGATCAGATAAGGTTGGTATCCTTTGGTCTCCATCAATAAAATATTCTAATCGCATGGGATGTGCTGTTGCTGCATCTACCCTTTACAACAGAAGCCCCACCACTATTCACCACCATTGCATATCGCCAACCCTGTGTTGTCTTTAGGCAGGCCTTCAAGGTGTGGCTCTCCCCAGACATTGGACTCGGGTGATATGTGAACCTAACAAATTTGTGTACCGAGCATCTGTCTCCTTCTGGCACAGATGTTTTTATTTTTGTGGCTCTTTGGTTTCTTTCTATTTTTGATGTTTTTAATTCTTCCGTAAGCCTTTCAAAGTCACTCGAGGAGTGAGCACCCTTAGAAACTGAAGGAAATAGGAAGGAACAAATATATAAATATTGATTCAGTGTATATTACATGTTTTAATGCCCACATGTTTTATATTCATTGAAACAACAGAAATGTGACTCTTTGGACCCTTTGATATTTTGATTTTGACAGCTGAACAGATTCCCAGTATTCTACTTACTTCATTTGTCATCCAAAGGATAAACAGCTTGAAAAGTCAGAGAGGGCAGCAGTGGGTACAATTTGTCTTCCATGCATTTAAAAAGGACAAATTAATCAGTACTCTAATTTTGAGGGGGGAAATGTATTCAGCCTAATTTCTTTTTAACATGGACAAAGCACTTTAAAAATAAAAAGCAGACGAAGGATAAAATAATTAATACACTGGACTGGAATAAAGAACTTACTCAAAGTCTTCAAATTCCAGGTCATTTCCTTCTACAGATGGACCTGCATTCTCAGAAGTGGAAGCAGAAGATGAGGAAGAGCGGAGGCGATTTTGCTGATACCGCATGGAGCGCTGGCGAATGCTATCTCTGCGTGAAAGATACTGGATCATTCTCTGGGCATAATAAGCAGCAGGTGACAACCTGAGAAATTAAAATACTGCTATTAGCTCAAACACAAATCCCACTTGTTTCTTGATGTTGTAGGATTATAATGTAATATTATTATCACCTAAATCTATATCGAAAATAGTGGACTTGCTGCAGTTTTTCAATATGGATTGGATTATGAGCTGAAGATTCCTGCTTGAATATCTTTATCTAAAATCCTTTGTGTTTTGTTAATGTGGTTTGAAATTCACTATATGATAGATTAACAAATGATCAGAGAATAGGAAGGCTGATTAACGTTACTCTACGCTATCAAGCTTTAATGAAGGGTTTAAAAAGCAAGTTGAATATCTATGTGTATTTTTAAAATAATTTTTCTTTGTTTTTTGTCTCCCCCCCCCTGCCTTTTCCCTTGGAAGCAATAAAATAAAGGATGGGGGAACAGCTGGTATAACATTTTACTACCATGTCAAGTTATTATGGCTACTTATTGTTTCAAAAGTATCTTACACTATAGTCTTCCCATTAATTTGAAATGAAATATCTACTCAAAAGAAGGCATTTTTTTTCATCCATTTCTTGCACTTGAACTCTGAATGGCACACAAGGGCATATTCCAAAATATAATTCAAACCAAGTCAAAATAGTAGACTGGGAGAAGGACAAACATCAATGAGATGTTAAAGTAAAATATGTGTGCTTTTCTGCAAGTTTACTGTTGAAAATAAATTCACACTCACGGAGTTTTGGACTGATATTGTGAAATCAAGATAAACAGCAGCATTCACAAGATTATTTAAACATAATTCTCCTGAGGAAATGAGGTAGGTTAAATAGATTGTTTTTGGGGATCTTTTCCATTGTCCTAAGTCTTGGCCCAAATCATAAAACAAGCTTCTTTGGTGTAAGGCAAGCTGGATCTGGGTTATCCTGCTCCGAATCCAACTCTTTAACCACTTTCTAAAAATCACTCTTTCTGCTCATGGCTCAGTTGAAAGTCTTTTCCATCTGTGTCATGGGGGTCCCACCATGGATGCTGAAATCATCCAAGATGGTCAATTAAGGTCCACTTCTAAAATTAGTTCAGTCAGAAAAGCTGACAGAGAACACAATAAACTATCCTGTTCTTTATCTGTCCTATCTTGCTGGACAACATCAAATACATGCTACAAAAACTACCAAAAGATTTTTCTATGTTCTTTCAGATTAAAACAAAGGGCATCTTAAATAAGAGCAGACACTATAGAAATAATGGTGTCCTTTTAATAAACTTTAATACAATAATAATTAAATGATTTGAGCAAGTTGTCTTATCTTGTGTGGGGCTTCCTTTGCAAAACATTCAGACGCTGCAATTGATCTAGCAAGTGGCAATACAGTAGTACCTCCTGATACGAACCCCTCGTCATACGAACTTTCCGAGATACAAACCCGGGATTTGGAAATTTTTTGCCTCTTCTTACAAACTTTTTCCGCCGTACGAACCCGCCACCTGAATCACCGAACCCAGAAGTTCGGCAAAAGTTCGGGTTCGGGTGGCCACCAAGAAGCCCCGCCGCCCGGCTGTCGCCTTTTGAAACAGCTGGGGGACTTCTCGGCGTTCTCCTGAATGCTGAACCCGGAGGTTCAGCAAAAGTTCGGGTTTGGCGTTCGGGTTCAGGAGAACGCCGAGAAGCCCCACCGCCTGGCTGTCAGCCTTGCAAAAGAGCCGCGGAGCTGTCGGCCAGTCGGGAGGCTCAAACGGAGGTGGGGAATCCCAATAGGGAATTCCATGGACGGAGCTTTAACGTCACGAAGACATCCTTCCTAGAGTCCACGTTTCGGCCGGCCAGGAAGGACGTCTCCGTGACATCAAAGCTCCGCCCATGGAATTCCCTATTGGGATTCCCCACCTTCGTTTGAGCCTCCTAACCGGCCGACAGCTCTGCAGCTCTTTTGCAAAGCTGACTGCCGGGTGGCGGGGCTTCTCGGCGTCCTCCCGAACCTGAATGCCAAACCTGAACTTTTGTCAAACCTCCGGGTTCAGCGTTCGGGAGAACGCTGAGAAGCCCCCCGGCTGTTTCAAAAGGCGACAGCCGGGCGGCGGGGCTTCTCAGCGGCCTCCCGAACGCCGAACCCAGAAGTTCGGCAAAAGTTCGGGTTTGGCGTTCAGGTTCAGGAGGACGCCGAGAAGCCCCCTGGCTGTTTCAAAAGGCGACAGCCGGGCGGCAGGGCTTCTCGGCGGCCACCCGAACCTGAACTTTTGCCGAACTTCCGGGTTCGGCATTCGGGAGAACACTGAGAAGCGCCCGGATGTTTCAAAAGGTGACAGCCAGGCGGCAGCGCCCAGCGGAGCGCCATTTTTGCTGGGGGGGGGTGTTCTTGCATGCATTAATTGATTTTACATTGTTTCCTATGGGAAACATTGTTTCGTCTTACGAACTTTTCGCCTTACGAACCTCCTCCGGGCACCAATTAAGTTCGTAAGACGAGGTATTACTGTACTAGCAATTTGAGGAATATCATATATTCTATAAAATACTGATATTTAAATTTTATACAATATTTTACTCCAATATTCCATAATTTGAACAGATTTGCTGATCTTGAACTGCTGTAATAGTCTCTGTCCATGAAAAACATTCAAAAGCTGCAACTGAACTAGAATGCGGCAATACTGGCTGTATTGGGGACTATATTATCAATATATGTTTATACAGTATAAGATTACTGATCTGCGAGCTGCACTTACTCCCAGTAAGGCTCCAGATGAAATTCAAAGTGTTAGCTGTTACTAGTAAAGTCCTACGTGACAGAATCATCTATTTCTGGTGGTTTCTGTTCATCCCACCAGTTATGATAGAATGGGTATGCTCCATCTTCCTTCATTGCACATGTAAAAGACATCTCTTTATTATGCTGCCTATGGAACTGCACTCCCTCCTGATTCAGATGGTCCTGGTAGGGTTTCTATAAGGCATTATAGATCTGGCTTTTATCTGAAGCACTGGATATGTGAGGTCAAGTGAGCTTGGCAGGTTAACTGTTTGCAGTCAAACAGTAAGAGAAAAGGGATTTATTGGGCTTCTGGCTCATTGTATATTATTACTGTAATGGTTTTAATTGTTTTTAAGTGTTGATACTTCTTTTTTACTATTATTAGTTACCCAGAGTTGTAACAGTGAATTAAGCTGCCATATAAATTGTTCTAATTTATTAAATAATAATTTTTAAAGAATGACCTAATTACCGCAATGTATTAAAGACATTCCTTTTTGATTTGGCAGATTGAAACATCCTTGTTCTAGGAATCAGCAAGAGGGGAGGACTTTGGAGAGGTTTGGAAGGTTTTTAACAAGTTTTGTGGTTTTATTAGTTGCATTTTAGTTGAGTGTATGTATTGTGTAATGTCTGTCTTTGGTAGCTTTGTTAAAAGGGCATTATAAATAAATGTTTTTTATTATTGTTGTCGTTATTATCAGACATAAATATACTTAATATAGGAAGAGACTTATTTAAAGTACATATTCCTTAACTGGGGGGGGGGGAGAACCATCTGTTAGTAGTGGAAGAAAGTATAGAACACTATGATTATCTGCTCACATTTTTTTACTAATTTTTGGTATGCACTTTCTTCTTGAGAGGATAATGAGCCAAGGTGGTGCAGTGGTTAGAATGCAAGCTACTTGTGCTGACTGCTGGCTGACTGCAATTTAGCAGTTCAATTCTCACTAGCTCAAGGTTGACTCAGCCTTCATTGGACTGCCCAGGTCACAATATTTCTAAACATATATATTAAGGAATACTTAAACGCAATTTCAAATTATTTGTTAATGCAGGTACTTATATATAAGATCATTTACAGAGTGACCATCAACAACAGGGACAGGCCTTTGTCAAATCAAGTTTATAGTGTAATTTATTTATTTAGCACTACAAGAGGGGGGGAAAGAAGAGGTTATAGTAACAATGTAATGAGTAAACTCCATTATATATTTTCATTTCTCTTTTTGGAAGGCTATGAGGACAAAGGTCTTAAGCCTTAAGGCTTTATGGAAGAAACAATGCTTGTTGACGAAAGAAATTAGATATGGAATAGGTTTCTGGGAGAAATTTCTAAGAATAAAGACAAGAAAGGAAGTTCTCTTATATCATTATCTCCTCTATTCTACACATTTATTATTACAGTTGGAATTCAACCAGAAATCCATTTAGTATATTCTCATTATATTCTTTTCTAGTTCTCAAGAGAAGCTTATTTTTATTTATTTTATTTTATTTTAGGAGCGTGATCAATATTTAAAAGAAGACAGTACTATAACAATCAAATTTAAAAGCAATCCTATAAAATAGCAATAAAATAAAATTTATGCAGAAAAGACTGAAGACATTTATAGTGTAAAGGAGACACCAGATGATTTCAAAAAGCCATGACTATTGTTAAAAAATTAGCAACCTTGTTTCTAACATTTACCTAGGAGAAAAATGATGATCTTCTGTTCAGAGGAGCAGAAAATTGCTAACAATTGATGTTATGAGTTCCATCTTTCATTTATTGTTCAGAAGGCATTCAAGTAGTAAATGTGAAACAGATCCTGCTTCTGCATCAGAACATGTAAAATAGAATACTGATCTATCCACTAGCTGTTGCCCCTATAAATAATTTGCCAATTAGGACCAAGTTGAAAAGTCTTCTATATGAAGTTTGGGGAATGCTATAAAAATATTTGGGAATGGAGCAGAAAAGGATGGTTACCTACTGGAGGTGGGAAACTCTAGTTCCATCAATTTGGAGATTTGTATCCCAGATCTTCACTAAAAGCTGACTATATTTATACAGGGGATGAGACCAGCTTATGCCGAGGAAAAAGCCACGATAAACGAGATTCAGATTAATTTTTTTTAAAGGAAGATTCAAACCTACATAATGAGATACGAATTTACTTCAGCCAGTATCTGAGCTTCAAATGAGTCTCTAGGGAGGTGCAATTTAATTCCAATAGCATAAGGACACAATAAAAAATTTAGGTAATAATCTCTTAAAATCTGGAATAGTTAGTTTCTTACCTAGAAGCATCCTTATAAAAATATAATTGGATGTCACATAGAACTGAGCCCAGCACTTTAACTCTGAATAATTTGACAGCTGCTGCTACATGCATATGGCATGTATATTTAATAATAGCAAAGGATGCTTTTGAAGATCTCATAAGGAAGTCCTTTGTTTAATTAGTCCACTGAGTAAATAATTGAATGTCTATGTCCTTAAAGGTTGTAACTTGCTCTGTAGGTTTACTATTGATCTTCCAACTAATTCAGAACTTTAAACATTTTTTTGAAGAATATTAAGAGCTTTGTTTTAGAGCAATTAATCACAAGGTATTCCCTATGATAGTTAATGTTTCAGGACATCTATATAGATCCACCAAGCTTATGGAAATATTAGCCACATCTTTAGCTGAGTGTAGAATTGGAACAGGGTGGTGGACTAAAAATGAAGAGTGAAATTCTGGCTTAACAAAGACTTCTACCATATCATTAATAAACTACACGCACACACATACACACACACTTATAGTCTATATGCATCAATATAAAATTCTACTCTTCCAATAAACCTGGGAAATAGAGCTTGCATACATTACATACAAACAGTACATTTAACATAGGAGTGGGTTTCCAAAAAAAACTACTCGCAATTCTGTGGTCGTGGCTTGGTGGGTGTGGCGGGGAAGAATACTGTAAAATCTCCATTCCCACCCCACTCCAGGTGAAGGCTATTGCAAAATCTCTATTCCCTCCCCACTCCAGGTGAAGGCTATTGCAAAATCTCTATTCCCTCCTCACTCCATGGGAAGGCTACTGCAAAATCCCTATTTCCTCCCGATCAGCTGGAACTCAGGAGGAAGAGAATAGATTTTTTTTTGGGGGGGGGGGGGGGGCAATCAGAGGTGGTATTTATCAGTTCTCCAAATTACTCAAAATTTCAGCTACTCGTTCTCTAGAACTGGCCAGAACCTGCTGAAACCCACCTTTGATTTAATGGTCACTCTCGCCACAGGTCTGTGGAATATCTACCTATGGAGTTTTGTTATGACCAATTACCTCTTTCGTTCCCTCTAAAAATTGGCCCTATCACTCATTCATTAAAATATTTACTTTCCATTTCATAATTCTACTTCCCAAATTAACAGTAGTTTGGATCATTTGAATTATGATTCTTAGATTTAACAACTAAAATTTTCAAACTAGTCATATTTGCCAGTGAATTTAATGCTATGATGACAAGGTTATTTCCATATTATAACATCCACACTCCTCAGTTACCACTTTTTCTTCACGAAAGTCAAAAGATGATGAGTTTAATTTAGGAAAGTTTAGGTTGTGACAAATGACATAAAATTTGATTTGAAGATCCTTATTAGAGCTATGCCCAGAGACAAGCTAACCTTTTAGAGGCCTTAACAGGAGAAGTCTCAACATTAGATTATAGTTTAATATCTAATTACTTTGCCCTTCACTGTATTTCCACATTACTTTCCATCTGTGTAACAGCCAGTAACCCCTGATAGGATCCTTCACTATTAAATTAGTGAAGCAGAACCAGCCTTTACAAACCGTCTCTGTTGTTACTGACAATTATTGCCAACCAATACAGTCTAATAAGAATTCTGAGGCTATGGCACAATTCTTTGAAAGCCGAGAAGTCAATCCTCTGACAAGGTGCAAACGTATGGCTTATAACACTTACAAAATATTTGCCACATTCCAACAAATGATTGTTTATGTTTAAAAATATTTAAAACCTGGTCAATACATCTGTAGGTGGAGATATGTCTATTTTACCATCCCTTTCTAACATACAGAACTAAAAAACCTTAATTTGTCAACTGAAAAATATTAATGCTCAAAGCAAAGACACAGTTTTACTTCAATTACTAAAATTCCATCCCATCAGATAAGCATTTGCGCTTCTCCCTGTCTTCACTGCCATGAATAATTATTTCTGGATTCCAAAAGATTGACTTAATTCCATTATTCTTCCTATGCAAAAAATGGCAATGTCTGCTCCTACAATTATTGCCCTCTCAGGACAATTGCAAACCAGGCTTTAACATTGCTTTTAGAAGATCTCAATTATGTCCTCACCTAGCTGGATCAGGATAGATAGGATGTTCACGGGATCCTGCCCCATCATAACGTGAGAGAGAAATGAGTGAAGATTCCAACAGCCTCCTAGAAAACAAAGCAAAAAATATTAAGTATTCATTATTCCACCTCTTTGGTTTCTTGTCTTCTCCAAAATGAAAACTCTGAATATCTTGTATACCATCATTATGTTTTGATTTTTTTTTTGCTTAATTTGGCCCAATAGTCCACCCTAAGCACAGCAAGTACTGTACTTCAATTCTATTAAAATATTGCCTGCTTTCTCCTTCTCCATAGCTTTATTATAAGGGCTTGGCCAAAAATAGTACCATTTATGATGTAATCACTAAATGATCCAAAAGGAAAATTAGCATTTATGTGATATATTAATTACCGGGGGGAGGGGCATCTCTAACCCAACAGATTGGGAACCTGGAGCTTTAGCAAAGGATATGCAGTTCCCAGATAGATCTACCGTTTTAACTATTAAATTCTTACACATTTTTATTTAATATTACAAAAATGTAAATTGAAATAGATCCTGGAATTACCAGGATTACAGAAATTACGGTACATACTTGGCAATCAACATTTTCCTAGTACAAAACCTAAATATCCTATGAAATATTTTGATCACATATACAGTATACAGCATATATCATAGAATGTCAAAAGAAGTGCCTGCAAAACTCTTATGCAAAGTTTTCAGCACATAGTTTTCAAGTTTTTTCCCTCTCTATACAACAGTATTTTTAAGATTGGAATATAATCAGGCGAGGAACAGGTTTAATTTCTAAAAGCAGGAATATACGTGCTCTCTTTGAATACATTTGAGCTACCCAGGTTTACTCCATAAATAATTTTTAAAAATACACTGCAAGTGTCCCCCATCCCAGCTGAGTGCAGGAAGTCACAATTACTACACACCATAGGCAAATTATCAATCTTTTTGCAACAGTAATTTATGATCTTATCATCTCAGAATTAGATTAGTGCAATACAGTGATCCCCCGAGTTTCGCGCTCTCGATCATTGCTAATCGCTATATCGCGATTTTTCCACCCGGAAGTAAAACCACCATCTGCGCATGCGCGCCCCTTTTATCTATGGCCACGCATGCGTAGATGGTGGAGTTTGCGTTCCCCGGGCAGATCAGCTGCTGGGCGGCTTCCCTGGGTCTTCCCCCTCTTGCTGGCGGGAGGGCAAGCGGCGGGCATCAGCGAGGAGCCGGGGTTTCCCCTTTGCGTGGGCGGCCAGTAAGACCCCAGCGCCGCTTCCCAGCTGAGTCCCGAAGCCAAACGCGGAAGTTCGCCTTTGCCGTCTGGCTTCAGGACTCAGCTGCTGCAAGCGAGCAGCCGGGCGGGCGGGCGAACGGGCAAGCGGCAAGCGATCTTGGGGTTTCCCCGTTGCCCAGGCAAAGGGGAAACCCCAAGATCGCTTGCCGCTTGCCCGTTCGCCCCGCCCGCCCGGCTGCTCGCTTGCAGCGCCGCAGCAGCGAGGAGCCGGGCGGGCGGGGCGAACGGGCAAGCGGCAAGCGATCTTGGGGTTTCCCCGTTGCCTGGGCAACGGGGAAACCCCATCTTCGGCTCCTCGCTGCTGCCGCGCTGCGGAGCAGATCAGCTGTTGGGTGGCCGAAGGGGTCTTCCCCGCCGCCCACACGCAAACTCCACCATCTGCGCATGTGCGGCCATGGAAAACAGGACGCGCATGCGCAGATGGTGTTTTTACTTCCGTGCCGCTACATCGCGAGTTTACGATTATCGCGCGGGGTCTTGGAACGGAACCCTCGCAATAATCGGGGGATCACTGTATACTTTGCCCATGACTGCCTTTGAAGATGTTTCAAAAGCTACAATTGATTCAAAATGCAGTGGCTTCACTGCTTACAGGAAGAAGTACTGTATGTCCATAGCGTGACACTTATGTTGAGGTTGAGATTGTAAGAAATAGATTTCCAAATCCATTATACAAATCAATTAGTTCAATCCCTCCCCAGTATAGGAATCCACTAAAACGTCCAAACCTGTTTAAGAGGAATGTAAAATCTGTTCTAGGTCAGAGCACTGCATTACTTAAAAGCTCTTGCCATCAAGAAAATCCCAATTTTCAAGTGGAATCACTATTGTTTTCATTTCATCGCATTGATCCACGTCTTGTTTTGATTACAACAAAGACAGGCCCGTTCTTGAGCCTTTTCAATATCTGAAGACAACATTGTACTCTTTTGTTATTTACTGTGACTTAAACATGCCAAGTTCTTAACTCAACCTCATAGGATTCAATTTCCAGATGCCTTATCACCCTTTTCTGCAGTTTCCAGTTTAATCAGCATAGAGAACATGGAATAGAAATATCATCTGGACTCAGTGCTTCTGTTAACACAGCCCAAGACTGCACTGGTCTTCTTAACTGTTGAAACTGTTGAAACACACGGTTTGACCATGTTGCTTTAGTGATCTACTTGCACCCCTAGATTAGTGATGGCAAACCTTTTTTTCCTCGGGTGCTGAAAGAGTGTGTGCCATGCTATCATGAATGCACAAGTGCCCACACTCAGAATTTAATGCCTGGGGAAGGCAAAAACAGCTTCCCCCCCCTCCCCGGAGGCCCTCCGGAGGCCGGAAATGGCCTGTTTCCCAACTTCTGGTGGGCTCAGTAGGCTCGTGTTTCACCCTCCCCAGGCCTCAAAGGCTTCCCTAGAGCCAGGGCAGGATTAAAATTCCCTCCCTCATCACCCCCAGAGGCTCTCTGGAAGCGACACATGTACATTGGAGCTGAGCTAGGGCAATGGCTTGCATGCCAGTAGATATGACTCCGCGTGCCAACACTGCCCTAGATCCTTCTCACTGCACTGGTGTCAATCAATAAATTGTACAATTTATTTTTATTGCAGCAATGCAGGAGTTTACAGCTGAATATCATCCCACTAAATATTCAAGATGTTGTGGTAATGTTGACCTATTGTTTTCTACTGTAAGACAGTTTCTAGAATTAGGTATCATCTGAAAATTTAATAAGCCCTACTTGGCTTGTCTTTTAAGAAGGAGGTAGATTCAGAGACTTTTAGTAATAATAGCACTTGGAGGGAATGATTCCAACAATGTGGAAGCCAGTTAACTCCAGCCTGAGACAGATTCAGCAAACCCCCAAGACTCCTTGTCTATATCCTCCAAGATTCTGACATTCATTCTCCGTCCCAAACAGAGGCATGCACTGCATGATGCAGAAAATAAGCAACTCTTCCGTTTCATATCTTAGATCCTTGCCTTTGGCCGAGGGCAGAACTTGTGCCTCTCCCCCCAGTGGTCCATGGGGTTTAAAATTATGAATTTGGTGGTGCCTGAGATCCAAAAGGTTGGAGACCCCTGATCTATGGTTTTAAGATCACATGTAGCATTCATTCTCTTCTAGCAATGCTCAACACATACAACTAACAGTGGATACTAATCATTCAGTTTGATGACCCTTTGTAATCCTTCAACTATATCTTCAACTGATGCATTAGAAAAACAGTACATTACTTGTGGTTATGTATATTCCCATAACAGGTGACCCTAAACACCAGTCTGTGAACCAGCACCAGAATGGCTATGGAATTCTGGAAGTTAGAGTCCATACATCATAAAGTTGGTAACTTTGAAAAAATTATCCTAAAATACTGAGAATCAAGATGCATTAGAGCCCAAACACACAATCAAAAGGTCCGATACTATAAATGTTTCTATAACTACAGTAATCCTTGATTTACAATCACAACTGAGCCCAGAATTATGGTCACAAGATGTTCTAGTTGTTAAGCAAGATTCCCATGTGATCGCCTATCTTAATTACAATACTGGCTCTCCCCACTGCAGTTGTTAAGTAACTATGCAAGTTACCAAGTGACCAAATTGTGATCATATGACTGCAGGGGAACTGAAGCAGCTATAGCTTTGAATTCAGGAAGTAAATTCCTTTGTTCAGCACCGTCATAATTTCAGTCATAGAACAAATAGCTGTAAGTCAAGGATGATGTGTATAAAGGCTATGACCTGTAATACTAATAAGGTTATCAAAAGTCTTCAAGGAACTCCAAACTTTTGCTTTATGAAAATGTATGCTCTTTCAATCACAAGTATAAAATCCATAAAAATGCTGATGGGCAAAAATTATTGGAATACGCAAAAGTCAGAAAACTTGCAGAGATATGCTGATACAACTTTGATATATTCAAAAAAATATCCACTCAACTCACTAGAGCATTACTGTCAAACCCTCTGGGGCTCCATAATCAGCCAACCTTACAATATTCATGCAAATTAATAAACCACCTTCAAGGTTAGAAGACCTGGCCTAGCCTGTCAGTCACTACTATTGCCTAGCTCAACATCAATGCCTTCCTCTGCCATTTAAATTAGTAATACACATTTCAAGACATGTAGATTTGCAACTGGCAGCATTAGCATCCAAGAGGAAAAGGCAAGTCTCTGATCAGCAGAACAGGGGGAGGATTTATTTTTCTTTACTTGTTAGGATTTATTTTGCCTTCTCTCCAGGAGGTTCAAGGCAGCTCACATGAGGATTACCCTTTCATACCCCACGCGTGACCTTTTAAGGTAGGGAAAATCAAAAAGAGTAACTTGCCACTCGCCTAATAAATTCCATATCTAAAGCTAGAGTTGATTCCAAACTGTCCAGGCCCTAACCAAACACTGCAGATCAGGTTGGTTGGTTTCTTTGTTTGTTTATAACATTTATATAGCTGCCCATCTTATAATCAACCAGTATGTTGTTCAGCTATACATGAGAACTGAGTCTGTGCTTGGTCTAGAAACATGAACTTGGATTTTTGGCGGACAGGGAGAATTTAAGGAATAAAATGAAGAATCAAAGCAGCAGGCTTCACTGATATTTTCTCTTCCAAAATCAGTTACCTTGGTACCCCCACCCCAAAACCACTATTTTTTGCACTTGAAGAGGCTGCTGTACAAGCTGTCTAGACAATATGAATGTTGTTACAAATGCCTTCTAAACACAATTAGCCAAGAAATTATAATTTCCATCCTGTTTTTCTGCTCACTAGGAGAATGGCACCTTACATCCTCCAGATTGTCAATCAATGCTTCTGTGATTAAGATTAACTTGGTACAATGTGTGATGCCATAGACCTCACTTGCTAAATTACCCCATGTCTTCTTCTATTTTTTCTTTTAATATTCGAGGTATAAAATTGCCATCTGTTCAACAGTGTCCTCTGTTGTGCTTGCACCAGATTGCCTGCCTTCCAGATATTAGCACCTGTAGAAAACTGTGACTGTTCTGCTCAATATTATTCATGGATTCTAAACACGTGCTGCATTTGGGAGCTGAAGAAAGGATGGGAAGGCCCTACTTGTATTGATAATGTTTTAGAAGAAAGTTTTCTCTGGTCTTCTTTTTCCTTAACAATTATCATCACCAAAATTATAACATAAGAAGCTTGGGTTAAAAACAGCAAACAGAATGGACTACTAAAATGTAATCAGAAAATCTGTTAGGCCTCTAGCAATTCCAGAATAGAAAATCAGAGAATGGATTAAAATATTCTGATAACTGCTGTCATGTCATGGCCAAAAACCTGCACAAAACTAACTTGTCTGACAGCACCTGCTCCTAAAGGAAATCAGAACCATATTCAAGTAGGACATTCCTCCCTATATTTTGCATCTAATTCCTCAAATCCCAGGGAAGTATCGCTCCTCCAAGGGATAGGCATTTAATTACTCCAGCAGAGATTTTTCTAAAGTGATCTTCATTCCTCAAAATTTCACCCCACTGAAAAAGCCAATAATGGCCCAAAATCACATCTGACACAAGAAACCTTTATTGTCCACATTGTTCTGGGGAAACGTATCTTCATATTAAAGGCAGAACTTTTATCTTGAAATCTTGAATCTGAAGTCAAATCTTGTTGGCCATGCTATGTATTCCTGAACTATGGAGTTAATAACCCATTTTGTCCTAGATATGCTTCCATCAGCTCCCATCTTGTTTTTTTTAATCAACTTTATTAAATTTCAAAATAGTATAAAATACAAAATAACAAAAAGGAAAAAATAGGGGGAGGATATAAAAAAAATTAAACCGCTAAAAAGTTACAAGAAGGAATAGGGAACTGCCTTCTTATTTTCTTCAGTATATAGGTATAAATAAATATATAGATTAATTCCTTACTCTTAAATTAAAACAAAAACGCAAAAACATCATATCAAATATGCAGATTAAACAATCAAAATAATATTAAAATTGTATAACAGAAGAAATCTTAAGTTTGAACACAAGTTTAAAAATACAGAATACATGTCCATTAATATGAATAAAATACACAATAATCTATAATCAAAACAAGTTCAGCTCTCGTCTTGTATCCTTTCGCTTGAATAACTTCTGTTGGGAATGTGGAAGCTTGATGAATCATGGCACAGCATGGCTGGCTGCAATTACATAGAAAATAATTTTGAACTTCAGTGTAATTTCTCCGTAAGAACATTAAAGGGAAGAAAATCACAAAGAATTTAATGATTTTTAGGGCTATTCATACACCCCTTCTGTGTGTGTGTGTGTAGGTGTATATGTGTTATTATTATCCTTTTGGTCTCCTGCTGTTCCTAACCATAGAGAGTAAATGAAGATTCCATTGATAGAGTCATGGAAGACCTGTTACCTGTGCAAAAACTGAAACATTTTTTGAAGTCCAGAGTGAGATAACATTTGCAGCTGGCTCAGTTAATTTGCTTAACTATAAGGAGGAGGACCAGCACAATCAAACTTATAAATTTTATTTTTAACAGCCAACCCTTATAAAAAATAATGCTGGCTTTCGTATAGAGTTGATTTCCTGGTCAGTCTACCCTAACGGAGCTGACACTAACCTACTTTAAGCATGCAAAAATGAATTATGGTATATCTCTAAGGTAAAACAACAGGTGAAAAGTAGTATAGCATAGCATAGCATGAAGCAAACTGATTTTTGTTAAGAAAATTAGGTGTTTTTTTTTAAAGGTTCACATTGGTACAAATTACATAAAGGTTGTCCTCGACTTACAACAGTTCATTTAGTGACTGTTCAACGTTACATCAGCACTGAAAAAAGTAACTTCTGACCATTTTTCACACTTACAACCATTCCTGCACCACCACCGCCCCATGGTCCCATGATTTACATTCGGATGCTTGACAACTGACTCACAATTATGATCATTGCAGTGTCCCAGAGTCATCTGATCCCCTTTTACAAATGTCTGGCAAGCAAAGTCAAAAGGGAAAAGAGATTCCCTTGACAACCACGTTACTAATTTAACAACTGCAGTTGTTCATTTAACAAATACGGCAAGAAAAATCGTAAAATGGGGCAAATATAGATGATCAGGCTCTGCATTAATTTGTTGGATAGCCGGGAAGGGGCCAAGAATGTTGAGTCCAGTATTCTGCAAGAGGCAACAGATCAGTCCACTTGCCCTGCTGGTGACAGACACAGCCCCTTAGGTAATGTTCCAATAATTGATTCATTTTCACTACTTATCCATTAGAGCCTGGATGAGTCAAGGATCACAAATGAATCTTATTGCTGAATAGCTGGAAAAGAGCTTTCCAAAATTTGGATGTAAACTGAGATTTGCAATATGAAATCACATGAATGACTAAGCTCTTAAAAACAAGGTCTAGAAAAGGTTGCATTGTTTCCTGAGCTGATGGAATGCATTTCCAAAGAGTACGATGAACCATCTTTCCACACAAGCCACCACCACAAAAATAGTCATATAATCCTCAACAGCAGGAAAATAAATTCCATGATCCAATAGTCACTAAAGTGAAAAGGGCTGAAGCCAACCAGCTTTCCAGGAACAGATTTAACCCAATTGTCAAACACAAACGTATGCTCTCACACTCAGTCACCAGAATCTGAGTAGCTGATACAGAATTTTAAACAAATCTTCATGTCCACAGTTCTATTGTCATGGCAGAGTTGCGATACTTTTTTTCCCTTTAAAAGGTGGGGAATGTATAAATGATCACTGTAAATCAACTAAACATCATTCAGTGTAAAAGGTGAAAAATCAATCTGTGCACGTTCTATTCAAACCTAGGAATATGCAGCCTTCTATGATTGCACTTTACCTGATCTTGCAACCTGCCTCCAAACTTTCCAGAAATACCATTCTCAGGGAAGCACAAGACATGTTGGTTACATGTTGCAGAGGGAGAGGCATGAGCATGGAAGGTCTTATTCACATTTACATGACAGAGTATCTATTAGCTGGTGTTGTGTCTGGCATATAGGTGATAACAGGGGGGAAAATTGTGCCCACCTGATCTGCCGAGGTGGGATATTTGCATGACGTCTACTGTAACGCTCTCTACATGGGGCTACCTTTGAAAAGTGTTTGGAAACTTCATATCGTACAGAATGCAGCTGCGAGAGCAGTCATGGGCTTCCCCAGGTATGCCCATGTTACACCAACACTCCGCAGTCTGCATTGGTTGCCAATCAATTTCCGGTCACAATTCAAAGTGTTGGTTATGACCTATAAAGCCCTTCATGGCATCAGACCAGAATATACCGAGACTGCCTTCTGCTGCACGAATCCCAGCGACCGATTAGGTCCCACAGAGTGGGCCTTCTCTGGGTCCCGTCAACTAAACAATGTCGGTTGGCGGGCCCCAGGGGAAGAGCCTTCTCTGTGGTGGGCCCGACTCTTTGGAACCAGCTCCCCCCAGAGATTAGAACTGCCCCTACCCTCCTTGCCTTTTGTAAACTCCTCAAAACCACCTTTGTCGTCAGGCATGGGGGAACTGAGATATCTCCCCCGGGCCTATATAATTTATGTATAGTATGTTTGTATGTATGTCTGCTTAATAATGTTTTTTTAAAAATATTTTAAATTGTAAATTATTAGATTTGTCATGAACTGTTTTATTGTGTTGTGAGCCACCCCGAGTCTACGGAGAGGGGCGGCATACAAATCTAATAAATGAATGAATGAATGAATGAATGAATGAATGAATGAATGAATGAATAAATAAATAAATAAATAAATAAATTTTCAAATACTGTTTGTATCTCCTGTGGAAGGGATAGACTGCATCTGCAAGAATCTGTCTCCATTGCCAGCATGTTATCTTTATTGCAAGCACTTTTATTGAATGGCAATGGGAATGGTAAATGAAATGAAATGGTAGCAACAATTGGGAAGGGCAGCTTAGTCATTAAGTGAAGCAACCACTAACTGGGAAATCACATGACTGCTACTGTGCTTACCCTTTTCTCACCCACCCCCATTCTTTCGAATACTTATTGGAACCCTGAGATAACTGACACAACTAATCAGTTTCACATGGCTTCTCCCCCCCCCCCCAACCCCTCCCCTGCCTTTTGGAATACTCATCCTGGTACTGGGATAATTTGCAAGAAGGGAATTAATATTTATATTTACATTCATTGGAGAGGAAGGGATTACAAGCGATTATGCAAGCAAACAATAGGAAACACACATCAAAAGGAATGTGTTGGTGCTGAAAGAAGCTTGCTGGGAACCACAAAGAGACTGAGCAAACAGCTAGTGTACTTCCCATTGTGTGCCTGCTTATTCTCTTACAATCAATTCCCCTTCCATCTTTCTATTCTGTGAAGGGCGGGGGGGGGGGGGGAAATCAGAAACAGGATAACACATACTTTCTGTAATGGTGAACACATGACAAAGGATGCTTTGAAGGTCATTTATGCAAGCATTAGTTGCATAGTTATTTTTTGCAACTTTGAACATGCACTAAATTAAGCAAATAGTTAAGTGAGGTTTAGCTATATAGTCATAGTTCCATACAAGTGGGAGGAGGAATCTGGACTAAAATATCCTCCCCCTGCCTGGAAGAAAATGGCCCCAACTCAACATCTGAGGTGTATGTTTGCATCACAAAAAAGCAGGTCTGGATATTTGAGCAGTGCCTATGAAAGGCAAGTAAAATTAATTTGATTTACTCCTGCTTCTTGAATAGATCGTTTGAACCTAACAGTTCAAGCTTACAGATTAATTTCCTGTAAAATTTAGTAATTTCTACATTACACGTTATTCTAAAATTGGCCAGACCCCAACCTTAAACTATCCCAGGCTAGCAATAAGGATAATTGGGATACCGGAAAATATTCCGAAGAAAAGAGATGGAATAGAACCGGGTAAACTTAAGGTTGAGGAAAATTAACTTAGGAAAATATGATAACATTACATTATAGGATGTTCACAAAACAGAAGTTGAATGCAGGACTTGAAATAACAATTTAAGTTAAATAAAGATTCCAACAGAATACTAAAAAATATCCTTCCTTCCGAAGTTGAAAGTAATTCCTGAAAAACAGCATTGGGCTCATCTTCACTGCATAGGTTCAAGCATATACCAATGAGCTATTACTCTCCAAAGCCTTAATATAGATTCCTGCACTACAAGGATTACTTAAACAGACCTTCCCAATTCTATGATTCTGTTTAGTCTCAGAAAGTGGAAAATTAATCTAAAGGTATAGACAACATGGCAGAAGAGAGAAAACATCCATGTAATATGATTCTGATTTGTAGGACACTGACTACTCTGGAGAAAGATTGATGCCCTGTTGCTTTTCTGATCACTTTACAGCAGGAGTCCCCAACCAGGGGACTGGCACTGGGCCACGGCATGCCAGAAACCAGACCATGCAAACAAGCGAAGCCCAATGCAGTCAACATGCAAAACCACAATCTCTGTAGTCCAGAGAAAAATATATCTCTACAGAACCTGTCTCTGGTGCCCAAAAGGTTGGGGGGATGCTTGCTCTACAGAATTGTGAAAGCAAACACAGAGTTATATTTTGAACTTTCAGACACGTAATGCTTCTGAGAAATCAGTGGTTAACAGCGCCCCCCCCCCCTCCAAAAAAAGCATACCAAGTATGTGGTGGAGGAGAGGGAGAAGGTGGTGGTGGAAGACAAAAAAGTATCAGCCAAAACATGAGAAGTTATAGAGTGGCTCAATTTTGGGGGGGGGGGGGGGGGGGGGGGGGGGTGTTGGGGAATCCAGGCTCTATGTAGCAAATTCCATCATTTTATCTCCTGTTTCTAACAAAGTTGCCTCTATCATTTTTCTTCATCCGTGACATCTGGAGGCTGCTTACAGCCATCACAGAGAAACAAAAAAAAAAAAAAGACTAACGGGCAAATACTGCAATAATATTATATTTCTGTTTGACAGATCATGTTATGTTTTTTTAGGCAGTCTGTAACAATGTGTTATCACCCATGGCTCTGTAGCATCTTGTCATGTGTGCAGTCAAACATCTAAACAATTCAAACCAAAACCTTCCTACTGAAATATTTCTCCATAGGAGAAAGAGTAAACTACCGTACTCCTGCACTTAAAAATAGGCTCTGGGGTGGGGACAAAACTGTAGAAAATTAATGAAAATGAAAAGTTAGAGCTGGAAGCCTATGATAAATTTAGGCAGGGAAAAGCTTTGGTTGGTTTTAAGAAAACAATATTGGCTGAGAATTCTAAGAAAGAAACTTAGGATTTGGTACTGCTGGAAGGGTACAGGTTCAAGAAAAATTAGGTATCCTGAAGCAATCCAGGGCAAGTTTCTGAGAAGATCTCCAAGAGATGGATATTTTAAGAGTAGCTTGAAAACCACAAAGAGAAGGAAACATCACACATTTCCCCCCCATAAGGCATCTCAGAGGTTGAAGACAGAGATAGGAGAGACCATGTTCCAGCAGCCAGGGACTGACAGCGGGAGATAAAGTCTGCAAGCTACCTTTATTTATCTTAAAGTATGAATAGCATATAGGAGCGACAATACACTTATTTAGTCAGTTGTGATAGATTACATGCAAAATAAGATAAAAGTCAACCAGATGTAAAAAGATTTACTTTGCCTTTAGAGAAAGTAGTCAGAAATAACCGTGTGAAGTTGCAGGCAGTTGGGTCGCAAATAAAATTTAAGTTATTATAATTATTATTAGGGTACTATTATCGGTGACATGGAAGATGGAACCTTGGTATGAACAGCTCTAAAGTATGAAGCTTAAGAATGAAATTAAGTGCTTGTTTTGCTTTACTATAATTATTTGGTAATTAAAAAATAAATTTGTGTAATTTTTAAAAGATAAAAAATGCAAGAGGCATTTGCAAATTGTACCTGAAAACCTACAGAAACCCCCAGCAGAGTTTCTATCAAAAGGGCCAATGTTCATGAGTGCATCTTTACATTTTAAGCACAGGAGTTTAATATATCTATCAACATTTTCTAATTTTTCAATCCATATATACTTCTATCATTCACAAAGAATCACACAAAAAGGGGGGAATGGAGCTGAATGCCTTCAAAACTCAAAAATTCAGTTTCCTATAACCCTCATATATATTATTCTACGAAATATAAACAATCTGAAAGCGGTAGTTAAAAACATCAGAGTCCCAATGCCAACCTCTGCAACTGTAAAGATGGACAAAATCATGGTATTGATAAGGAATGGTTGTTTAAGTAGAGACTACCTTCCTCCCCCAATAGAAAGTTAGCTCAATTTGTTTATCACAAAACCATAACAACTGCACAGAGGTAACAAGCAAGAAGCTCCCATTTTGTTATATGTAAATTTCTACATCAGAAATCTCAGTTTTGCATACGCTTTTAAAAAGGCACCTATTCCAAATCTCTATCCTAACACTTTACAGTACTACAATATACAGTTTAAAATCTTCTACAAACCCAGAAGATTCACTAACTTACCCACTGTTCTAACTTTATACTATTCCAGTCAAAGTCCACTAGAAGCAGATAGCTATTTTATCTTTACACAGACAGCAATTTCACGTTTACACTTTTATTTCCAATTTTCAAAAGAGACTACGTCCCTATCATGCCTTAAAAGAACAACTATTGTAAAAGGAAATTTATCGCCCAGATCATGATAATTCATACCTTGGAATGATCTATATCTCCAAATTTTAATTCACAAAAAATAAACAACTATGTCTTACTCATAAGACGTTTCTATCAGTACACAAAGTTAATCTTTTGCTTCAGTTGGCATTTTCCATGTGTTTTATTCAGCCCGGCTAATTGTTCTTCTAGTTTAGTATTTTATATCCAAAAGCAGCAATTATCTTGAAATAGGAGGACAATTCTGGTGCATCTTTGGAAGATAATCTTTCCTATCTTATTTTAAAAACCTTTTTCTTTAATGAAGTCAGACATATAACTAAATTTGCAGCAATTCAGAGTTTCTGAAATAGTCAGTTAAGTCAACATGCAGAAAATAATAATTAGAATGCATGTTACTCAATAGAGAAATATAACTACATCAAACAAAGCAAAAATTATTACTTTTCCATTTAAATTACTGATGTACAGAGGTCCCCAGGTAATGGATCTCAAAAGCATAACTTTGTCTTCTGAAACTGTTATTATGATCTGCAAGTAGCTAAATTAACTTGGTGCCTATAACAGAGCCTCATACATCCTGAAATAGGTTTTACAGGCAAGCAGCTTTGTGTTGCTACAAAAACCAAAATTAGCACAACAGGTAAGTGGTAGGTTAATTTAAAAGCTCTTTCACCAAATTCAGAAAAGGAAGAAAACTGTTTCACTAACACTTCTACTAAAGTAAGAAGATGGACATTCAAAATCACAGTATTTCAGCACTAAAATAACTGGCTATAGAAAAGGCTCCCCAGAGGGGAGCCTTTCCAACGCAAAGCTGTTTTACTACGGTACCTTTTAAACCATTTACATTTTAAACAAAATTGATGTAGATTTTTCAGTTAATTTAATTCTCCTCTCTAAGACCGTTTTTAACGTTTTAGTGTTTTATATATTAATAACACTTATATCCTAAACTTTCCAAGAAACCCATATTTGTTAAATAAAATATACATAATTAATAATACAGGCTCATTTTAAATCAGTCTCCTCATCCACTTCAGGACTATAAAATTTTTAAAGATACATGCAAAGTAAGTGTAGCTAACACTAATCTCTCTCTTTCATCAAAAAATAAATAAAATACAGTATTTATAATTAGAAACTAAACCCATGATATTCAGCAATGGAATAGTCCATCTTCATTTAAAGGCAATATTTTCTTAGAAATACAGATACGTAGTCCTAAATTTACAAGCACAATCGGGATGTAAATTTCAGTTGTTAAGTAATGCTGTCATTAAGGGACTCATTGTGTAGTAGTCCGATATCTCAAGGGTTGCCACAAAGAGGAGTAAGTCAAGTTATTCTCCAAAGCACCTGAAGGCTACTGCTTATTGTTTCATGCTGCAACCTTTGTAGTATATACCGTGTTTCTCTGAAAATAAGACCCTGTCTTATAATTTTTTGAACCCCGAAATAAGTTCTTGGACTTATTTTGGGGGAGGTCTTATTGTTTGGGGGCGTGTGGAGCAAGACAGAACTCCTCTTGCCATCTTTACCTGATTTCCTGCTCTGTCTCCCTATCCTTAACCAGAGAAAATGGTATTTTCGACAAAAGGCTTATTTTTGGGAGGGAGGGCTTATTTTCAGGCAAGGGTTTGTTTTCAAGGGAGGTCTTATTTTCGGGGAAATATGGTATACATAACATATGCATCCATGCATTTCATCATCTGCTACCAATACAGACAGTCCTTGACTTACAACTATTCATTTAGTGACTAATCAAAGTTACAACAGTGGTGAAAAAAGTGATTTATTTTTCACATTTACACCTGATGCACCATCATATTTACGCCTGAAGGTTACGTGATCAGATGCTTGGCAACTGGTATGCATTTATGACGATTTAATGTCATGTGATTTTCAGACAAGCAAAATCAATACTACTAACTTAATAACTGCTAGGATTCACTTAACAATTGTGGCAAGAAAAGCCATAACATGGAGCAAAACTCACTTAAGAGCAGTCTTGCTTAGCAATGGAATTTGGGGAGTCAATTGTGATCCTAAGTTGAGGACAACATGTAACAACTCAGGAAAGTTCACCCAGGGGCTACTTTTTACTTGCTTATCCAAGTTACATAAATTTGATTAAAATATCTATTGATGATGAAAATACAAGGAAAATGTTCTTGACAATTCTAAAAAAAGTATCCTCCTTCCCAAAATAGGCTCTTAACACCAACTGTTCTGTGTGAAAAATCCCTGAAGAGAGAAGACTCCTATAACAGTGACTGCAAGTATTTTTATCATTTTACCGAATGCTGACACTACTTGTAAGCTACTTTTTATCCTGAAAGTTGGTTCACATAGAACTAAATAAATAAAAGAAACATTTGTTTTCTTTTAGGGTGTTTTGGCACCTTGGAATCTGCAGAAGCTTAGTTTAGAATAACAAAGACCTTTTAAGCTATGATTAGAGTGACTGTGTAACACTTCCTGTTTCTACCTTAGGTTTGAATGACTACATCTAGAAAAAGATTTTAATCTGCCACTCCCAAGTGATGCAAATGGTAACATGATGCCCTCTACTATCCTTTATGAAAGTGAACCATACATATTCCCACCAAATCTGAACAATAAAAAGAACTGAAATAATGATATAGTAACTGTAAGATTTTTAAAATACATCAGGAAGCTATAATGGTTTGCTCAAAAACCGAGTCTGCGGAGAGGGGCGGCATACAAATCTAAGTAATAAATAAATAAATAAATAAATAAAATACAATTCTCAAAAAGATGTGAAAATAACTAGAAAAATTCAAGCTTCTCTTTCCTCCCACAGCAGTATTCTGGCATCACTGGGAATAGACAAAACGCCATTTCCCACATTTACTGCTGTTGTTTATTTTTTTTTAAATCATGTAGAATATTTTGCAGTCATGAGAATTCCCAATTGTAAATCCTTTCTTACTTGTTTGATTTACAATCATGTTTTTATATTAACTACCTCTGATCAGAATGATTTTTTTTTCACATACTGGGACAGAAGTCTAAAAGCAAAGGAAAGGCTAGGAAATTTGTAAATTCATGTAAGAAACAAGCTACTATTTACAGATAAAGGAAGTCACGTCAGACTAAATTTCTATTTCTATGGAAGAGACAATGAAGATAAAATACTCAAAGTATATTTGCTAAAGAAACAGCAGAACGTTTTAGCCCTTAAATTTTGTTTTACAGCAGTATTGTGATACCATAATTAGAGGAAACATTTATTGACTTACTATTTTAAAGTTTGAGAAATGCACCCTCTGCTGGTTTGACAGCAGAAAAACATTCTAATACATAAAATAATAGGGCTAGGAAGGGGATGTAATATTACCTACCCAGGCCTCATGCTCTCGGGAATCCAGACCATAATACCATGGTCTTTCGAAACAGAAAGATGCCAATCTTCAGAGAAGGGCGGCATACAAATCTAATAAATCTAATCTGATCTAATCAGTGCAGGGGATAAAAGAATAATGCAATTTGAAGTGTACATGGGTGTGGCTCCTGTCAAGAACGTAAACCAAATACCACATGTCTCTTTCAAGGAAAGATGTTATGAATATAGGAAGTTCTTATACTATGTTCACACCTAATCACATTTCAACCTTCCAATGTAATTCAATAGGCTACCCTACTAAATCATGTACACAATTATTGTATGCTGAATGTTCCTTGAAATCTGGGCCTGCCTACCACCACAGAGAACCATCCTGAATGATAATTCTAATAATCCTCAAACAGAATGGTCATGGTGAAAGTTGCAATGCAAAATATCTGGAAGGCAGAGACCAGGGGAAAAGTCTATGAAAGATTAACACCATAATCCCCTTTGGGGGGGGGGGGGATACATTAAGATGCTTTATTTTAGCCAGAAGAGTATAATTATTAAAATAAAATAAGCATTTCACAAGAATGCTTTGGAGATTTAGGAAAACTTTATATATTGCCTAAAACTTTCACCAGAATGTAACTGAACAAAATTGAAAAGTAATTTAGCAAATGATTGCTGCCCAGAAGATGAGTAAAATATGGTTTAGAAGTATGCACATGAAAGGTATGAGTATGAGGATTTCAAGATCAGTTAATTCCACAATTTAAATTCTTATATTTGCACTGTATAATCCTATACTTGTGAAAAGGATGAAGAAATTCAGTCAGCCTTAAATAGGCAGTTTGGAATTGGATAAAATCACATTCAAGTGGATTCAAATGAATGAAATTGTTGAAATCTGAAATTACTTTGATCCAGGGGTGAAATGCTCCCTGTTCATTCATCCCTGTTGGTTGTTGGAGAGCCAACTGCGAAGGAAGCATGAGACTCTGCCCACCCGCCATTTGGGTTCTTTTACTCTCTGCACATGTACAGTATCCTTGGCGCCTACATTCAGGCAAATGGACGGAGCCTCGTCCTCCCTTCATGACTGGCTCTCCGACAACCAACAGGCACAAACAAACCAGGAGCTTTTCACTGTGCTCCTGACAGAGCAAGCCATTGATTGAATTGAGTTAGTTCTAAAATATTGTGAAAACGTCTGCTCTGAATATGTACCTAGAACAATGGAGTTGCTTCCAATGGGGAATGGCAGCCTGATGCTCTCCAAAACTGTGGAGAGCTGTTGCAACTTTCAAAAGCCCACTGGAAGTTGAATTATGGTGGGCTTTTATCTCCCTGAATCAAAGAAAGATTGAGAGATTAACCACATAGGATCCGGATGGCAGTTCAACAGTTCATTCTGATAACTGCAGAAATGGAAAAGATTTTGTAGCTAAATCGGAAACCCTGGACTTTTATCTGCACTCCTAACTGCAGCAGAGCCATTACAGATTTTACAGCCTTGCTTTCCCAATCTCTTAATCATTTTAAGAAGTAATCAATTATAGCTGAAGAGAGGTTTTCTTTTGCAGCTCTTGTAGTGAGTTAAACTATTTTTTGAAATTATCCCCCCCTCCAAAAAAATACAAGATAGACTTTGGTTTAAAGGATTAAGATTTATTGGCACAAAGCTCAATTAAGAGAGGATCTGCGAGTTTTCAATGGCCAAGGAAACAGTCTCTATTTTTTATTCTGCTGTTTCTATTTTCTCTACTTACGACGATTCACTTAATGGTTGTAAAGTTAGGACAGCCTCGGAAAAAATTATTTACTAACTGTCCTCACTCTTATAAGCATTGTACCATCTCTGTGGTCACATGATTTCAGGTGTGAAAAATCAGGTCCACATGTGAACATTCAATTAAAACTGATTTATCACTAATCATGCCTATGCATAGGAATCTACTCAACTATGAGGAGCTGTTTTGGATTATATAAGGGATAAAAGAATTTGAGACAGGTTGGACTTAGTTCGCTTGTGGCCACATAGGGATTCTATGCTGACATTTGTTTTAACTCTGTCCCCATGTTCTGACATCTGTCACTCTTCCTACACATGATTGCTATTTGGATTCTTTGCAACAGACTCACATTTATAATCAGTTGCGGACTAAGCCTGTTTCTGATTTTAAAAATATCAGTTGGGATATCTGGATTCACTTAACAACTGTAGTTAAAATGGTTGCAAAATTGGATTCAGTCACAATTATTCACTTTATGATCCCACCTACTTATGATGGAAATTCTTGTTCCAATTGTCATAAGTAAAGGACATTACCTGAACCTATAAATTAGTTAACATTACTTATGCCATTACTAAGTTAATTAAGGATAACAGCAGTTAATTAAAGATAATCATCTTTAAAGTTCTGCATAACAAAAGATAAGGCAAAAACTCAGATGTGAGGTTGAGTTACTATGGAGACATTTCTATTTGTAAGAAGGAAGGCTTGTATTTTTCTATCTTGTCTACCTGGGACATTTTTGCTTTTAGATTAAAAATGACTATTAGAAAAATGACAAAAGAGGACAGAGGAGACTCACCAGAGTAACCTGCAATTATATAAGATATACCACAGAATTTTTTCAATAAATGAAAAATAAATTTGGCTAGATGGGGGGAAAGTGATATTTTTAAAAAACAAATGAAAGATTTATAATGCTAAGACAGGTGATGAAAGAAGATGTTAATAAAATATCTGGAAAGGTAAAACAAATTAGTGACAAAGTGGAAAATTTAGAGAGGAAGTTAGGAGTCCAAGACAGAGAATTAAAAAGAGAATTGGATAAACTGGCTGTACTAGAATTGAGAGGAAAAGAATTTTGTCTGAGATTTAGACTTATTCTAGAGATTCCAGATAAAAATATCTGAATGAGGAAGATATACTAAATGATCAGGGGGGGTTCCACTTACCTATGCCCGTCGGTCTGCATCTCAATGATTCACACATGCAAACTCGCTCTACACGCACATCTCCTTGTGCAAATTCACTTCCGCGCATACTCAGAAGGTGGTTTCAGCCCGAAACACAACTGGAGTTGTTCAGCTGTGCTTCAGGCAAAGAAATAAAGGTCGGTACTCACCCGGGTGTGGGGGGCAGGCTCTTTTCAAAGCAGAGGACAAGAAGAAGCTATCCAAACACTAAAAAAATCACAAACAATTCCGGGTAAAAAATGGTGGTGCACATGGACCAGCATAGATAGAACTGGATCTGTGATGCCATTTTCATGTCACCAGCCAGCCATTAACGGTTCGGGCGATCTGATCCAAAAGGGGAGGAACCCACTCCTGAAAATGATACTAATAACATTTGTGAAATATATTCTAGATTTTTCAGACTGAGAAATGTTCCTGGGGGGAAAAGGGGGGGAGGGACCAGGCTTGCTGTAGCATTTTAATACAAAATTGAAATTAGATACTGATATAATTGTTTTGAAAGTGATTCACATCAGAATTTAGAATCATGGGGATGGAAGAGACCATGAGATATCCCAGCCCAATCCCTCCCCAAGGCAGGCGGACTTTATTCCATCCTGGACGCTCTTTTCTTGAAAACCTCTAACAATGGAACACCCACAACAATTTCCAGCTTGGGTCTCTTTTTAATGAGTTTCCACCAATAGCTTCTTGTCCTGCCTTCAGAACCTTTAGGGAATAAGTTGCTTCTCTGTGATGCCCCTCAAGTCCTGGAATACAGCTATCATGTCACCCCCTAATCCTTCTCTTCATTAGGTTAGACATACCGAATTTCCTTAAGTGTTCATCATAGTTTCACTTTTAGACTCTTTTATCATCTTTGCTGCTCTTGTCTGCATGCTTTCTAGGGTCTCATAGGATTTTTTTTTAATATCATGGAACCAGAACTAGATATGGCATTCCAAGCATAGCCACACTACTGCATTATAGAGTAGTACTTCTCGAGATCTTGATGCTGATGCAGCCTAAAATTGATTTCAGCTGATATAGCCTAGAATTGTGTTGACTTTTTGGTAGTTAGAGTACGTTACTGGCTCAAACTTTAGTAGTGGTCCACTAGGTCAAGATTCTGGTCCTCACTTTGATACAGGAGATTAAGCCTTCATTTATCAACATTTTTTAATTTGTTTGTTTGTTTGTTCATTTGTTTTTTTGTCAAGCATATTTAAGATTACAGTAAAAGTACAAACATGTATACATGAGATGATTTTGAATACATGAGAACATTAGGACAGGGACGGTAGGTACATTGGTGTGCTTATGCACGGCCCTTACAGACCTCTTAGGAATGGGATGAGGTCAACAGTAGAAAGTTTAAGTTTTGGTGATTTGGGGAAGAAACACAGAGTCTGGTAGTGTATTCCAGGCACTGACCATTCAGTTGCTGAAGTCATATTTTCTGCAATTAAGTTTGTATCTATTGTGTGCTCATGTATTGTTGCGGTTGAAGCTGAAATAGTCATTGACGGGTAGGACATTGTAGCCGATAATTTTATGTACTACGCTTAGGTCAGACCTAAGGCAGCGTAGTTCTAAATTGTCTAAGCCCACAATTTCAGAACTGATGGCAAAAAGCATTCTGTTGCAAACAGAGGAGTGGGGCACTCCTCGTGAAATACCTCTGGACATTTTCAATTGTATTAATGTCCAATATGTAGTGTGGGTTCCAGACAGATGAGCTGTATTCAAGAATTGGTCTAGCAAATGTTTTGTATGCTCTAGTTATAAGTACAAAATTGCCATGCAATGTTGTTGCAGTGGGCTCTGACACTAGAGATGAGTACTCCAAGGTCCTTAACAGAGTAAGGATCATCTAGAAGGTCCTGTCCATCCAGTTTGTATTTTGTGTTCTGATTTTTTTCCCCCCCCCAATGTGTAAGAAAGAACATTTGAGGAATTCGGGCTTGTTATTCACAATGCTTCTTACATTAATTAACTTGCATTTAAGGTTAGTAGTTGTTCATATAGAGGAAGCAAGTTTTCGAGGTTAACTGGGGGTTGTATCATTGCAGGTTGGATTCTGGGATGTTGGACAATGGTAGGTTGGACATTGGGATGTTGGATGATTGTAGGTTGGATCGGATTGATTCTTTGCCAGCGCCTCTTAGTTTTGAGCATACTCATGTTCATGTTTTCTTTCCAAATAAATAATGTTTCTAGATGAGTAACATAAAATTTAGGGAGAGGAGAAAAACAAAAAATATAGATGCCTTTAATTTTCCTTTTCTGCATGTCTTATTCAGAATTGTGGCTAAACTCAGACAGTAAAACTGTAAGATATTATCATTTTTTTCTTCTCCAAATTTTCCTCAGATCATCTTTCTTATTTTGTTTCAGTGGAAACCTAATGTTTGAATATTAACTTATTCAAGGAAGGTGACCACGGATTCAATAATATTATCTCTCAGATGAATGGAAAATCTCTCAATCTTCAGAATCTTTTATTATGTGCAATTCAAAGTTCTAGCTATCACCTTTAAAGCCCAATATGATTTAGGGCCTGTATATCTATGTGACCACCTTTTCCAAATGAACTGGGAGAGACAGGAAAATGTGCCTTGTCTCGGTTCCTTCTCTTAGGGAATGTCATTTTCAGATCCCTCTCAATAGACTCCCATTCTTGGAAAAGCATTCCTAATCCACTGGTTTTTCAGAAAGCCATTAGAATATTGCTTTGGGGGAAACTGGTGGTTGGGGGGGGGGCGCTCCCCTTATGTGTTTAGATTTGTGGCTATCCTTCAGGATGCAACTATTATTTAGCTGGTTTTTATTACAGAGTTTATTTTAATGTTATGGTTTTTATTATTATTATTTTAACCTACCTCAGCCACATATAAAATATAAAATATAGTTATAAATCTGAAATTGAATTCGACATTGCTACTTTAAGTTAAAATCAGCATACCTCAGCTACATCAACGACCCCAACTGTTACCCCACTGACTCACCAGGAAGTTTCTACACAGCAGGCAATTGCTGAGCCATCAAACCATACCCAGCCACCAGTATTTATAGAAGGAAGGCAGCTCAGGTCTCGCAATGTTCGCCTGAGAACAAGGACAGAAACACCAGCCTGAAGATGACGAGTGAGACCTCGTCGAAACGTCGCCAGAAATTTCCTAATCCTACACGGGAAGAAACCCGAATATACCAAGACCGTCATATATATATATATATATATATATATATATAAATTCAGCTTAAACATGTGACATATATATATATATATAAATATATATATATGGCAAATGTTTTTTTAGCTTGTTTTTGACACATACAGAATATAGTTGTCGGCTATAAATAAAAATTAACTGTCTTGTAATGGTCCTGGGTTGGACCTAGAGGCAAAAAGGAGCTCTGCAATCCTAGGCATAGAAGTAAATTCTACAGAACACAATGGAAGATTCATCTAAGTAAATGTATGCTACTCAACTATTTTCCTCTGGTCCACTATCATCACCCTCAAATACTCCATGCAGTAATAGAGCAATATTTCCATAGCACAGATATAGAGAGACAGATGGTGAAAACATCTGTAAGCAAATAGTCCTATCTTTCAAACACCATCAGTCTGAAGATCACTGGAGAAAATTAAAATTTCACACCCTTATAGCACGAAGGAAAACATATGGTCTTATTTCATCTTCATGTGTATGCATCCTCAAAATCTTGCATAATACATGTGCCTGTGGGCCAAAATCCCAAGGCTAAGTCAGAAGTTATATGCATAGAGTCCAGCTGCTTTCAAATTAAACTCTGTGGATGGGTACATATGCTCTTTTTAATAAGGTTCTAAGTTATATCCTCCAGTTAAAAAAATAAGACCAAGAAGTCAATTATGAAAACCAATTAGAAGCTTATTAAATACTATCTGATTAGCCTAAGATAATTAAACAAGCTCACTCAAAGATCAGAACTTTCTTCACACATGGCTACTCTGTAAAACATGATATAGCACACAGCCTTCGTTTAGCCATCATTAATTCCACTCACCTATGAAGACATATTGTTACCAAACATGTAAATTCTTAAACTGACAAACCAGCTTAAGAAAATCAGACCCAAAGCAGTACCAAACACAACCTTAGTTTATCTGAATAAACTTGCTGTTACCATTCCAATAACTCCATTACTTAATAAACAATTACAGAACATGAAAAAGAAGCAATATGGAAATTGAAATTGAATAAATCCTCTGTACACCTGCAATATATCATAGAATCTTCCAAGAAATCTTGATGAAATCTGTACCCAAAGTCCTTCCTTGTGGTTTTTTTTTTTTAAATTACAAAATAGGAAATGCCCCAATCAACCCAAAGTCTTATAGGCCTATTTCTTGACTGAATGTAGATTATATATCTATAGACTATCCTTACAGAGAAATTAAATGGCTTTTTATTTGATCCAGTACATCCTGACCTACCTAAATTTGCTCTAAAGAAATATATAAGACATATTTTGAACACCCCTGAGAATATAGAAACATATGACATAAAAAGATTGTGATAAATTGAAATGGCTCTTAACAAATATGACTTTGAAAAAGGTAGATCATAGTTTGATTTTTTTTTTAAATATAAAAGGCATTTCTAAAGAAGAAGCAGCTATGATAATGGTAAATGGAATTTATTACAATAATGTATTATAATGAAAAGAGCAGAAGATTGTCATCTCACTTTTTATTGACTTTAGAATAGTAAAGGAAAATATAGCAGAATATCAGTAATAACTATTTTTACCAAGAACCGATTTATTTCAAATGAGCCCAATAAGAATTTAACTACAAAGTGAATTGCAGAGACAATTAACTTATTTTATCTGGTCAAATAAAAGGCCAGGACTTAAATATATTTGCAACTAATAAAGAACAAAATGTATTAGCAACACCACATTAAATTATGCTACCAAGATAGCTGTCTAACTTGAATTACACACCGGATTGTATAGCTACATTACTTCTCATGAAAGAGTAGGATTCATAGAAGATTTGCACAAATAACTTAGAATAAAACAGAAATGTAATATCTCTGTAAAAGGTCATGAATTATACACAGCACACTAAATGTATAGGATAAAAATATAAAAAATAAGTCCTGACATTATCACTCCTTGCTTTAACATTATCCTCATTAAGATGAAGTAAAAAAAAAAGATCAGTGAAAATTGTCTATCCTATATGATTTGATTTTAAATAAAACAAATATGGAAGCTCTCAAGACTTTCTGGAATTGTTAAATTATTTCAATGGTTTTAATATTTCCAAATAAGCATCATAACCAAAAGGAATATCAGAAACAAGTGAGTACTTAAGAAATTTGACTGATTTTTAAAAACAAACCATCTGTTGAGGCTTACTTACGATTCAGAAGCTGCACACATTAAAAAACTGAATGATGAAATGAATTTTAAATGTAAGCAGTATAATTGATAGTAACAATGGGAATATCAATGGAAGACAAATATTAAATTTATTGTTAACATTATACTTTAAAAACACTAGTATAAGATGCTTCAGTGCTGGTATATTGCTTTAGTGCTGATTGCTGAAATAAATAAAAACTGCTAGAAATGAAATAAGGTCAGATATCTTTTTCATATTTGGCAGATTGTTATAAAGTACAGTAATTCTGGAAAATGATCTATTATAAAATAAAATAAATCTTCAAGGTTGAATTCTCTTTCCTGCCAGCTGTTTTATTTCCCCAATAAATATTACCAAGTTAATATCTTACAAAGTATACCGAGTTGCCTTTGTATATAACAGATGTCAGGAAACTGTATTCTTCCTACTAGAAATCCATGGTATATCTCACTGCAACTTTTTTTTGCTCAGGTGCTAAAAGGGCATGCACGTGTATGATATAACGCACGCTTGTGCCCACACCCATGATGCAATGCCCTCCCCCGTGCATGCATGCACAGTCCCCCCACACTGAATGGGCCTACCAGAATGAACTTCTGGTAGGCCCATTGGGACATTTTTTTGCCCTCTCCAGGCTTCGGGAAAGTCCCCTGAAGCCTGGGGAGGGCAAAAACAGCCTCCCCCCACCTTCCGGAAGGCTGAAAATCAGCTGGCCAGCACACACATGTGCTGGAGCTGACATAGTGCAATGCCTCGCGTGCTCTCAGATATGGGTTCACATGCCACCTGTGGCACACGTGCCATAGGTTCGCCATCATTGACCTATTGCCTCTATATATGTAAATTGGAAGTTACTACAACATGGATCCTACAGCCAGGCTATTTATATCCAAGAAGAGTATATTATTGCAGATGTGTGAGCCTAATTTGACTGATAGGATAATAAGAAACATTTCATAAAAAAATATGTGAAACTTTAAAAAGACTAATCCACAAGGGTTCTCTAACCATGCATTTGATCATTTAGAGAGAATGCAGCATCTGGCAAAGAAGGTCAAGTCCAAGAAAGATTAACAACTCACTACTACAAGGGCTGGAAACTTCCATGTAGACAAAAGCTCCCCCACTTTTACTTTTCAAGCAGACCAGCAGGCTAATTAAATGTTTCCACTACCTCACCTTAGTAGCTTTGTAAAATAAACAGATTGAGAGACCTTTAAGCCTGTTATTTTAATGAGCTTGCTCAGAAGTTTTCTATTGCTGTTAAATATTTATTTATTTATTTATTATTTAGATTTGTATGCCGCCCCTCTCCGAGGACTCGGGGCGGCTCACAGCAGAGAAAAAACAAATCATAAATAATCTGAATACATTTAAAACATTTAAGATTTAAAGAGAAAACCCCATATAGTACATACACACTCACAAGCATACCATACACAATTTAAACATGCCCAGGGGGAGATGTCTTAGTTCCCCCATGCCTGACGGCAAAGGTGGGTTTTAAGGAGTTTACGGAAGGCAGGTAGAGTAGGGGCAGTTCTAATCTCCGGGGGGAGTTGGTTCCAGAGGGCCGGTGCCGCCACAGAGAAGGCTCTTCCCCTGGGGCCCGCCAACCGACACTGTTTAGTTGACGGGACCCGGAGAAGGCCCACTCTGTGGGACCTAATCGGTCGCTGGGATTCGTGCGGCAGGAGGCGGTCTTGGAGATATTCTGGTCCGATGCCATGAAGGGCTTTATAGGTCATAACCAACACTTTGAATTGTGACCAGAAATTGATCGGCAGCCAATGCAGACTGCGGAGTGATGGTGAAACATGGGCATACCTAGGTAAGCCCATGACTGCTCTCGCAGCTGCATTCTGCACGATCTGAAGTTTCCGAACACTTTTCAGAGGTAGCCCCATGTAGAGAGCATTACAGTAGTCGAACCTCGAGGTGATGAGGGCATGAGTGAATGTGAGCAATGAGTCCCGGTCCAGATAGGGCCGCAACTGGTGCACCAGGCGGACCTGGGCAAACGCCCCCCTCGCCACAGCTGAGAGATGGTTTTCCAATGTGAGCTGTGGATCGAGGAGGATGCCCAAGTTGCGGACCCTCTCTGAAGGGGGCAATGATTCCCCCCCCCAGGGTGATGGACGAACAGATGGCATTGTCCTTGGGAGGCAGAACCCACAGCCACTCCGTCTTATCCGGGTTGAGTTTGAGTCTGTTGACACCCATCCAGGCCCCAACAAACTCCAGGCACCGGCACATCACTTCCACCGCTTCGTTGACTGGGCATGGGGTGGAGATGTAAAGCTGGGTATCATCGGCATATTGATGATACCTCACCCCATGTCCTTGGATGATCTCACCCAGCGGTTTCATGTAGATGTTGAATAGCAGGGGGGAGAGGACCGACCCCTGAGGTACCCCACAAGGGAGCGACCTCGGAGCCGACCTCTGACCCCCCACTAACACCGACTGTGACCGGCCAGAGAGGTAGGAGGAGAACCACTGAAGAACAGTGCCTCCCACTCCCAATCCCTCCATCCGGTGCAGAAGGATACCATGGTCGATGGTATCGAAACCCGCTGAGAGGTCAAGAAGCACCAGGACAGAGGATAAACCCCTGTCCCGGGCCCGCCAGAGATCATCCATCAATGCGACCAAAGCGGTTTCCATGCTGTAACCGGGCCTGAAGCCTGACTGCTGGGGACCTAGATAATCGGCTTCTTCCAAGAACCGTTGGAGCTGGAGTGCCACCACCTTCTCGACAACCTTCCCCATAAAGGGAAGTTTGGAGACTGGACGATAGTTATTAAGTACGGCTGGGTCCAGGGAGGGCTTCTTGAGGAGGGGGCGCACAAGCGCTTCTTTATAGAGAGTTGGAAAGACTCCCCTCCCCAAGGAAGCGTTGGTAATCTCCTGGGCCCAGCTCCGTGTCACCTCCCTGCTGGCCGAGACCAACCAAGAGGGACACGGATCCAGTAAACAGGTGGCGGAACTCACAGCTCCAATGGCCTTGTCCACTTCATCAGGTGTCACCAGATCAAACTCTTCCCAGACAGGTGGACAAGTAATATCAAGAATTAAATGAAGTCCTGTAGAACCTGAAAACTTCCCACTCCCCATTTAAGAAGACTGTGATCATTTCCCCCATAAGGTGGACCAGGTAACCAAACACAATGAAGGCATTATTTATCATAAATATTATAAAATTCTACAAGATGTAATTATTCAATAATCTAATTAAATTCTACTGGTTTTCTACATATATACCCCTCAGTAGGTCATGTAGACTTAGATGTACAAAAATAGAACTGTGATCATTTCTCAGCCTTGATCCACAAAGCAAACACTTCCAGGTCAGTTCTATAATACAATCACTGTCCTTACCTAGTCCTTTTCAGAATAAATCAATAGTTCTATCTCAGGGGAACAGCTCTTATCTATTATGCAAATGTTGGCACTGATGTATTATTGCAGGCCAAATGTGAGGTAGGAGGGAAAACCAATGTACAATTTGCAGAAATTGTTCTAGAGTTAAGATTAGTTACTCATGTAAAACAAAGCACCTGAAAACATTAACATCACATAAATTTAGGGCCAACACCCACCCACCCTCATTTCACTATTAGCCAAAAAAATTACAGAAGCAGAGTAGAAAATTAGTGAGATGTGAATTTTAGAATATCTGGTTATTTTATTATCAATACTGAAAGTGCAAGTGCAAGTATCTTCGGAGAAGGGCAGTATACAAGTCTAATAAATAATAATATTAATAATATTAATATCATTAATAACATTAATAATAATAATAATAATAATAATATATTAAATATAGTACCCAATTCCACAGGAAAAGGAAAGCAAAAATTTTTATTAGCAAAGATACCAAGTTATTTTTCTTCCTTTAAATATGATCAAACTTGTACTAGTTCAACTATTTTCTCAACTCTACTGCTAAATCTACAATGAAAATAGAACACGGGAATTATTGTAAAAAATAGCTGATCCAAGCAAAGTCTCTCAACAACTTAAGATTTCAATAGAAAAGTCACTTTCTCCTACAAAGTTTAATCTTTTTCCTTGCACCATTTTAATTTCTTACATTTCAAAGCCTTTAAAAATTCTCCTTTAAAAATAGTCCGTAATGCAAATACCAAATTATTTTTGTAATTAGCTTTTTTGATAAGAGTGTTTTCCCTTTTGTATTAGAACACTTAGAATAGGTCAGACTTGCTGGGGCTTCAAAGACAAATCAAGATGGAATCTAGCTAGAAAAATCTAGCAGTCTTACCTCCTGAGTGAATCCTCCTCTGAAATTTCCTCAGGCATTTCCTGGTTTAAGGCGTCCTGTGATACATTCTCAGGTCTATTTGAAGCAGATTGGCTGTAAATTCTTTCCCAGTGCCCCGTCTCTTGATTAAAGACCCCTCTCACAGTCCTTTCCTCTTGAGGATTAGAAGATCTTCTCAGGGGCAGCCTGCTAGAAGGAGAAGTTCGGCTTTCCATTCTCTCAGGTGGTGGTAGCTGGCTACTGCTGGATGGCACCCCCTCAAATGTGCTTTGGGACTGCCCTGGTGCATAGCTGGGCGTGCTTCTTTCCCAGCGAAGTGTGTCATTGTTAAAAGTCAGCAGGTTGTGACAGGCGCGACAGCGGTTCAGATGCCCCCGTGACAAATTGGAATTGTTTTCACTGCTATGTGGGGTCTGTTGATGAGAAGGACCAGGCCTATCAGGCTCAATGTTGTTATTAAGCATTTCCTGGGCCTGATGTGACTGACTAGGCTCACCACTTATCCCCTGATCTAGTTCTTGAAGCCTATCATATTCCAAGAAGAACCGCCTCAAGTCACATTGAAGCTCATTGCGAAGGCTGGCTGGATTGCTTGGGCCAGTACTACCGGTGCTTTCTGCTTCAGCTTCAGGAGCTGGGAAACCCCTCCCTTCTGTAGCTGAAGTATACACAGAGGATTGGGAACTTCCTTCCTGCTGTCTCAGCACCGACAACAAACTCACTGAAGAGGCACTGGTTCTAGGAGGAGGCATACCTTCCAACTCAGAGCGAGGGCCCATATTCAACACTGTTCGAGTCCACTCAGAACCCTCCAACCCTGAGGCCATCTGTCTTGGGTGGATCCTGGACGGATGGCCTGACAAAGACCCAGTAAGGGATCTACGAGTGGGGCCCAGGCTAAAGTTGCGCAGGGTGTTGCCAGCAGTACTGCTCTGAACAGTGCTGAAAGCAGACGGTCGATTAAGGAGTCCCTGCTCCTGCTGTGCTGAAGATGCCTGCTCCTGGGGTTGGTAAGGTTCCATTTGCACAGAAGAAAAGGAAGTGCCAGTGGACCCAGAGGATGTGGAAGGGGCGTTGTCCTGGGATGGGAAGAGAGAAGACGGAAGTCTTGCACTAGAACATCGCCTGCAAAGGCACAAAACCCCCAGGTGCTGGCAACATTTTATTGAGGTGTAATTGACAGGCTCACTGAGGCCATTATAGGCAGATGCTCTAGAGGTGTCACTAGCTGGAGGTGGTGGAGGAGGAGGAGGAGGAGGAGGAGGTGGTGGGGGAGGAGGTGGTGGGGGAGGAGGAGGAGGCGGAGGAGGGGGGGAGGGAGTAGCAGAGTCTTGCATGGCATTTTGCTCTCCCACCTGGATACCAGAAGAGCGTGATGACAGCATATGCAGGAAATTATGAAGGAGTGGTGTGCGTCTCACTGGTTGAGATTGGAGAATGGAACGCTGACGATAATGTGGTATTTCTGTACTATCCACAGGTATTTCCACCTCTTCGTCATTCTGCAAAATAAAGTGCACAAAATCAATCAACTCGTGGAGGCGGAAAACCCCTCAGACAATTAGAAAGATAAAGCATTTTTATGCACAATTTTCTTGGGTTTGATAGAATTACCATAATTTTTGGAGTATAAGATGCACCTTTTTCCCCAAAAAAGGAGGGTGAAAATCTGGGTGCGTCTTATACTCCGAATGTAATCCTGCACCCGTCGCATTTTTGGGTAGTTCCAGGCAGCTGGGATCCTCACTTCCACTGGGATTTTGATAACGAATAGCACAGATTTTTTAATCTGTTTAAAACAAGCCCTATCACCCTACGGACATTTAACTGGAGTGGGTGGGGTGGGGTATGATTTTCATGGGGGCAGATGAGGGGGTGGGCACCGAAGGCTCCACTCCTGAGATGCCCACGTCTTCCTACCTATAGCCATAGGCATTGGAAGTCTGGCTTTTTCACAACAAGGCCTGATAGAGACACAGCACTTCAGTCCTCCTGGACGCTGCCTCTCGTAAAGATGGTGCCGGGCTTCTCGGAAAGCCCTCTGCACCTTTGCTGCCTCTGTCAAAGTCTAATTCCTCAAGTGGACCAGGGAAATGCAAAAATTAAGACTCAGTTGGCGAATTGGGCACTGTGCAGGGGGTATAGGGCAAGACGCTCCCACCCAAAAACACTGTTGCTGCGATCTCTGCTGCCTGGAGGTCTCTGTTACCTCAGATTCCAAAAAAAAGGCGTGCAGAGGCAAAAAAAAGAGTATCACATTTTCAGGTGCCGCACAGGGGGCATAAGACAAGGCACTGCCATCCAAAAACACTGTTGCCACGATCTCCACTGCCTGGAACTGGCCGAAAACGTGATGTTCTTTTTTTTTGCCTCCGCACACCCCATTTTTGGATTCAGGGAGGAAAGTGTTTTGCATAGAAGGGAAGGGGGTTGATCAGTCGTTTGAAGGGGAGGGACTTAACTTTGCACAAGCCATGGTCGGTATTGTAGGAGAAAGAGGAGCTGAGAGGGCAGATGCTGAGGATGCTCTGGCCCTCTGCCCCCATCCCCACTCTCAGGCTGCCCCTATGACTTTGTCTCCCTGGAATGGCTGCAGCAGTGGCTGATCGAATTAATGACCCCTACGCAATGCCCAAAAACGTGATGCTTTTTTTGGCCTCCACACACCCCATTTTTGGAATCAGGGAGCTAGCGGAGACCTTCAGGCAGTGGAGATTATGGCAACAGTATTTTCGGGTGGCAGCGCCTTGCCTTATGCCCCTTGTGCAGCCCCCGATTTGCCAGTCGAGACCTGACCTCCGCGCTTCCCCTGACGCTTGCGGAATCAAGCTCTGACTGAAGCAGTAAAGGCACAGGCGACTTGCTTTGAAGCCTGGCACCGTGTTTATGAGATAGCAGCATCCAAGAGAACTGAAGTGCTGCTTCTCTATTGGGAACTTGCTGCAAGAAAGCCAAGCTTTCAACATTATGCTATAGGTAGGTAGACAGGGGCGTCACAGGAGCAGAGTTTTTAGTGCTATGTCCTTGTTCTGCCCCCATGAAAATGATACCCCATTCCACCCCCTCCAGTTAAATGTATGTAGGGTGATAGGGTTTGTTTTAAACAGATAAAAAGATCTGTGCTGCTCATTATCAAAATCCCAGTAGAAGTGAGGGTGTCGCTGATTCTAATAGGCAGAAGCAGAATTCTTTTTTTCTTGTTTTCTCCCCCCCCCCCCAAAAAAAAATTAAAGTGTGTCTTATACTCCGGTGTGTCATGCTCCAAAAATGAGGTACTAACGATCTTTTATTAAAATGGTCAGGTTAGATTCTGAAAATTCCATATACTAATGCTGTAAATTCCCACAAAGATAGAGTTCTTTCAAAGAGAGCAATGCAGCTAATACGGCTCAAAAAATGATCAGCACAAAGAAAGCCAGCAAACATTGCAATATGGTAGTGGAAATATTAGCTCAGCCATACATTTCATGAATTCGTTATATATAAGCCTTTTATAAGTTATATACTGTATATGTCTTTTATTGGGTCCTCCCATTCTTTACCAAAGGCTAAAATGGATTATCCAGTAGTCAGCCATTCAAATGCTTTCAGATTACAATCTAGAGCTTTAATGGTTCTGGATCATACTATTTCAGAACAGTCTGTTTAAAAAATAACATACATACAGTAATGTATGCACTAAATTAATAACACAGAGAAGCATCTTCATGCTACATACAAAACCTCAAGCTTTGCACAGAGAGAATATTTAATGTTTTCCAAATGAGTCATAAAACAATTACCTGTTGGTTGGAAGGGTTAACAATTGCTGTGAGTAAATAATGCCCAAGGGGATCAAATCGTACTAGTCTGAAATAGAAAGGAAGATTTAATTTTAACTCAAGCTGTTCAAGTCAATGTCTATAAGTTCTAATAAACTTACCACTTTTCTAGTTTCTGAAAGAAAAAAAGTGCCTACTTTTGGAAATCAGATTGCATCTAACTCTCTAAGCAGCAATACAATATAAATAATATTACCAATTATTGTTTCAGTCAGCTATACACAACACACAAACCTGTATATTTCGGTGATGCTTTTAATTTACATTTTTTGTTTAAAGTTGTTTAAAGTAAATTTTCATATCAAAAATTAATGTTAGTTTATTTAATTCAATATGATGCATTTATATCTTTTGTGCATTGAGTATTTGTAGTATTGTTATTGGGATCACCTATTATTTTCTAGCTTTTATTAGCTTAACCTAAAGGACAGGCTCTAAATCCATTTCATTCATTCGTCTCCCTTCAAACACTTGTTCCTTGGTAAGCACAATCTTTGCAGAGCAGTTTCAAGCAATCTTTAGTTTTCAGGTTCACCAAGATTTTGCCATTTAATCATATCAGCCAGATAGTTGGCCTTTTGATGCATCTGGCTAACAAAATACCCAGAGTAATATTAATACTAAAGTAACTGGCTTTTTATCAGGAGTGAAATTCAGCAAGTTCTGACAGGTTCTGGAGAACCAGTAGCAGAAATTTTGAATAGTTTGGAGAACTAATACCACCTCTGGCTGGCCCTTTAATAGGGTGGGAATGAAGATTTTGCAATATCCCTCCCCTGCCATGTCCACAGAACTGGTAGGGGAAATTTTTGAATTTCACCCCTGCTTTTTATAGTTTAATATTTTCATTTAGTAAATATCTATTATTATTATTATTATTATTATTATTATTATTATTATTATTATTTACATTTGTATGCCGCCCCTCTCCGCAGACTCCATGCCCACCTGCATATTATATATGCCTCAGTTTCTGCTATGTCACTCAATATATCCCATATTATTACTCAACTACTTTGCTGTACTACTTGTGAAAGGCTATAGTTGTTAAAGAAGTGTAACAGGATAGGTGAGCTGAAACTCATTAAAAATGGCATACAACTCTGATCTAGATAAGCAATACTGTTTCAGAGTCTCACTTTATTTCAGATAAAGAAATATAGCAGTATGCGGTTGCAGCTATGAATTTGACTAGAACTGTTGCTTAATCTGAAATTGGAGTATTAACCCTCATTTTTGAATACACTCTTCCTTTGGAAAACTGAGAATAAATTATGTATCATTCCCTGATCATTTCCAAGCTACAAACCATCAATATGTGCTAATAACAAATTTAAGACTGAAGCCAATATAGCAATCTCCCATAGTACATTCAGTTTGTCAGTTACTCATTCTCATTTTTGATTTATAAATATATCTCAAGTGCTTTTATCTGAGGATTTCTTCTAACAACAGTTACTCCTCTACTTCCTTGTAAACTAGATACACTCCCAAAATTACTCACCTGACTCGCTCCATTTCACTAGCTGTTTTCACAACTGCAAAAGGCTCCCGGCGACTCCAATCCCAGAAGTGAATCTCATTGGCTGTTGCAATTAGCAGAAGTTGAGCCGTTGGGTGAAAAGCCAAGGATGCAATGGCATTGTTGCTATCTGTAAACCAGCTCTCACTTCCACCCTGAGAGCAAGTCAGTGTAGAGTCACCAATGGTTTTGAAACAAAGAAAAGTCAAAAAGAAAATAACTTGTCCAAAACATGTTTCCATTCTCACCTTTAGCTAGATCTAGAATTGAATAAGGATCAGCACATATCATTTCATTATTATTATTTTTACCACACAGACCCCCATTCTGCATAATGAAACTAGGATTCTTTACCTCATTTACCACAAGCACATTGCAATATATTGTCTGTAGAAGTTACCTGGGAATTATCACACATTCCAGAGAAATGAGAAAAAGATCATTTAAGTCGACACAAACATTTCAGCTTTAATACACTAAGGAAAAATCATCACAAAAAATGCCCATTCATGCCACAGAGTTTTATGGGAAGACTTTTTAAATATATAAAATCAATCCAGAACCCACTTGATGTTTCTTTATAGATTTAGAGTGGAAAGGGATGTACTCTTAAAAGCAGTAGCTTCCCCCTGACCAAAGCACCCATGCATAAAAGGAGAAACTAATGTGTACCAGAAAGGACTTACGTGCAAATCCCAGATTCTAACTTCTCCATCGAGGCACCCTGAAGCAATAAGCCCTGGGATTGTGGGATGAAAAGTTACACACCACGGTGTGCGTCGATGTCCAACTAGCGAGTGAACACACTTGCCTGTTTTCACCTCTGTGATGTAAATATTATGGTTCACATGAGTTGATGCCATGAGAGTCCTGGTTGGGGGGGGGGGGAGAGACAGAGTAAGCAGTTAACTGAGGAAGGGTGCAGGAGAAACACCACAGCAATAACTCCCACCAAATTAGTCTTCCCCAACTTGACACCTCCAAAAACCTTAAATCAATCCTCTCATCACTTCAATGTACACAATAATGGCCATGTTGACTTGAAAATAGAAGATGGGCTTATGGTCCAATGCTTCTTGAGAACTCAACTTGGAAAGGGCAATAATAAACTAACCTACTTTTTAATTTAAATGTGGAGGATTATTCACAAAATGGAATTGTAGAATTTTTCAAAGGTAGTTACAGATAATCATTGACTTACAATAGTTCATTTAATGGCCATTCAAAGTTACAACAGCACTTGGAAAAAATGACTTATGACCATTTTTCACCCATACAACAATTGGTCACATGATCAAAATTCAAATGCTTGGCAAATTGGTGAACATAATAAAAAAACAAATAAATATTACCTGTCTGGACTGAATGCTAGAAGAAAAGTGGAGCGTGGACTATCCGGTAACTCAACTTTCTGAAAATTAAAAAGGACAGAACAGTTTCTAAGCTCAAAGTACTTTCTATGTAAAAACTCATTGTGAGCAATCCTATAATGCAACCAAAGTATTGGATTTCAGAAAAACAAATTTTAATGCAATGGGAGAATATTTAGATAATGAATTAAAGGGGAGGGATAAAATGGCAGGAGCGAGCATCCAGTGGACTGTATTAAAAAAGGCCATCTTAAAAGCCACTGGACTGTATGTAAGACAAATAACTAAAGGTAAAAGGAAGAAGAAACCGCTATGGTTTAGCAATGATGTAAGGGCTATAGTCAATGAAAAAAAGGCTGCCTATAGGAGGTATAAAGAGTCTGGAAGTATAGCTGATAGGGAGGTATATAAAATGAGACAGAAGGAGGCGAAACAGATAATATATGCTGCTAAAGCCTCAAAAGAGGAAGAAATTGCCAAATCTGTAAAGAAGGGGGATAAAACCTTCTTCAGATATATTAATGATAAGAAGAAGAAAAACTGCGGCATCACGAAGCTTAGTACCGGGAATAATACATGCATTAATGGGAATAAGGAGATCGCTGACCATTTCAATAGCTACTTCTGTTCAGTTTTCTCAAAAGACACCTTACAAAATAATACTATAGAGGGATATAGCATTGCTTCCAGCTGTACGGATTCAGCTCCAATGATCTTAGAAGCCGATGTCTTAGAAGAACTTGAATGATTAAAGATAAATAAGGCAATGGGTCCAGATGGCATCCACCCCAGAGTTCTTAAAGAACTCAGATCTGTCATTACTACCCCCCTGACTGATTTGTTTAACCAATCCTTGTTAACAGGAGAAGTTCCTGAGGATTGGAGAATGGCCAGTGTTGTGCCTATTCACAAGAAGGGCAGTAGAGAAGAAGCTGGTAACTACAGGCCAGTTAGCTTGACATCAGTTGTAGTTAAAATGATGGAGACTCTACTCAAAAAGAGGATAAATCAGCATATAAAAAACAATAACTTATTAGACCCAAATCAGCATGGCTTTACTGAAGGCAAATCATGTCAGACTAATCTCATTGATTTCTTTGACTATGTCACAAAGGTGTTGGATGAAGGTGGTGCCGTGGATATTGCCTACCTGGACTTCAGCAAAGCCTTTGATACGGTTCCACATAAAGAGCTGATAGATAAATTAGTGAAGATTGGACTTAATCCCTGGATAGTTCAATGGATTTGCAGCTGGCTGAAGCGTAGACATCAGAGAGTTATTGTTAATGGCGAGTATTCTGAGCAGAGTCAGGTTACAAGCAGTGTGCCACAAGGATCTGTTCTGGGTCCTATTCTTTTTAATATATTTGTGAGTGACATAGGGGAAGGTTTGGTAGGGAAGGTTTGCCTATTTGCCGATGACTCTAAAGTGTGCAATAGGGTTGATATTCCTGGAGGCGTCTGTAATATGGTAAATGATTTAGCTTTACTAGATAAATGGTCTAAGCAATGGAAACTGCAGTTTAATGTTTCCAAATGTAAAATAATGCACTTGGGGAAAAGGAATCCTCAATCTGAGTATTGTATTGGCAGTTCAGTGTTGGCAAATACTGAAAAAGAAAAGGATTTAGGGGTAGTGATTTCTGACAGTCTCAAAATGGGTGAACAGTGCAGTCAGGCGGTAGGGAAAGCAAGTAGGATGCTTGGCTGCATAGCTAGAGGTATAACAAGCAGGAAGAGGGAGATTATGATCCCACTATATAGAATGCTGGTGAGACCACATTTGGAATACTGTGTTCAGTTCTGGAGACCTCACCTACAAAAAGATATTGACAAAATTGAACGGGTCCAAAGACGGGCTACAAGAATGGTGGAAGGTCTTAAGCATAAAACGTATCAGGAAAGACTTAATGAACTCAATCTGTATAGTCTGGAGGACAGAAGGAAAAGGGGGGACATGATCGAAACATTTAAATATATTAAAGGGTTAAATAAGGTCCAGGAGGGAAGTGTTTTTAATAGGAAAGTGAACACAAGAACAAGGGGACACAATCTGAAGTTAGTTGGGGGAAAGATCAAAAGCAACATGAGAAAGTATTATTTTACTGAAAGAGTAGTAGATCCTTGGAACAAACTTCCAGCAGATGTGGTAGATAAATCCACAGTAACTGAATTTAAACATGCCTGGGATAAACATATATCCATCCTAAGATAAAATACAGAAAATAGTATAAGGGCAGACTAGATGGACCATGAGGTCTTTTTCTGCCGTCAGACTTCTATGTTTCTATGTTTCTATGTTTCTATATGTACTATCATTTTTGCTTTACAAAATCAACATTGGAAAAATGAAACATGTTCTTAAAACTTCCATATGTTATATCAAGTGTCTCCAATCTATGGGCCATGGCCCTATAGTGGACTCTGGTGGATTTGCAATCAGACTGAGGAAATAGTCAGTAAGCACACATGTGAGTGTGCACACAACTCATGCAAATAGAGATGCATGTTTATGTGCTTGCTTGCCAGCTGCTTGAGTGAAGCCATCCACTCCTCCTTCCCCACCGGTACATAAAGCCAGAAATGTTGCAGAATTCTGTTATATCATTTCATAAAGGCTTTAAAACCAGGACGTATATGATATCAATTAATCCAAATCTATTAATTCTGCAAGTATAATACATTGAACTATCTACAGGCAAAACACTCATAACGCAGCTAACTGAAAACTAGATTATTTCAATAATTAAGGATGTCTCGATTCAAAATGTCCTTATATATGGGATTCCCTAACCAATTTGCTCAAACTGAAGTTACTTGAATAAGCAACGAAACATTTCCAACCAAGAAGAAAAGAATTTTCTTCAATTTCCAGATAACTCTATCTGGATGACTGAAAATCTTCATTGGCATGCCTCCATGTAAAGCAGGAAAACATTAAAAACCCTTTAGAATTCCTGCCAATCACGGTGGACAATATTGCACTAGATGAATCAATATGCGCTATATGGCTTGTCTTACCTTGCCTTCCCATTTCATCCAACGGGTTTTGTCTTCCACCAACTCCTGCAAAAGACGCTGTGCTCCCAAAGCTTGTGTTCCCCGTTCTCGGCCCCAGAGGATTCGCACAGCATTCTTTTCTGGTACAACCTTCATGATTTTAGTGCAGAAAATGAGTCACTGACAGTCACTCAATCTCAAGTGCCAAGGATCTACAGAAGGGCCATCCACATCTCGCAAGGCTATCTTCATGGAAATCTAGATAAGAGATATTTCAAAACATGGCCTAAGACAAAAGTTTCCTAGGATCAGTACAAGTACATACAATTTATCATTCATTTAATAGTTAGCATTGCTTATCACCTTAAGATGAAAGGACAATTTAAATTTACTGCCTCTTGAAAGAAACATATTTAAAATTGCAGAATGATGAAACTCATTTCCATTCTAAGCCCACCTACAGGAGACTGAAAATAACAATGTACAGAAGAATTCAAGCATTTTTGTTTCAGCCAATTATATAAAAATTCCATTTAAATATAGTTGAGGAGTTAAAGCACCAGGCTAGAAACCAAGAGACTGAGAGTTCTAGTTCCACCTTAATCATGAAAGCCAGCATGACCTTGGGCTAGCCACACTCTTTCAAGCCAATCCATAGCAGCTCACTGGGTTACTAGGAGAAAATAGGAGGAGGAAGCCATGTAGGATATAAAGGCAGGATATAAATACATAAAGTAAGTACACATGGATGTGCTAGAGCAGTGGTTCTCAACCTGGGAGTCGGAACTCCTTTGGGGGTCCAACAACCTTTTCACAGACATTGCCTAAGACCACGGGAAAAGACAAATTTCCCATGGAGTTTGAAACTAAAGCTTCTATTCTGACACTTTGGAGCTTACAGTATTTTTACAATCCGATCAATAAGGCACTTACAGTAGGGGCGTCTCTCTGACCCTCCTGCCAATCAGCTTAAAGCTCTGTTGGAAGAATTAGTGCTAGACTTATGGTTGCGGGTCACCACAACATGAAGAACTGTATTAAGGGGTCGCAGCATTAGAAAGGTTAAGAAACATTGTGCTAGAGCATATTGTTAGATTGGAAATATATAACAAATCAAATCCCTGATTTTATCTAATATTTACTTCATGATAATTTTGTAACATGGTCATTCCAATCAACTCTTTCATTTCAATAAAGGCAGATATCAATTAGCATTGCATTATCTAGAATGAAATCAGATAAGTTTAGAGTTTATCCTCAAAATTATCTCACTCAATAAGCAATGTAGCTAAACATATAGAAAAATGTAGTACTCTCTTTTGATAATGCTTCCTGTTTCTATAAAAGGTCAATTCTTCATTCACAGAATTTTCTTGTAAGTTCTGCCTGCAGAAACAGGTGATGTAACAGATGCCACATAACAAGTGGAAGTAAAATGTAATCTTTAATTAGATTATGAAAGTTTACAGAAAATATAATCATATTGATTTCTATAAACAACCAAAAGGAAACTGGGCAGTTCTTATTACCATCTTAATCTGACTGAGGACTTCCAAACTGCTGACTTAACATCAGCCATTTCTGAAGGGCAGTATTTTTAATTAGCCACAAGAGATATTGCTAAATAAACTCCTTAAAAGTAAATAAACTTCTTAAAAGAACCTTCTGCAAAATTTACACTGTCCTGATAAAATAAATTCAAAACTCTCAAACTTTTATTTTACAGATTCTATATCCTAAATAAATTTTATCCAAGATTCATAAACCTGTAACACACAATTCTAGTAATTGTAAAAAAATATGTAATTAACATAATGTTTAGTATTTTATTTTTTTAATTGCTGTAAGTCACTTTAAGTGCTTATACAAATATAGAGGTGTGGTATAAATTGTATATATTCCAAAGTATATAGTTGCTAATTTAATTTCTATATCAGTAAACAACCTCTTCAACTTAAAAGCACTTGAAATAAATATTTGGCATATCTTGGAGGAGTTCTTACCCAAATATGGGTATAGTTAAGTCCTTTCTTAATTTATCAACTGAATATAAACATGGTTAAATCTTAACTTTGACTAAAAATTGCAAATTCTGGCTAAATATTCCTGCTGTTGAAAAATACTCTCAACATGCTGGTCCAGAAGCTAACCTTTTCATTACAGATCAGGCTCACAGAAAACCTTTGGTTACAGAAAATGGCATTAGGAATTAATAGTATCTTCCTACTCCAAGTAGAGCAGGAATTAATGTATTTCTGAATGATAAACAAAATAATCTAAAACAGACATATAGAGGGGAGAAAGGCTTTCTTTTACTGTGCTTCATAACAGTAAAATGTGACAAATGAGAAATCAGTCATAAGAAGGCATTTTCATAAACAAGTTTCTTATTAATAGCTTCCATTTGAACAAATTAAGGAAGACAATAAATAAAACTTTCCCAATCAGAAAGAACATTCCAAATACATAGATACTAGGAAAAATATATATTACACAAGATACTAACTACAGAACATATTTCAAAGATTAAAATATTGAAAGGTATGATATATCTAGTCTAAAAGGCTATCATCTTTGAAAAACAGCCCTCTCTTAAAAGCAAATTACATTTAAGGGCTGACAATTCAACCAATACATTCAGTATCCTGAATCTCACATCTGATATCTCACTTTTTCGCACGCTATGTAGATGCTCTGCATTCACAGAAAACTATTTTTAGGATGTATCTAGAGTTTCATAGAACAACATTCAAGCATACAGGCAGTCCTTGACTTACAACCATCTATTTATTGACCATTGAAGGTTACAGTGGCACTAAAAACTTATGACCATTGTTCACATTTTCAATGATTGCAGCATCCTATAGTCATAACCTAAAAACTAAGCACTTGGCAACCTAACTTTGGTGATTTGCTTAACAACTGTGGCAAAAAAGGGTTGCAAATTGGGACAAAACTCACGTAACCACTTAGCAACAGAAATTTTGGGTCAATTATGGCCATAAGATGAGGACCACCTGTATCTATGTTTATTTAGAAGGATATCCCATTACAATAAGGTGTTATTTCTTCATTATCTTCCAAATTTCATATTCTAGAATGTAGAGAGGTTTTTTCACTTCATTAAAATCAATTCATTATTCATTTGCCTATTCTATCCTCTTGCAATAGATCTGGTATAGGTATAATGCATTGGTCAATAGCTTATATGCACATTTCTGCAAATGAAACTTGTCAAGGCCATCATTTAACAATAATTTATGCATGTTTTAGTTCCTAAAATATTAATCTTCTGATTCTTTCTGCCTATAGCTGCATGATTCCATCATTTACAGCAATTAATATAATTTTGGCTTTATCCTATTTTAGGGGTGTATGGGGTGCTCAGGGAAGAATAGGACCTCTGGTGGTGTAGGGGCATGTTGTGTCCTTTTACGACAGCTCATTTAGGGCAGCTTTTAGGGCAGCTCATTCACCTTTGGTCCCCACCTTTGGCATGCACAGCGGCCACACCCTGGGCAAAAGCTTCGAAAGGCTGGCCAAACCAGGCTGAGAGTAGCTGATGGATCACTGACCTTCAGCGAGATACGGGCTTGTCTATCCCGAGCATGTGAAGACAGATTCCGGAGGACTGAGCATATGAAACCTACTAGAATAGGTCAATGGTCATGAAGGCAGTCTCTGTAAGCGATGTGGCATGCTAACAGCACGGCAAGATATAGAAGATGCCCTGGTCAACCACTAGGAGAAGGGAAACTCTGACTGCAAATCTCCACTGCCTTGTGGGTATATCCATCATTGGAAAAGGCTTCAGGAGTAAACCTTGAGGCAAAATCTGGAGCCAGAGTCCCAGAAGCAGTTCATGACTGTGTACAGTCATGTTCTGATATCTACTGCGACGTAGCTGGAACCAATCATATTGGCCTTTGCCATTCCTTTGGATTATTTCACAGACGTAGAGAGGGGAAATTTGCTGCTTGGGACTATCCTCCATACTAATCTAAACAGGCTTCATGCTCTGAGGAGTCCCTAGCATGATACTATGGTTTTTCAAGACGGAAGGATGCCAATACAATGTAATATTTTTTAACCCTTTCAATTATGATTAAATAAGCATTCATTCATTCAATTTATATGGCCATCCATTTCAAATACATGACTCTGGCTTCCAGGGAAGAAATGGCAAACCAAAGACATTAAAAAGAGGAACTGACCACTACAGTGGAATGAAGAGCCAGCAAGTCAATTGGCTCTTTGTAATGCCCCTACAAAGTGAAGACTTAAGGTCACCCACAAGTGCTTCATAAATCACACCTCGTGAGGAGACTGCAAGACCGTGGTTCCGGGTAGGTTTAGAGATCTTGAATTGAGGGAAAGTCATTTTTGCTCAAACCACATTTGAGACCATTATGGGCATTAGGTTCACCTACTTTCTTTGCTAATCACTGTCAGAAATTGCTTATTAATTACTTTTCAACTATTTGGAACCTTTAGCACTGGTGAATTTTTGTCAATTGTTAGTGAAAGTAGTTTTAAGTACAAATTTAAGGATTTTTTTAAAAAATCTGGAATAAATAACAAAAGGGTGATTAAAACTTTAATTTTAGAAAGTTATAAATGGGCTAAGGATTTGGATAAATTTGAAGTAAGATTTTGGAGTAAATTAGAATGAATCATTTTGTTATTTTGAATTTCTTTTAAAAATGATGGGATGGTGATTTTGAAGGTTGCACACTACCTGGAACCAAAAGGCACTAAAGACTACAATTAAATGAGAACATTTAAATTAGACTTACTAATATGGTAAATAATAATAGAGTAAAATATTTTAACATTGAATGTATTGAAGAATATTTTTGAACAATAGATCTAGAACTTAATTTTATAGATAGTGTTTAAAAGAAGTTATAGAACAGGAACAAGTTTTACCAGACATGACTCAGAGTGATCTGAGAGTGGATTTAAAAATCACAGGATTCAATAATGAAATGGAAAAAAAGCTACACTGGATACACAAAGGAAATTAGCTAATATCTTAATTAAAAGGTATACACAAATAACAAATTCAAAGAGTTATCTGGATAACTTTCCAATATTGAATTTACAAAAGGGACTGGTTAAGACTTTAAATAATTTTGTGAGAAGGGGAAAGAGAAATAATGCAAAAAAAAATAAAGTTTTAGATCATTATTTTAATGGATTAAATAAGTAAATTAATTATTAAGTAAATTATTAAAAATGAAAGAATACAAAATTAATTTACTTATTTATCAATATAAAATAAGTATGTTCATAACCCTTAATGGGCTTTTGCTGACTGGGACTGAATGACAAGGGTTTAAGGATTTGTTTATAGATAAGAGATCAAATATGGGAAAAGATCATTTACTGTATTTTAAAGGTGATAATTTACTTAAATTGCTTATTCTTGTGATGAAGGGCAGAATCTTTATATATATATATATTTCCTTTCTTTTTCGTTACTATATTATTTTTTCCTTGTTTTCTATGTTCTAATTTTTAATTTACTGTACTTTTTATATTTTATCATTTTTAAGCTTGTATTAACTTTTATCTTTTTAATAACATTTTAATAAAATTGCTACTAAAAGATCAAATACATAACCCTAACAATATTTAAACAAGATAAAAACAGTATACAAAATTATTTTTAAAATGGGATTAAGAATCTGTCCACATCTTAATAAAATCTCAAGATGATATATAACTAACCTAAATTAAATAGTAGAGAGGATAAGGTAAAAATTATTTAAATGTTCTCAATTTTTAAAAGTATAAGCTAATTACAAAGTGAAATTCAGTGAAAATAAAAGTAAACTGTACATTGCCAGTAAAGTATTTGCAAGTTTATTTGTAAACTGTCTTTCTATCAATTCTGTAATATTCAAAGTTGTTTGACAGCAACTTTGAATTCTAATTGTCAAATGTGGAACAGAACTTCTTTCACAGAACTCTATCCAGTCTGGTAGTTGGTACCAATATTAGGATATAACTTTTCCCTGCCATGCCACTGGAAAAATATTTTGCAAGTTTGATTGGCTGCATTCTATGTCTCTGTGAGAATTCCATTCCATGAAATCTTTGGGGGTTTTCCAAAATTTTAAGAGAATATAAGATTGTTCAAGATGATTTTAAAAATAATTGAAGTGGGTTAACAGAAACATAAAATAAACCAAATCAAACTTTTTTTAAAAAGGTAAAGGATCCCTGAATATTTTACTCAGCTAGTGATTATAGACTATAAGCGATGGTGCTCATCTCTATTTTGAGGCCACTGAGCCAGCATTGTTCGAAGACATTTCCGTGGCCATGTGGCCAGCATACAGCACAGAGCAGTTAGCTTCCCATTGAAGTGGTGCCTATTTATCTATTTACATTTCGTTGCTTCTGAACTGCTAGGTTGGCAGGAGCTGGGGCCAAAATAGGGGCTCACCCCATCTTGCAGCACTCAGGTCTCTGTTAGCATTCCAGCCAACAAGCCCAGCATCTTAAACCACTGAGCCACCGTACCGCCCTTGAAAGTGATTGGGCAAAACATAAAAATATTTAAATTATATTCTAATATTGGTACCACATACCAGACTGAATAACAGTTCTACCAAAAAGCCCTGTCCCTCACATGGCTCCTAAGCTGCTTTGTTTGAAAATTCAAAGCTGAGAGGAGGATACCTGGAATGAATGTTCAAAATATACTTGCAAGTACTTTATTGGCCTATCTAAAATATTAAAATCTGTACTTTATATCACTATCACAGAATTCCCCAAGTTTTGTTACATTACATAATATCCAGAAGACAAGACTAGCTCAAATCCAGGACTTATTTTTCTTTCAAAGTAATAGATTTCATAAATAATGGGCAAAATACCTTGAAGCAGGAGAATTAAAGCTTTCTTGCTTAATTCTTATGCTTTAAAGGTGTTTTATTAGATTTACTGGTATGATTAAAAGCAAAAAACGCTGACAGGAAAATAACAAAGTTCTTTTTTGGCAGGACATACACAGGATTTTTTTTTTGTGCAACTGAGTGAACTGCTGGGATCCTTGCAACTCATATTATTACATCATAAAGTGATGGAAGGGGGAGAGCCTAATTTAGAACTGTTCCAAAAAGATCTATTTTTTTAAAGAAGTTTTATTTGTATATATTCTGGCAGGAACCTGCTTATTAAAGAAAAGGTTGGTTTTCTTTACTTTTATATAAAAGAAGCTTCATGGTTATCATTGTAACTTACCATACGATGTTGGGAGATTGAGATGGGTGAGATTGCATTTATTGTCTCATAATGAGCAGCAACCCTTCTTTTAAAGGGCGAACTATAGATCTACCCTGCAATTGTCATTAGGCAGGTCATGTCTACTATATTCGGGACTGCCTTGTGCCGCATAGCTCCCAGCGACCAATCAGAGTCCACAGGGTTGGCCTTCTCCGGGTCCAGTCGACTAAGCAATATCGATTGGCAGGGCCATGGGAGAGGGCCTCCTCTGTGGCAGCACCGGCTCTCTGGAACCACCACCACCACCACCTCGAGATGTGTACTGCTCCCACCCTACTGGTATTTGGAAAAGCCTTGAAAACCTGGCTTTGCCAGCAGGCCCTGAGCAGCTGACACTCTTCAATTCCGGCCACAGTAGGACTGCAAGACATGAGATGACTGTATTAATGGGATTTTAAACTGTCTTTATATTATTTTTATTATTGTAAGCGGCCCAGAGTCCCTTAGGAGTGGGCGGCATACAAATTTCATTAATACATAAACAATAATAAATAAATGTCTCACTCTGCTTTCTCATTTTTTTTACATATACTGAGAGCATGCATCAAATTCCTTGTGTGTCCAATCACACTTGGCCAATAAAGAATTCTATAAAGAATTCTACCTCTAAAATAAACACACACAGGGTTACCTATTTGCTCTCCACTTTTTTTAAAAAAAAACCCAACTCTTGGTTAAAAGAGAGGTGGGGGGGAGTTTGTGAGAATTTTTTTTCCTAGCAAGGCAGCAGGTTAAACTTTCCCTTCTCCTCTTCGGGAACCAGACCAAAACAACCACCACCCCGTCCATCTCTGCCTTCAAAGAGGAACAGAGAAGCAGGAAAAGAAGAGAAGGAAGCAGGAAAGATTTACGTACGGATGTTTTGTTGGGGTTTTTTTTTAACGTGTGCTAAATACAAACCAAAAACCCACCCGGTGGGGAGGGAGGGGGGAGGAATTAAAATATGCCAGAATATGCCCCAAAATAAAATAAAATAAATCAAAGCCAGCCAGCTTTTGCCTCTTTTAAACAAGAGGCCTCTCTCGCTCGGAAGGGAGGCTTGGCCGCCACGGAAACAGCCGCGGGTGGGCCCTGTGAGTCTCCTCCCCCCCTCACCAATTCGTGGCAATGATATTCCTGAGGTAAAAAAAGGGGGGGGGATGCGAGGGTAGGTGCCTCGAGCGCGAGGGACGGGCGGCTTCCAGGTGGGCGGCTGGAGGGACCGAAGACGCCAGGCTTAGGCCTTAAACCGCCTCGTAGTAGCCCAAGCGGCTCGACCTCCGGCGCCGCACTGGGTGCCTCCTCCCCGCCATCCCCTCGAAAACCGCCACTCCGGCCTCTCCCAGGAAAGAGGGGGAAGAAGCAGGCCCAGAATCTCTAGGCCTCGGAGCCTACCTGAGGCAAGGAGCGACTAAAGGCCCGGAGGCGCACGCAAACGTTCCCCCCTCCCAAAAAAAACGGCCGGACGTATTTGGTTCCCCCCCTTGGGGAGGGAAAGCGACGGTTACCGAACTGGCCGGGATCTGAGGGGGTGCCGGTGTGTGGGAGGGGAGGAGAGCAACCCAAATCCGGCGACGTTCTCCCCCGCCTTCTCCTTCCCAATGCAGCTTTTTCTCTCTCTCTCTCTCTCGTCGTTTGCCTCTCTCTCTCCGGGTTACTACTATCAAGGCCAGGGCGCCTTAGTCGAGCACCTCGCCAGTCGAGTCTTGGAGCCGTCACGGGACGAGCGCCGAGCCAATCGAACGGAGGAGACCGGGGAAAAGGGAGAGCGGGAGCTGACGGGCGGGGCTCTGCGGGCTTCGGAAAGGAAGAAGGAGGGGAAAGCGGGAGTTGGGCGAGACTGGAGAGCTTTCCCGTTCGGGTGTCATTTGATTCTCGCCAAACATCGCGGGGGGTTGAAAAGCCTGAAGATAAACAATAACCGGTGCTTCCCCCTTGGCGTTTCTCTTTCTTTCTCTCTTTCTCCTTCCTGTCTTTCAAAATACTGTATATAGTACATCCATACTTCCTGATTTTTAAAAAAAACCTCATTCGTGTGTCATTATAAAATATTTTATGCTATGGGGCTGCTGTTTCACCTGTTTTTTAAATATTTCCGGGTGGGGGTTTAGTTAATAAATGCAGCTGAAATGTATTTTCATTGGCAAATAAAATATATTTTAATTGGTGAATCAAATATAGAATGTAGAATAAAATTATCTATCTATCTATCTATCTATCTATCTATCTATCTATCTATCTATCTATCTATCTATCTATCTATCTATCTATCTATCTACTATGCCGCCCAATCCCGAAGGAATCAGGGCGGTTTACAACACCAGTACAAGTACAATAAGAATTAATTTAATTTAATTTATTAGATTTGTATGCCACCTCTCTCTTACTGCAAAACTGTAAAAGAAGTCGAACAGTTACCTGAGGTTAAAACATAACAAACTAAAAAAAAACATTAAAAGTTATTATAAAAAGAAAATCACACATACACACCATTCTTACAGTTGGCCATCAAGCTGTGAATTTATGGCCTGCAGGCCTGTCAGCAAAGCCAAGTCTTCCTAGCTTTGTGAAAGACCAGCAGAGTGGGAGCAGTATGGATATCGGAGGGAAGTTGGTTCCATAGAACTGGGGCGGCCACAGAGAAGGCCCTCCTCCCATGGTCCCGCCAACCTGCATTGCTTAGTCAACAGGACCCGGAGGAGGCCAACTCTGAGCTCTTATTGGTCTCTGGGAGGTATTCTCTGGGAGAATAAGAATTAAATAATGTTATAATTAAAGGATTATTAAAATAATGATAAAATAATTGTTTTTAAAAGCATTAAATGATTATAAATAATTATTAAAAATTATTATTTATAAATATAAATAATTATCAATAATTATTTATAAAAATAATAATTATAAAAATAATATAGACTGGTTTCTTCCCCAAATCCCAAAAACTTCAACATTAGACTGTCTACAGTCGACCTCTCCCTGTTTCTAAGAGGGCATGCATAAGTGCACCAATGTGCCTACCGTCCCTGTTCTACTGTCCTATTGTCCTCTTTTATCATTACTTTTTACTTATGTTTATACAAATTACTATTAGCCTATACATGATTGACAAATAAAATAAATAAATAGATAAATAAATAGAATATTTATGGGTGATGTTATCCAGTATTGAATTGTACTGAAATATCTGCAAGAAAACTCAGATTGCCAAGCACCCACAATTAGTCAGTAAGGGGCGTGCATAAGTGCACCAGCATCCCATCCGTCCCCTGTCCTAATGCTTCTCTTTTATTATCTAAACATTGTTATATCTTTGTATACCGTCAATATGTACTTGACAAAATAAAAATAAAATAAATAAAATTATTTAACGTTCAGCATTTTCTATTTCTCTGACATACTGAAAATTTATAGACAAAATTGCTACCATACTTGCTTTGCTTCTCCAATTTTTTTAAGGTAGGCATTTTATTTTGCTTCTTTTTATAATAAAAAGGTTCACATACTTATATTCAGGAATGTTAGTTGCTGTCTTGATTTAATCTTATGGTCCCCATGGTAATTTTTCCAATAATTCCTGGTATGTTAATCATTTGTCGTTGCCTGCTGGAGTGCTAATGTACTGAGATCCTCATAAGTGTTTGACAAAAACTTAATATCTATTCCATATTTTCATTTTGACACATCTAATAAAATGATTTTTCAACAGAAGAGAATATTTGTAATCCAGGATTGAACTATGGTAGCATTTAATAACATTAAATTTGACGTTGATGGATGATCTCTGGCGGGCCTGGGACAGGGGCTTGTCCTCTGTCCTGGTGCTCCTTGACCTCTCAACGGCTTTCGATACCATCGACCATGGTATCCTTCTGCACCGGCTGGAGGGGTTGGGAGTGGGAGGCACTGTTCTCCAGTGGTTCTCCTCCTACCTCTCCGGTCGGTCGCAGTCGGTGTTAGTGGGGGGTCAGAGGTCGACCTCGAGGTCTCTCCCTTGTGGGGTGCCTCAGGGGTCGGTCCTCTCCCCCCTGCTATTTAATATCTATATGAAACCGCTGGGCGAGATCATCCATGGACATGGGGTGAGGTATCATCAATACGCCAATGATACCCAGCTTTACATCTCCACCCCATGACCAGTCAACGAAGCAGTGGAAGTGATGTGCCGGTGCCTGGAGGGTGTTGGGGCCTGGATGGGTGTCAACAAACTCAAACTCAATCCAGACAAGATGGAGTGGCTGTGGGTCTTGCCTCCCAAGGACAATTCTATCTGTCCATCCATTACCCTGGGGGGGGGAATTATTGACCCCCTCAGAGAGGGTCCGCAACTTGGGCGTCCTCCTCGATCCACAGCTCACATTAGAGAAACATCTTTCAGCTGTGGCAAGGGGGGCGTTTGCCCAGGTTCGCCTGGTGCACCAGTTGCGGCCCTATTTGGACCGGGAGTCATTGCTCACAGTCACTCATGCCCTCATCACCTCGAGGCTCGACTACTGTAACGCTCTCTACATGGTGCTACCTTTGAAAAGTGTTCGGAAACTTCAGCTGCGAGAGCAATTATGGGCTTCTCTAAGTATGCCCATATCACTCCAACACTCCGCAGTCTGCATTGGTTGCCGATCAGTTTCCGGTCACAATTCAAAGTGTTGGTTATGACTTATAAAGCCCTTCATGGCACCGGACCAGAATATCTCCGGGACCGCCTTCTGCCGCACGAATCCCAGCGACCGGTTCGGTCCCACAGAGTTAGCCTTCTCCGGGTCCCGTCGACTAAACAATGTCGTCTGGCGGGAGCCAGGGGAAGAGCCTTCTCTGTGGCGGCTCCGACCCTCTGGAACCAACTCCCCCCTGAGATTAGGATTGCCCCTACCCTCCTTGCCTTTCGCAAACTCCTTAAAACCCACCTCTGCCGTCAGGCATGGGGGAACTGAAACATCTCCCCCTTGCCCATGTTGTTTTGGTGTTAGATTGATTGTGTGCTTGTTTTTTAATATTCTGGAGTTGTTTTTTATGAATTTTTTAGCTTAACATTGTAATTGGATTGGTGGGTATTGGATTTGTTATTATGTATTGTTTTTACTTTGTTGTGAGCCGCCCCGAGTTTGCGGAGAGGGGCGGCATATAAATCCAATAAATCTAATCTAATCTAATCTAAATCTTTACCTACTTTGATAATGAAAGGTCCATAAAAAATCTATGAAGCCCAGAGACTATCAATGATCCTAAAATGATTTTTGAAATACACATTAATTTTAACTTTATACTGTACTACCATAAGTATCTGAGCCATCCAAATGTCCAGTTGTACTCTTCTAAAAGTTTTTTTTATTTCTTAGCAATATTTTTTTTAATCTAGCAATGAGCGGCAAAATACAATTTCACCTCTGCTCCATGAAGTATAGTCCTCCATGGCATAAAACTGGGTTATTTGAGAGACCACTTCTTCCCCAGTTCTCACTAGGTCTGACAGGAAGGGCATGCTTCAGATTCTTCAGTTAAATGACATCATCATGAGACATTGGAAGGATATATTTTCTGTTATAGCATCTGTTCTTTAGAATTCCATACAGCTTTAAATCAGATTGGCCTTGACTCTACTAACATTTTTTAAAGCATTGAAGACCTGGGTGTGTTCCAGGGCCTGGGGATCAGAAGGTTAGATGGCTTGTTAATTATTAATTGCTTTGTTTGGATTTATTCTCAGAGAACATTGTTTATTTTTTGCCAATATTATTTTAATTATTTTAACCTATTGTAGTTGCCCTGAGTCATATTCACAAAGAAGGTAGCCATATACATTGATTTAATAAAGAAGCTACTTGATTTAGTACAAGTAGTCCTCACCAAAAAAAGGTAATTGAGACTGGAATTTTTGTAACTAAGAGAGGCAATCCGATGCATCCAGGCAACTTATCAATGGCAATTCCAACAGTCCTCAGTTACCATCATTTAGCTAGAGCCATCTAGATCAATAAGCAAGGACTTCACATGATTGCTACAGTACTTCCAGCATCCTGTCAGCATCTGTTTTGACTTTGTGAGAAGTTGGCAGGAAAGATCACAAATCACAATGTTTGAAGTTACAACTGCCAAAATATCTTAGGGAGATATTTACGTGAGCAAGATTCGAACAGCTTGACACAATGATAAGATATGGGAGATACCATTCTATACCCTACAATGAGCGTCTCTGCATTTGCGGAGCAGCAGAGTTAGAAGGCTCACATCCTATTTGATTGTTGCTTTTTTAAGGGAGTGAGAGAGAGGAACCTTGGTCTATATACCAAACAAATGACCCATTAGGGTTCCCATATCAAACAACTTACTTTGTGTGCTGCCAGAACCTGAAAATAACATTTAACACAGCACAGTACTTAAACAAAATAGTTCAGTTGAGAGCTGCATAAATTGGACTGATTGGGGTAGAGTAGAATTCTTTACTGGCCAAGTATGACTGGACACACAAGGAATTTGTTTTTGGTGCATATACTCTTAGTGTACATAAATGAAAGGATACATTTGTCAAGGAATCACGAGTTACAACACTTAATGATTGTCATAGAGTACAAATAAGCAAGCAGAAAACAATATTAATATAACTTGTAAGGATACAAGCAAGAAGTTACAGTCATACCGTCATAAGCGGGAGGAGATGGGTGATAGGAACGATGAGAAGACTTAGTAATGCACTTAGTGAATAGTTTGACATGGTGAGGGAATTGTTTAGCAGAGTGATGGCATTCGGGGAAAAACTGTTCTTATGTGTAGTTATCTTGGTGTGCAGTGCTCTATAGTGTCGTTTTGAGGGTAGGAGTTGAAACAATTTATGTCCAGGATACAAGGGGTCAGTAAATATTTTCACAGCCCTCTTTTTGACTTGTATGTACAGTTCCTCAATGGAAGACAGGTTGGCAGTAATTGTTTTTCTGCAGTTCTGATTATCCTCTGAAATCTGTGTCTGTCTTGTTGGGTTGCAGAACTGAATCAGTTATAGAGGTGCAGATGACAGGTTCAATAATTTCTCTGTAGAACTGTATCAGCAGCTCCTTGGACAGTTTGAGCTTCCTGAGTTGGCGTAGTTGGGTAGATTGTAAGGGTGACATCTATTTTACATATTTATGTATTAAATTATATTGTATCTTATCCTATAACTATTGTATTTTACCCTACTCTTATTTTAAATTGTTTGTATAGGATTTTATTGGTGATATGTGCTTGAACCTTCTGCTTTGATATGGCCTATAGGTAGTGAAGGGCTACCAAAATCTTTACTACCACACTGTGGGCATGGCTTATGCAGGATGCCCTGCATTTTATTTCAATATCTTTCAATGCAAATTGGGTGCTCTGGGGTGGAGCTCCAATTTCACTAGCCCTCTGCGTCCCCGTCCCCCCCTGTCCAGACAGTAGCCCACCCCTGCCTATAGGCTAATCAATAAATCTATAATAATAATAATCATAATAATACAAACCACATGATAATGGGATGCTGTGATGATAAGAAATCTAGGCTGGTTGTTAAATGATTGAGGTACAATCAAATCCGCACAGGGACACTCTGACAGCCATAACTTCCAGGAGCAATTGTAACTATTAGTTGAAAGTTCAGTTGCTGAATGAGTAATTGTTAAATTAGACCATCTGCATTCTTAGCCCAATTAATCACAGGCTTTGGGTTTAATAGCTGGTTACATGATCTGGATTTGCTAAGTTAGTTACAGAATCAGTGAACTAAAAGGAACCATTTATATTCCAGTAAGCAGGTCAGGAATCTAAATTAAAGCACTTGTAACAGATGTCTAATGAATTGTATCTCTGGGTAAGATTTCCCACTTTTAAAATTGCATTTAAATTCAAGAGATTAGATGTAATTTCTAGTCTTCTGATAATTCTTGCTGTGCTTATCTGAACCTTATCAATTTTTCCAATTTATCTTAAAGTGAACTACTAGATCTGTACATAATAGTCAAGGTGAGATTTGGCTAATGCAAAATAAAGTGTGATTTATCTGTCAGGAGTGTCAAGCTTGCGTCATCACATTGTCCTTACATGATGTATCACTTTTTTCCCTCTTCCCTAAAATAGGAGTGGGCTTGAACTGTACCTGATACATCTGGGATGCAGACCGCAAGTTTGACATCCCTGCTCTATGTGATTGAAAAATTATATTTCTTTTGATGCTGAACCACATTATAAGTTCACAAAGATTTTTGGCAAATTATCACTGTAGTTTAAGGTGTATTCAAATTGCTCATAGGTGTCACATGGCAGGTGAAGCAAGTTATGAAATATTTCTTGATATAATCCTTGTGACCTACATTCTTGAGGGTGCCAAGATGTTAGTATAAGAGAATATGAAGTGACATATCTTTTGAGAACTCTACCATGCTTCAACGCAAATGTTATTTTACGCAAATACATTCGATAACCAAAATGCAATTTAAATTATGCAGCTAAACAAGTTATATAATTGTGATAGTGAGCAAAAAATTGCAAATAGCCATCTGACTTAATTGTCTTGAATTTAATTTCAAAGAAACAAAATTTCCACATTTTGCAAAACTTCAAAATAAAGCATTTTATCAGGAAAATAAACTTATTATATTTCATATTACTGTATATTTTTAAAGATTTTAATAAAGATGAACATTGAAGACAACCATGTATTTCATAGATACAACATGTACAATAGAATCAAAATACTTAGAGCTGCAGGCATTCAATATGTTATTTTTACAAAGTGCTGATATATAATACACCCGTTAGCAAATTCTATTAAAAAACTCAAACTATGTTTCCTTAAAACCAACTAGATATTCTCAAACTTAGTTAGCTAAAATGTGTAAGCAATAATTCCTGTCGAACTCTGTCAGCTTCAGAGTCAAGAGATTCCATGTGCTCATATTCTTCCTCTGGATGTTCCACTTGTTCTGAATATGAAGAAGACCATATATCCATCCCATGCTCCAGCGAGATATTATGAAGGACGCAGCAAGCAAGGATGATGTTCCCTGCTTTTTCTGGAGAATACTGTAATGTCCCTTTTGATCCATCCAAACAACGGAACCGAGTCTGGAGTGTTCTGAATGTTCGTTCAATAATATTCTGAGTTGCCGAATGTGCCAGATTATATCTGTACTCTGCAGGTGTTTCAGGAATATGCAGAGGAGTCATTAACCAGGTGTGAAGAAAGAATGAACTGTCACCTGTAAAATCAAGAAAAAAATGAGATTCCTAGTAAATAGCAAAAGATTTTACTTTTATTTTTAGCAATTGATATTTGAATCTGAAATCCTTTAAGCTACATTTATATTTTGAAAAGTCATTTTATAATGTGTGTGGGTTACTTTACAGGTCAATTAATCAATTACAGTGTTCCCTCGATTTTTGCGGGTTCGAACTTCGGGAATAGCCTATACCAGTGTTTCCCAACCTTTTTTGAGTCGCGGCACATTATTCATATTTTCAAAATCCTGGGGAACATTGAACGGGGGGGGGGGGTGTGCTAAAGAAAAGTTTGGACAAAAAACCCTCTCTCTTCCTCCCTTTCGCTCTATTTCTCCCTCCCTCATTCTCTTCCTTCCCTTCTTTCTCTCTCTCCATCCCTCTTTCTTTCTTCCTCTCTTTTTTGCTCTCTTTATCTCTCCCTCCTTCCCTTCCTCTATGTCTTTCTCTCTCCCTTGCTCTCTCTCTCTCTGTCTCTGTCTCTCTTGCTATCTCTTTCTTGCTTTTTTCTCTCTTTCTTGCTCTCTCTCTATCTTTCACTGTCTCTTGCTATATGTCTCTCTTTCTCTCTCTGCCACTCTTGCTATCTCTCTTTCTCTCTCTCTTTCTCTGTCTCTCTTTCTCTATCTCTCTGTCTCTCTTGCTATGTCTCTCTTTCTTTCTCTCTTTCTCTGCCTCTTTTGCTATGTCTCTCTTTCTCTCTCTCTTTCTCTGTCTTTCTTGCTATGTCTCTCTTTCTCTCTCTCTGCCTCTCTTGCTATGTCTTTCTCCCTTTCTGTCTCTCTTTCTCTGTCTCTCTTGCTAACTCTCTCTCTCACTCTCTCTCTCTCTGCCTCTCTTGCTATGTCTCTCTCTCTCTGCCTCTTGCTATGTCTCTCTCTCTCTCTCTTGCTATGTCTCTCTCTCTCTGTCTCTTTCTCTCTGTGTCTCTCTTTCTCTCTCTCTTTCTCTGTCTCTCTTTCTCTGCCTCTCTTGCTATGTCTCTCTTTCTCTGTCTCTCTTTCTCTGCCTCTCTTGCTATGTCTCTCTTTCTCTCTCTCTCTGCCTCTCTTGCTATGTCTCTTTTTCTTTCTCTCTCTCTTTCTCGGCTGACTGTGAGCGGGAGCCCTGACGACGGCAGCTGGACGTGCTGCTGGACGCCGTATATGCCAGCCCCGCAGCGCCAGCATGTACGGCATCCAGCAGCACGTCCAACCGCCACCGTCGGTGCCTCCACCCTAGAGCTCCCTCTCACCTCCCCCATCTCCCCGCGACCGCCTGGGGCCGCTGCAGCCGGCATGCTCCCGCTCCCACCACCAGTGCCCTCCCGCCGGGCCCCAAAGGACACTTGCCGACGATGCCAGGGAACTCCAACTGGGCGGGGCGCTGCCGGTGCCTCCGACCTGGAGCTCCCTCTTTCCACCCCCATCTCCCCGCGACCGCCTGGGGCTGCTGCAGCCGGCACCCTCCCGCTCCCACCGCCAGTGCCCTCCCGCCGGGCCCCAAAGGACACTTGCCGCCGACGCCAGGAAACTCCAGCTGGGCGGGGCGCTGCCGGTGCCTCCGAGCTCCCACTCGCAGCTGTCCCCCGGCTTCTGCCTGATGCCGCGGTTTCTGGCGGTCTCCTGCTGGGCCCCAAAGAAGGAAGGCAGGAAAAAGGAGGCGCGAAGAATGAAGCTCTCCTTTTTCCCGCCTTCCTTCTTTGGGGCCCAGCAGGAGAGCGCCAGAAACCGCGGCAACGGGCAGGAACCGGGGGACAGCTGCGAGTGGGAGCTCGGAGGCACCGGCAGCGCCCCGCCCAGCTGGAGCTTCCCTAGGAGCTTCGCGGCACACCTGACCGTGTCTCGCGGCACACTAGTGTGCCGCGGCACACCGGTTGGGAAACGCTGGCCTATACCATGGTTTTTCAAAAAATATTGATTAAAAAATACTTCGCGGGTTTTTTTCTATACCACGGTTTTTCCCGCCCGATGACATCATACGTCATCATCAAACTTTCATCTACCATTGCTGATTGGCCGAAATCTCAGCCAATCAGCATTGTTATAGCAAAAATAATAATTATTGTTAATAAATAATTATGTTTATAAATATCAGGATCACTGTGTCTTATTCAATGGTGAGTACCAGTAATAATGGTGAGTAAATGGTTGTTAAGGGAATGGGAAATGGTAATTCATGGGTTTAAAGTGTTAAGGGATGGCTTGTGATACTGTTCATAGCCAAAAATTATGTATTTACTTCCGCATCTCTACTTCGCAGAAATTCGACTTTCGTGAGCAGTCTCGGAACGCATCCCCCGCAAAAATTGAGGGAACACTGTAGAACTTTATTCAAAACAGATTTAGATAAATAGCAATCATCATGAACTTACCAAGTAGCCAGCCATCTTTCTGAATACCAGCTTCAAATTGGTTTCTTAGACCCGACTGCTGAAGCACACTGCAGTCCTGCAGGCTTCCTGGCCAGTGTGTTTCCGCACATAGCAGCCTTCCCCTGGCATTACATACCATCAGGCAATTTAAAGAATGAAGGCCCTTTCGATTCACATACGATAAATCCTCAGCATTGGGTGCCTTTATTGCTACATGATTGCAATTAACCAATCCTAGTACACCTGGCATACCTGCCAGCCCATAAAAATCATCTTTCATATGTTGTATCGACACTTCATCCTCTGGGAAATGAATAAACTGAGAGGCTCTTTCTACCAAGGCATCAGTAACATTGGCAACACAGCGACTCATAGATGCTTGGCTAATGCCAATGGCATCTCCCATGCGAGTCTGAAATGAGCCAGAAGTATAAAAACCTAATGCAGCAAGAATCTGTGTCTCTGGGCTGATGGCCCTGGATCGTTGAGTAGGACGAGAAAGATTGGCACCTAGAAGATCCACCAAATGATAAATGAACTGACGTGGAAATCCATACATAGATATAAGATATTCGTCAGTAACATCTTCCAGCTTGAAGCGATCCAGTGTCCGATGTCCACGTCCATACAGCAAAAGGTCACAATCAATAATTGCTATGGGAATAGCCATGATAGGTTTATCTTCTTTTTCTGTTGACCTTCATTGGAAAAGAATGCAGTCAAAACAAATAAAAAAAAGAAAATACACAATATTGCACAATTTTCCTTCTCTTCTTCCTACTTTATAAATCACATTGACGTGAATAGCACAATTTTTGAATAGGATGGGAAATTCATTTATATATAGGAACTCTCATTTTATTTGATATTATTGCTATAAAACCAAAGTACTGTATAACATTTTATTAATGTAAGCAAAATATGTAATAAAGATTTCCTACAATATTATGTGTCAAATGCTTATCAAATAAATTTCACTGGAAAAGAAGGAAATTAGGTCTTCATGAGATTTTGCTGTTGACCTTCAGTTAATGATGAATTATGGCAATCTCTCTGGTTAAAATTTTACAGGGCCCGGGAATATTTTAGCATGAAAGAATATACAATTAATATTGACCCAATGTCACATATAAAACTTGAAGCGTATATATTCCATAAGAAATTGGTAATATGTTTACATTCTCTAAAGTCAATCAAGTTTAGGAAAACGTTTTTTAAACATTAATATGTTTGTTTCAGTTTTGTGCCATTTATATATCATATAACTTGTGATCATATACACAATTTTCCTCATTAAATATAGCTCTGTTATTAATACCCAGATCTATACAATCTAACATTTGATGCCAACTACATGACATCATATAATTGATCATTTAAGAGGTCATCATTTACAGGCAAAAATACATGGACATTCATATCCCCAACTAAATATATATTTAACCTTAGAAGTATTATTTCTGATGTTTAGCCCAATTTTTGAACTTTATCCAATTTGTTGCTTCCAGGTAGAATGACATGTGTCAAACAAAATAAGAGAGGCCAAGCCTTATGGTTGGAAATTAATCTTTAGCCAATATTTGAATACTGTATACTTAACTGTGCCCTTGTTTGAACCCTCAGCAGCTTGTCTCCAAACCTGTGGCATTAGAAACATACCTCACTAAGGATCCTAACTTACATTGTTTTTCCTAGCCTGTAGAGTTCCTACTAAAGTATAAATAATATAGATGCAAAGTTTATAAAGTACTAAACATTTTAAAATTTATTTAAAAGCAGATTTCAGGAATCCTTTGAAAAAATTTATTATTGAATATATATCTCCTTAAATTAGGGGCACAATGGCTCACTGGTTAAAAACACTGAGCTTGTCAGCTGGAAAGCACACACAGGTTCAAGAGCCTAGCTCTGTGTGACAGGGTGAGCTACCGTTCCTGTCTACCCAGCAGTTTGAAGAGATGCAAATCTGAGTAGACTAATATAGGGTGCGTTCCAAAAGTAATGCAATTTTTTTTTAAAGTAATTTATTGAACAGATTTGCAAAAACACTTAAAATTCTTCAAAGTACTGTCCTTGGGCCTCTACACATTTTTTCCAGTGACTCTGTCATGACCAGTACGCGCCCTGGAAGGCGTCTTCGGGGACCTCTCGCAAGGTCTTTATCACGGCTGACTGAATCTCTTCTATGGACAAAAAATGGGTTCCTTTCAGGGCTGGGAACAAAAAGAAGTCTGATGTGGCGACATCAGGACTATAGGAGGGTGGGGCAGCGTTGGCAGCTGGTGTTTGGCCAGGAACTCGCGGACTTATAGCACGTTGTGACAAGGCACATTTTTTGTTCATAGAAGAGATCCAATCAGCCGTGACGAAGACCTTGCAAGAGGTCCACGAAGATGCCTTCCAAGGCGCATACCGGTCATAGCAGAGTCGCTGGAAAAAATGTGTAGAGGCCCAAGGACAGTACTTTGAAGAATTTTAAGTTTTTGTGCAAATCTGTTCAATAAATTACTTTTAAAAAATAATTGCATTACTTTACGCACCCTGTATATACCACTTCAGTGGGAAGATAACAGAGTTCCATGCATCTTGACATATAGTCATGCAGGCCACATGAACACAGAAATGTCTTCAGACAATGTTGGCTCTCTCGGCTAAGAAGCAGAGATGAGTCCTCAAGTCAGACATGACATGACATGATCCCCCTCAAGTCAGACATGATAGGGGAAGCCTTTACCTTTGCTTTTATGTGTTTAAACAAATTGCATATTCCATTATTGTGAATCCCTATACTGTTGGACTATTTGTGCAGCCAAACACATTTCTCAAGATACAAATTATTTGGAGAACAAAGGGACCTTCAATAATGATGCTGGCAATACCTGTTTTATTATGGTAGAAAACTTGTTTGTATGACATACTAAACTACAAACCACACAACCCACATTTTGACCTAGCGTGTCTTGCAGGTTATTTGCTGTAGTCCTTAGACTAAGGGTCCCCAAATCTTCATCTTCATCATGAAATTTCACAAACTTCATTGACGACACCACCCCCACCCCCATATTATATGAAAATAAGTAACATTGAACTAATAATGCTACAAACAATAACAACAGAGCATCCCATCAACCAGTGAAGATTACTACTGATCACTTTTGAGGAACTTTGTCCTTAGATTAAGATAGCAAGAACCAAGAGAACAGGAAGTACAGTACTGTACTGGAAATAGATGGTGGTAAAGATGCATGAAAGTGAGAAAGAGAGTAGGCATTAAAGACTTGAAATTTTGGGCTTAGAAAACCTAAAGCTATGTCACCTTGTATCTGATCTAAATGTCGTTCATAAAATCATCTACCACAATGTCCTACTGGTCAATGAATACTTCAGCTTCAACCCCAACAACGCACGTGCACAAAATAGATTCAAACTCAATGTACATCACTCCAAATTCGATTGCAGAAAATACAACTTCAACAGAGTGATCAATGCCTGGACTGTACTACCTGACTCTGTGGTTTCTTTCCTCAAGCCCAAAAACTTTAACCTTAGACTATCTACAGTCTACCTCAACCCATTCCTAAGAGGTCTGTAAGGGGGTATGCATAAGCACACCATTGTGTCTACCGTCCCTGTCCTGCTGTTCTATTGTCCAAATTTACCTATATTGCTTCTGGTTATGTTTATACCATACCTATTATCTTGTACACGATTTGACAAATAAATAAAATAATAAATAAATAAAATAATAAATAAATAAAATAATAAATAAATAAATGTATGGAAAGAAAGAAGGAAGGAAGAAGGAAAGGGAGGGCGGAAGGAAGGGAAGAAAGAAAGAAAGAAAGAAAGAAAGAAAGAAAGAAAGAAAGAAAGAGTGTTCTGAGGACAAAGGGAGCTGGAGAAGGGCAGAAAACATGAAATTATCCCATTTCAAAACAAGCCATAGCTGACTATGGGCACCTTATATTCTATATTAATGTATTTACGACACAAACTAAGACTTACTTTGAAATGAGCGGCCCAAACACCAATCAGCTAAGTTGCACAAGAGAATGCTTTTAAACCCCGAAGCATTTCATCAATTGCCCTTAGCCCTCTTAGAGGTTCTTGTCATGGTCAATAAAGGGTTTGCTTTGGAAGTCATTTTTTTAGGGGGAGCGAAAGCCGGTGTTAATGTACTGCATTCCCCACCAGGTCTAAGGCTGCGAAGGATAGGTTTGAATTACGTGATCCAGAAAGAAAGAAACATATGTGCGGGGAGAAGAAACAGCCTTTGTACGTTCACCTCCTTTTTCCCATCCTAGGATTAGTAATCCAAAAGAGCCGATTCCGGGTTTTCCCTCCAGCACCGGGAAAGCCAAGCGGAGCTTCCCAACTCTCGCACGACGCACAAGCTACCATTTCCTAAACGCAGATTCTTCACATTTTGGGATATATTTTAAAAAAAAAAGTTTGCACCGGGCCTTTTTCTTCGTGAACGTATGAGTCTTGCGGCCTATTTCCCCTGGAGGGAGGCAAAGATTAGAGTGCGGGAGAAAAAAAACATATTCTGGACTCCGTGTGGAAAGTGCCGCCCCGGTTGCCTCATTTGCCTTCACAAGCCGATGAAAACAAACAGCAGCAATGGCGGCGGTGACGGGATCCCGGGGGAGGCCACGGCGGTGGTGAGGCGCCGTCACGGCCCCTCGCAGGTTCCAGCGAAGAAAGCTGATTGTGGAGGGAGACCAGCCGCCCAGCCCGAGGTTTTCTTTGGCCACAAGCGTCTCTCGGACGGCTCTAAAGCGCAACTCGGACCGGAGTCTCTTCACATAGCCGAGTCGGAGGCGTTTATTTCTCTCGGCTGAACCGAACCTGGGAAAAAGAAGCTGTTGGTGCTGCCGCCCCCCTTCCCGCCCTCCCCCTCAGGGCCAATTCTGGTCTTTAGCTCGGGGTTGAAAGACTCCCAGCCGCGCTCTCTGCCCTCTTCCCTCAAGAACCAAGCTCAACATTTAATTACTCCTTCTCCCCTCGCTCCTTTCCTGGCTGTGTCCACGCGGATATTTATTTAGGCAGTTCAGGCAATTCGCCTCCCAAGTGGACATGGAGGTTCCTTAAAGTGCTTTTCCTTCTTAGCTGGACAGAGGAGATCCCATCGCAAGAGTCGCCGGCTTTCTCTGCTGTCTGAAGAAACTGAGAAGATCCTCAACAAGCAAGGAAGAAATATACATATATATAAAGAGGCAACTTCCATCCTGTATCAAGACGGAGCCAAATGAATATAGCCAAGCAAAGAGGCTAGGAGACGCCTCCTTTGGGGGGTTAATCCCGGGATGAAACCTCGAATTGTCACCTCAGCCTCTCTTGCACAGGTAAATGATTGCCTCCTGCATCTCAAATATACCTAGATCTTCATAGGTTACAGCTTACAAATATAGTTCATTCTTTCTTTCTTTCTTTCTTTCTTTCTTTCTTTCTTTCTTTCTTTCTTTCTTTCTTTCTTTCTTTCTATTAGTGTGCCACTCAACTCCCCAAGGACTCTGGGTGGCTCACAACCAATAAACCAAGACATACAATATTAATACAGTAATAGAACATTTTAAAAAAACAATTTAAGAACAGTTTAAAACCCACAGTAAAATAACCATATGTGCCAATTTATGGCCGGATCTCGATGGTGCATCATTCAGTCAATGGACCAGGCCTGCGGGAAAAGCCAGGTCTTTACAGCTTTCCATGAGGCCAGTAGGATGGGGGTACTCCAGATCTGGGGAGGAACTGGTTCCAGACATCTGGAGCCATCACAAAGAAGGGCCTTCCCCGCAGCCCGGCCAGCCAGTACTGTTTAGCTGACCGTACCCGGAGAAGATCAACTCTGTGAGCCCTTATTGGCCGCTGGGAGCTATGTGGTAGAAGGTGGTCCTGAAGGGTTGGTGGCTGACCATCTCAGTCAATGGATGAGTCATGCCAGAAAATTGGTAGGGCAATTTGACCTCTTAATTCTAGCCGACTTATCAACCATGGTACGTATCTTCCTGGGCTTTATATTTCTAATTGGTATTTGGGATGGATTTGCACATTTCATTAAGTCATTAATCTAATATCTTTGTGTTTTTACTTTTAACCACTGTGACTTTTAAATAAATTGTGGATTAACAGGTAAATTTAATTGTGATCAAAGAAAAACATGGCTTACTGTGATATGTATGTTCAATCACAGCACAATCATATTAAGTCAGTGAAAAAAGTGACTTATAATAGTTTTTCATGCAACTGTTGCAGCACTCCCTGGTCACATGATCAAAATTCAGACACTTGGAAATTGACTCAAATGAAGTTGCAGTATCCCTGGGTTGTGCAATAACTTTTTGTGACCTGCCAAGCAAAGTCAATGGGAAAGCCAGATTTATGTAACAGTCATGTTACTAACATAACAGCTGATTCACGCCCTGAATTCTAGGAGAGGGACGGCATACAAATCTAATAAATTATTATTAATTATTATTATTATTAATTGTGGCAAGAAAGATTGTACAATGGGGCAAAATTCATTTAACAACTGTTTTGTTTAGCAACAGAAATTTTGGGCTCAATTGTTGTCGTAAGTCGAGAACTTCTTGTTTTGCCTTTTTTTCTCACCCCATATTTAGAGCCTTAAATAGAAGAAAACTGAGGAATGACTTCAACTTTATATGTAAATGCTTTGTACTTAACCTTGGGCTTTGGGATTTTTCCATCCACCGTATTAGTAAAGTAGTTAGTCTGGTAAATAATATGCCTTTTTATTCTTTCTTTCATTTACCGCCTCATTATCCTATGTCTGTAACATATTCTTCCTTTTCTTGATGGAAACCTGTATGCTATAGTCACTGGTGTGTAGTACAGTATCTGTATTTCCAATAATAGATCTCGGCCTCATAAAAATATTGCAGGCATTTTAGGAAACTAAAGCATTGGTTTATTTGAGGCATTTTGATAACATAGGAAAAATGAAAGCTGATGTTGCAGGAACTATCATGAGAGCCTTTGTGGGAGGAGTAACCTCAACAGCTTTCCTTTTTATAATGGTGTGCTATGTAGCTGTCCAAAATCATCCTTGCAATCTTTATTGAAGGGCAGAGCCTACTATACCCTGCCCTCCTTAATGCAGATCATTTTATAGGCTAATGTACTTCAACGATTTCATATTTGCTGATTAGGACAAAAGCTTCATCTATTCTTGCTTTATGTAAAATTCAAAACCAGTTAGCTAATCTCTGATGCCACTAATTGTCATTTTTAAACAAAAAGGTTGAGAGATTGTAGTCTGAAATACCAAAAGGTTCTGTTTGGAAATTTGGCCCTGCCCTGATCTTAATTATGATAATGGGTTTTTCTTGATCTATAAACACTAAACAAGCATGCAGTGCTAAAATTATCATTCATTATAGTTCTTTATAGTAGCTATTACGAAGATCTGAACAACTTGTTTTTCATGTTTTCAAATTTGAGGGAAAGGAGCAAAATCCTTACCTAGCATGCTTTGGTGCAGTGGTTAGAATGCAGTACTGCAGGCTACTTCTGCTATTTGCCGGCTGACTGCAATTTGACAGTTCAAATCTCATGAAGTTCAAGGTTGACTCAGACTTCTATCCTTCCCAGGTGGGTTAAATGAGGACCCAAATTGTCAAAGGCAATATCCTGATTGCAAACCACATAGAGATTGTTGTAAAACACTGTAAAGCGGTATCTAAGTCTAAGTGCTGTTGCCATTGCTATCTTGACTTGTCTCTGAGCATAGTCCAAAGCCATGAATATTTGTGGACTGCAAATAATACATTATGATACACAAAATGCTATTAAGTATCTCAGCAGCCAGTCAGGCCCCACAGAGTCGGCCTTCTCCAGGTCCTGTCAGCTAAGCAATGCCAGCTGGCGGGCCTAGGGGAAGAGCCTTCGCTATGGCAGCTCCGGGTCTTTGGAATCAACTCCCTCCAGAGATTCACACCGCCCCCACCCTCCCGGCCTTTCGTAAGGTTTAAAAAACTCACCTTTGACTACAGGCCTGGTTCTGTTGAGCACTGGCATCCTGCTCCGGTCGATGATATGAGCATATGATTGTGATAGGATGAATGTGGGTGCCAGTTTTTAATAATTCTGCGGTTTTAGAATCAGACTTTATGTTTCGGTTTCTTACATGTTGTATTTTTTATTTATTCTTGTTTCGTAAGCCTCTCTGAGTCTATGGAGAAGAGCAGCACAGAAATACAAATAAATAAATAAATATTACTTGCATCAGACATTAGGAGGCAAATGCATGGGAGGATCACATGCATAATGATGATATCATGTACATGCCATCTTGATAGAATCTTTGTTAGATTGTTAGACTTCTCCAAATATACTTTCTTCACCCTTGATGAGTGCAGTGCAGTAATTTCAGAGAAATTGGGTTTATTGGTTGGTAGAGATTAGACCGTATATCTTGCCTTTCCTGCTATGTTCATGCTTTGATGGAATGGCCCTGTGGGCAGATCATGTATTGTACCTTATTGATGCCTTGTGCTTTATAAACTATGTGGTTGATAAGAAGGTGGTAAGTGGTTCTATCTCACATCTCTGTTGGTTGTTTCCTATATGACTTGTGATGCTGTGATGGAGTGGTTCAAGTGAAGACCTGTTGATATAATAGAGAAAGTTTAAATATCTGTTCCTTGCTGTTTGCTCAGAATATGTAGTAATTCCAATAATTTTCTTGTACTTTTTAATCTGGCTTGTTCTAAGATTTTCAGTTTCCCATCCTTGAGACTATCTTTGTAGAGGGAGATTAATGATATGTCAGCACTTACTCATTGTCTCACATCACATTAGCTATAATTCATTTCATGAATGATTAATCTTATTCACTAAGTATCTCTATCAAGTTCATCAGGTTAAATAAAAAGTTACTTGATTTTGCCAGGTGATTCTGACAGCAGATAGTAACAACAATAGTAATAGTAAACTTCACTGAATCTTCTTAATTTCTGTTTATCTAACTGAACAAATTGATTTTGAAAGTAGTGGCTGACAAAATCTACATGTTGATGTTTAAGACTAGTTTGGCTGGATAATACTGTGCAAAAGGACTTCTAACACTGGAAATGTGCAATCAATTTTTGTTGTTCTGTTTCAGACTTTCATATGCAATGGATACTGACCTCAGCTCCCAGGACCGGAAGGACTTGGACAAGTTCATAAAATTTTTTGCTTTGAAGGTAATTATTTTTGTGTGCATTAGACTACAGCATAATAAAAGCTAAAGTTTTGAACAACAGTTCAGTGGCAGTAACACAAAAATGTGTAACTGAATTCTGTAACATTTTTTAAAATTAAGAAATTAAAAGAAATTAGTAATTTCAGAAATGTCTTTTCAGTTTTATGATTTTAGCTTTTAAAATAGGAATACTGAATTTGAGAGCTAAAGCTAACCCAATCCTAAAGAGGCAGCCCTTCTTCTTCAGTAATAAAGTAATAAAAACATGAATTCTATATTAGTGGCTCTTGTACTTGCTCAGTCTGAAAACATATTCCAAATTTCTGTTGTTTTAATTCTATCTTTTTTATTATTGTTTTACTCTGTTTTGTTTCCCATCCAAAGTCATGCATGTGACACGGGCAGCCTATAAATTTATAAATTAAATAAAAAGCTTTTTTGAAGTGTGCCCAACCCTAATTTAAAGTAATTATAAATAAAATTGTTAAGGGATATGGGAAAAGTTATATGATTTCCTAAAGTGTTCTGACCAGGATCTGAACAATTAATGATGCATGTATATATTTCTGACTTTTCCTATCAAATAGTTGAATAATTTGGCTCCTTTATTTTTTTTTCCAATTTGGTACCATTCGGTAGGTGTTCTCTACTTGACTTTTTGACTATTCGTCTTTTCTCAATGTAGTAAGCTGGTTTTGTCTTTCAGACTGTACAGGTGATTGTGCAGGCCCGACTTGGAGAAAAAATCTGCACTCGCTCATCCTCCTCACCCACAGGCTCTGACTGGGTAAAAAGTATTTTTGAGATCATTCCCTTTGTTACGTCATTTTAACATGTTAAATGCAGGTGGTTTCTACTTTGCTTCTGTTATAAAGTGGTTGTGTAAATATAGAATGTATGGGAGCAATTCACTCCCTTTGCAAGTTCTTATTAGATCTTTTGATTGAGTATTTGTGACATACCGTATAAGATCTTTAGAAACAGATAGTGAAAGCAAATAGGATTTTAGTATATATCTCTGTGTTTGTATATTATCTGCTTTACAACATTATCAACATTTGTTAATCTGTGATGTACGACAGCAAGGGATGTTTTGCTCTATAGTTGTGAGATTAATCTATTGTGAACTAAGTTTCATTATACCTATTCCTGTAGGTTTCTAAAGTAAGTTCCTGAAAATTAAAATCTACATTCTTAATTTTACAGTTCAACTTGGCAATCAAAGACATACCAGAAGTTACTCATGAAGCAAAAAAAGCTTTGGCAGGACAGCTGCCTGCTGTTGGACGATCAATGTGTGTGGAAATCTCCCTTAAAACCTCTGAGGTATAAACTGAACCAACCATTCTTTTTTTCTTATTCAATTTCATCTCAGATTTTGTTACACGGCTTCAAATCATATGAAAATTAACAAGAGAGGGTTCCAGTAAACCATTGCTGGCAGCATTATAACTTTTATTTTTATATAAAAAACAGAAACTACTCTGTTTAATTACTGAAATATTGCTTCACATAGGATCTTTTTTCCTGGAATTCTATTTGCAATTGCCTTATATGATGAGGTAGTGGATACAACTACGAGAATCGCCCAGAAAGTAATCCACCACATTTTTTTCTTCAACAATTTTGAACACAATGAAACTTACACACACAAGAAAAAATGTTTCTTCTACACTCCCTTTTTTCCACGCAGTCTCTGTCTCGTTCCATGCCCTTCCTCCAGTGAGACACAAGGGCGTGTATGCCCTGTCTGTACCACTTCTTGTTCTTGAACAAATTTTGGAGCTCTGCTGAACCATCTTCTAATGGCCTCACCCTCTGTGCCCAGCAACTAACCGTACTTCTGTCTACTGCAGATTCTCCATAAACTGAACACAAACATTTCTGAATGTTCCCAACAGTTTCTCCGCAGTGAGAAATTCAATGACGACACGCTGCTTGTAACGTACATCACTTACAGACACCATTTCAAAATACTGCTGCAGCTACACTATCTGTCTGAAGAAATGCAAAATTTACACACGCACTCTTGACAATGTATATCTAAAGTTTCACATTTGTACCATTACTGTAGGCTGAGAAAAAAAAATGTGGTGCATTACTTTCTGGGTGACCCTCGTATCTTGTCTACTACTAAAACTCTCATTCTAATCATTTTAATGGTGAAATGGTACATCATAGGACAACAACTTTTGAACTAAGGTACCTCAAATGGACTAGCTTACAGAATGCATCCAAAATCCAGGATCCATTTCCCATGTAAATGAAATTTGGCAAGTTTTATAAAACATGTTATAAATTCATTATTTTATGTCTTGCATTCTGGAGTGACAAAATTTGAGCTTCTTTTTTGTGACATTCTTTCAGTTATATGAAGGTTTCACTTTTCATAATTTGGAAACCATACTACTGTTAAGTCTACCTAAAGTTTCACTTGTTTTGTTTTCAGCAACACCCACTGACCCATCTGTGCTAGGTGCTTTTTTTTTTTTTTTACAAGTTAAAGCTTTGTCATTATAAAGCCTTGGTTGAAATAGTTTTTTTTTACACTGCAGGGAGATTCCATGGAGCTGGAAATCTGGTGTTTAGAAATGAACGAAAAGTAAGTTACTGTTTAAAGTATTTTCATTCTATCTTTACTGGGGAGGGGGATCTGTCAGAAAGGCTCATATCATAACAGAAAGGACACTACCTTCCTTCAGATGTTTTGGAAGCCTAAAAGGTGCAGAGGGGATTTTTTACAAGCCGGGTAATCAGAGGACCAGTTTGGAAGCGTGGACTGTAGGTCATCACAGTTTGATGAATGGCGGTAAATTTCTGCTGGTGGTTCTAAAGAACTGGTCCAAACCAGCAGCAACCCACCACTGATGCATAATTACCCTAAACCTAAGGCCTTCAATGTTGTACAAAACATAATTATAGGTCTGCTGATATTCCCCTTTGTTCCCTGCTTGACTTTACATTTCAATTAAAAAGTGGGAAGTTGGCATATAATAATAGGTCAAGGTGCCAGCCTATCATCTTTATTTTCAAGAATGTCTAAAGAGCTAAAATGATCTTAGTAAGCTTTCATAGAAGCTAAAAATAATCATGCAGAATAGAGTCTGTTAGCTCTGCAAATGGACAAAGGTAGAAATGGGGGAAATGCAAGAGGTAGGGAGATGATGGTATAAAGCATTGGGATGCTTTGTTAGAGCTCCCAGAGTGGATTCTAAATTATCCAATTAAAAATATTTTCATCTGTTAGGAAGCCAGGCAGGAATTTGTTTATTTTCCAGTTCCTTTTTGTTAAATACACTTACGTATTGCAAAAAGCTATGGGATATTGGGATTTAGATACATTCCTTATCATCAATGGGCTTCGTTTCATTCCACAATAGTATTTTTATAGATATAATAATTATTTAATATTTCATTCCAGTTCAGGAAAGCAGTATAGAATGGAACTTCATTTTAATTTGGATGAGGGAATTAATTTAATTTTGGATTAAGTTGTCATAAATTGAGGATTACCTCTATTTCAAAGTTGATTCATTTCAGAATTTATTGATTCTTGGAATGTCAGACTAATTATTTTTATGTATGCTTTTAGGTGTGATAAAGAAACCAAAGTTTCCTACACTGTGTATAATAGGCTGTCTCTACTGCTGAAATCTTTGCTTGCTATAACAAGGGTGACACCAGCCTATAGACTCTCAAGGAAACAAGGTCATGAATATGTCATATTGTACAGGTAATACCGACTTTGGTCATTCTCAGAATCAAAAAATAAATAGAACTTCTAATACATTTTGTATTGTCTGTATCAAGTTTTATATTTCATGTTCTTACATTTCTATTATTTTTCTCCAGCCTCACATTATTAACATGCTTGCATAGGTTTCTCTTTTTTTAATCGTTTTAATTTGATGTTAACCTTATTTTAATAAAGAAGTAGTTACTCATCTGCAATTGATAGCTTACTGTTCTCTTCTAACATGTTTAAAATTTAGGAATATCTGTGGATTTTCTAGCTACATTTTTCCTTGTGTTTGTTTATTCATAACTTAGTCAAAATATAGTTAACAAATTCTATTTCGTTAAGCAGACCATTGTTTTTTAATTCCAAAGTTTTGCTTCTTAATCTTGTTATTCAAATTATAATGCTATGCATTACCCAACCACAAAATGAACAAAATAACGTGTATATTTCTGCCTTCTCTTTTAGTGCAATATTATAAAATCTCATTAGATAATATTAACAACCGAATGTGGTAGCAGTGGATTCTAGATTTCTGTAAAATTTGAAAATTATTTTAACAAATATAAACCATTTCATAATGGGCCTAGAAGACCTCTTGGACCACTTGGAAGTCAAAACAGAGCACGGGAATTCCATGTGAAGCCCCCTGCACCCATTTTGGGCATGAAAAGCCTCCTGCATCAACCTAGAAGCCAAAAATGGGTGAGAGGGAGGGCAGGATGCATGCAAGGGGTGGTGGGGGTGGATTGCATTATGGGTGCAGATACGCAGGTGCTTTCCACACACGACAAAAAGGTTAGCCATCACTATCCTAGACTAGGGCAGTGATGGCTAACCTTTTAGTTGTCGTGTGCCAAAAGTGCCCACATGCCTGCACCCATAATGCAATGGGTGCATGACACCCCCCCCCCCCTGTGCCATGCCTCCCTATGAATGCATTCCATATGTGCCCCTTCCATGCGTCTGTGACTCCTGGGCATGTGCATCTGACCCCCGCGCCTGCTCCCTCCATGTCCCATTTTGGCTTCCGGGCTAGTGCAGGAGGTCTTCCAGGCCCTAAATGGGGCCCCAACATGGAAGCCGAAACAGGGGGGCTCCTGCGCCCTCTTTTTTTGCCTGGAAAACCTCCTGCACCAACCTGGAAGCCAAAACAGGATACGGGGGTGACACATGATGGGGTGACACGCAAGGGCCCAAAATGTAATGCGTGTTCCCCCATACATGCTCCCCTCTGCATGTGCACGTCCCCTAATGAGCAGCAGAGACCTGAAGACCAGCTGCCGGAGAGAGGCGCATGTGTGGTGGAGCTGGGGTGGTGGCTGCCATGCCCACAGAGAGGGCTCTGGGTGCCACCTGTGGCAGGTGTGCTATAAGTTCACCATCAAGGTCCTATGGCCTAGCAATTAAAATGGAGAATATATCAATGGGATTTATCAAAACTTTACTACAGGAATTTATTTGATCTTATAGATCAAAGATCAAAATGTGACCAGATCAAGGGTTGTAAGGTTATTGTACATTAAAAATTTAAAAAATCATTTTTTTATCTCTGCCTTGCATTCTGAAACAACATATATGACATACATAATTTTTGTCTCTACTTATCTGTTGTAGGGTATACTTTGGAGAAGTGCAACTGAATGGCTTGGGAGAAGGTATGACTGGGTATTAGAAAAAAATTAGACCTAGGCTTTTTTTAAACTGTTGACAGACTAGAAAATAAAAACGAGCAATTATAGGCTAACAGATTCGCATGTTTACAAAAGGAACATGTATGCATGGATGGATGTTTAAGGTTTATAAGAGATTGATAAAGAATTGAAACTGATATCTGGGATTCAGCTGAAGAATATATTCATCTGACTTTTGTCAATAAGAGAACTAATAGAAGTTTGCATCAATCTCTTTTCAGTATATTACAAGCATAATAGTAAAGTTACTTTTGTGGGAAGCTGTTTAGTCACAGTATCAGCTCTCAGAAAGTAAATTGGTAAGGCTAAAAGAAAAGCAAGTCCCGCAGGTCTATAGCTAAGTACAAGGTAGTGGTCATTTTCAAATAACAAGATAGTTCTTTCAGACTGAAGTTTTCTGTTCCAGGTCCCATTTCAGATAGGGTCTAGACTCAGAGATATTGTTGTCATTGTACTAATTTCCCACAAACAATATTGCACTAAAAATGAGGTGGAACAGGAGAGGGTGATGAACACTAAAGGTGGTTTGTGTGGACGTCATCTTGGGGATTTCAGTTTTATAAGTGTGCTCAACTAAGACCAGAGCAATAGTGAATCTTTTTTGTTGTTGTTGATTGTTATTAATATGGAGAGTAGTTGGGACAATGATCACTTCTCTTCTGTCTGTAGGATTTCAGACAGTCCGAGTTGGGACAGTTGGTACTCCACTAGGCACAATCACTTTGTCATGTGCCTACAGAATCAACCTAGCATTCATGTGTACCAGGTGAGGACTTCACTGTCAAATTAAATAATCTCTTCTTAGGATATCCTTCTTTAAGACTGAAAATCTTAGTTACTTGGATTCAGCAGATTAATATTGGTACTTTTAAGTTTCGAGCAAGTTCCTTGTTTATGTGTGGAGTTGCAGGGTTGAATTGTGATGATGCTCTGCTCCCCATAAATTTACCCAAAAGAGCAGGATGGCTGTCAGACAAGTTGTAAAATAGAAACCACAATCCTATGAATAATATAATTTGTTTATTACTTATTGCCTTGCAGGCAGTTTGAGAGGACCCCACCTATCATGGGGATTATCATTGATCACTTTGTGGACCGTCCCTACCCCAGCTCCTCACCCATGCATCCCTGCAATTACAGGTGAGGAAAGAGGAATCATGAATAGTGGAGGCAGTTATCCCAGGTATAGAACCTTTACAGCTCACATTGGTGGGTAGAGGAAAACTAGTTGAGTTTTGTTCACCACTTCATTTTTGAAGTGTAGTATGTAGAGAAAGGCTGAATTGGATAGAATGAGAAAACTTTAAGACACGTTCATTTCAGGTCACACCTTAGTCAGTGAGAAATCTTGGAATTACAAATATTTTTCCAGAGTAAAGTGCAAAATGAAAATAATTTTTCCCAAACAATTTGGATCATTTTACTAATTTCTACCTTAATTCCAAGAATTTCTACCTTAATTCCAATATCTCAGGAGTTGCCACAAAGAACAGGGAGTAAAACTATTCTCCAAAGCACCTGAGGGTAGAACAAGAAACAATGGGGGAAACTAAACAAGAAGAGAAGCAACTTAGAACTAAGAAATTTCCTGACAATTAGAACAATTAATCCATGGAACAACTTGCCTCCAGAAGTTGTGAATGCTCCAACACTGAAAGTTTTAAAGAAGAGACTGGATAACCATTTGTCTGAAGTAGTTTAGATTTCCTGCCTAAGGAGGGGGTTGAACTAGAAGATCTCCAAGCTCACTTCCAACTCTGTTATTCTATTTCTATTTAATGCTTGTATGATATATAAGTAAAGCATAGATAATTTAAAAATATTTTAATAAATGACCTATTTTAAAAAACCTTTGCCAGGTTAATATTTTTTTCATAGGCCAAAACAGCAGTATTTAGAAATGTATTTTGTGAAGCTCTGAAACTACATTTTGTATCTCTCTACAACTCATAGCCTTGAAATGAATATCAGTAAAAGCTTCCTTTAAAAAAATAAATAATAAAACTTTTTAAAAAATATTTTGTTCTTTTCCAGGGAAAAATTATGAACACATAAAGTCCAAGAATATTAAATCCCTCTCTATCAGTTCTACTCTTTTAAGGAAAGAGTGAGCTCTGTCATAATTCTCCTTTCAACTCCACCCAAATCTTCTAATTCCTGCCTGTAGTGTTTTTATCAGTAGAACCTTTACTTTGCTCTATTATTAAACATTTCCAGTTTTTTAAAACAAGTATCTTGTGATTGTTACAGAACAGGTGAAGAAAATGCAGTGGCATATCCATCAGTAGAAGATTCTCAAGAAGTGTGCACAACTTCTTTCTCTACTTCTCCCCCATCTCAGGTAAGTTGTTTTTCAAACTCATGTTTCCTAGTGTGCCTTATTTATACAGTTATATTTTAGCAACTGACACTTTTGCAACCTGGGATGATTATATACAAAATGAAGAGCATGACAACTAAACAGCGATGGGCATTGATCATAATGTGCTTTCTTATGCATATATTTCACTAGTGCCAAGAGGTTGTATTTTTAATTAATAAGAATAGAGTATAGGTGTATGAACAAATTAATTAAGCTTGATGACAATCTAGTGGTCATAATATATAATCTAACCTTTTAATCATCTGTAATTTTCAGATTTCTAAAAATTCTATATTTAATATAGATTGGTAAATACTCCTACAAAACATTTGAATTAAAAATCAAGACACAAGGCTTAATTTTAAAACTGCAATAAGACCATCCTGGCATGAAAATAAGTTTCAGTTCTTCAGTGGTTGCTGCCAGGAGAAAGTTAGGTTGTGTGTAATTGCTTATATAGTCATTTCTTAAATTTTATTTTAGGGAAACAACATTCTGCTGAGTATGAACTTACAGTTGATTACTTCATCCCCATTCCCCCGATTTATAAATATCAAGTCATACTTGATATAGAGCATTCTTGTAGGGCAGTGATGGCGAACCATTTTTGGTTTGCATGCCAGAAGTGTGTGTGTGCGCGCGCACCCATTCCCACCCCAACGCATGAGCACAGACATACCATGCTGCCCCCTGTGCATGCATGTACACAGCCTCCCCCCTCCCCCCCCCGAAGCCTGGGATGGTGGAGAATGGCCCAATGGGCAAACTGGAAGTTCGGGAAAATGGATTTCCGGTTTGCCTGCTGGGCCGTTTTTCACACTCTGGAGGCTTTAGGAAGCTTCCCTGAAGCCTCCAGAGGGCAAAGTGGCCTTCCCCAAGACCAAAAATCAGCTGGCCAGCACACAGAGGCTGACATAGGGCCTCGCATACCCTCCAATATGCCACAGGTTTGCCATCACTGTTGCAAGTTATTTTTTAATAATTAATCGACCATCAACATTTGACAAGAATTACTTTTTAAGAGGTTCTGACTCTAGTGTTGCCATCATCTTAATTAGGTTTAATAGGAAAAGACATATATTCTGGCAAGACAGCACAGTTTAAAAAATTGTGGTTAAAAACTTTGCTCCATCGTCCTATATGTCCATTTTAAATGGAAAATCAGAAACTCATTATCTGTTTCTATTGGATGCAAATATATTTGTATCATGATTTCATGCTTTCCCCATTCCATCCCCTCTGCATATATCCTGCTTCATAGTTTCATTGGAATTTCATTCTTTTAAGCTAGTGAAGATAAAAGTGGTTGTGCTCCTTGGAATCTTTGATAGTTATGACTGAATTTATCTTTCCTCCTCTCTGTTGTTACCAATAACCATTTAACCTAATCCTTAGAAGGCTCATGTATTTGCAAAAAATTCTAATTCTTTTTCCTGATCTAAACTGAATTCTCAAATGCAATGTGCAATTAAAAAGGGATTAATTTGGAAAATACATTGCTCTGAAACTTTAAACTTCTTGCAAATCATGGTGCCTTCCTTCCCAATATATGTCTGGACATAACATTCAGTTCATCAAACTCTTTTCCATTTTTCTTTCTGAAGTTCTTTTCTTTCTCTTCCTTGTGTGTTTTCTTTTGTGTGTTCCTGTCTTTGTACAGTATGTATTTACTGTCACTAAAGCACATTTTCAGACTCCTCCTCCTGTGGTGATGGATACCTTGAAGGGCCCTATGATGGGTCTGGCCTTTTCACCTCAAGTGAGTTAATTGTGGAAAATGTATAGGGCCAAAATTATTAAAAAATAAAAAGATACCTAACAAAAATTATCTTAATGAGCCCAGCTGGCCTAAAATGAAACAGGCCTTTAGGTATGTCCCATTTACAAAGTTGGCATTAGATATTTAATTTCCAAATACATTTTATAAAAGAAAGGAAATTAAAGGGGAAAAAATCATATTGAAAGTTATTACCTTTATATTTTTTATTACTGAGCAAGATGCTTGTAAAGTTCTCGAATTCATGGATTCATAGCAAAATTTTAGAGATACTGGTTAATAAAATCTTGTAACAATCTATTGAGGGTGTCTGCTTTTGTCACAGCCACGTGTACTATACTTTTTGCTGTTCCAAAAAAGAAAAAAAGTGAAGAGAAGAGAAACTAAGAAATGATTGAGAGTTATGGAATATAAGGATTTATTTGAAATTTTGTTGCTGGGTGTGGGAAAAAGCATAGCAAGAGGATGAGGGAAAAATAGGCCATTGCTAAAAGAATCCTTTTATAATTTCAGTCATAATCAAAACATATATTCTCTGTTTTACATAGATAGTCCTTGGCTTATGACCCTAATTGGGATTGGAATCTTGGTTATTGAGTGAAGTGTTGTTAGGTGAGATGTCATGTGGACATAATCCCAGCTAAGTGACCATAAACCTAGCACTCTGCAGGCCTTGGACCTGCTTCTCATCCTACGGGGTCCCAACCCCTTTCCCACCCCTAATCCATCACTGGCCACTCATTTTTACCTTTTCTAGATCTCCAAAGCTTTCGGAGATCATGTTGGAAAAGGAAAGCAGACCACCCCATCCCTTGACATTCCTAAGCCCTGTGGCTCAGCCCATGAATTGTAGCTAACCCCAAAATAGCACCCACTTCTGGGCCTCCCAAGGCCTCCCTGCCCTTTGAAACATTCCATTCTCTACTTAACTACCACAGCTGGAAAACCATGGATACATACATACGCATACATACATATTTATATGTACACACACACACACACACAAACATATTTTCCTTAGCTAAAATATCACACATACAATGCTTACACGGGTAGTGATGTAGTGTAATATATTATGCAAATTGTGTGTGTGTGTGTAATTCCAGCCTTTATTTTCATAGATTCTGCAATATATGTGTTCTGCATAGTCAAGAATAAGAAATGTAATATAAACAAAGCATCATTTCTGTCCTCTGGCACATCTTTTTTTTGGTTTCTTTATTATTTTAATAGTTGCAATGAAATGAGATGTCTCAGATATTAATTTTGGTCCGGGTTTAGATTTCTCCTCTGATGACCAGAAGTTCTGCTTTGCAAACTTTGCATTTTATAGCTGAAATCCAAAATGTCTTCTGCTTAGATTTTGTATTTCTTGATGGGAGATAAAAGGGGGCATATGAATGTTAATTATCTAACACTGTTATTATTTCTTTTGGTAGGCTTCTCTCAGAGCAATAGTTGTTTTGTTATTTGTACAGATTGTTTATTTAAAATGTTAAATGCTGGACTATGGCATTCCTTAGCTTTCAAACTGTATGAAGGTCATTTCTTTCATTTACATTTTTAGAAAAAATGTAAACAAAAGAAATGACCTTCATACAGTTTGAAAGCTAAGGAATGCCATAGTCCAGCATTTAACATTTTAAATAAACAATCTGTACAATTTTTTAGTAAAAATGTAAACCTTAAAAAAAACGTACACCTTAAAAAAAAATCAAGAATGTCAGTTGCAAGTTCCACTAAAATCAGCTTAATTTTTTTATGTGAGAGAGAAAGTATTAGAAACAAGACTAGCAATTTTATTTTGCAAATCTTGATTTCCTTCCCTTCCCTTTCCTTTATATCTAAACATTTTTCAGACTCTGTGAGGTTTCCCTTTCTCTTCTTTTTCCTCCCTACCCCTGTTTCTTAGCTCTCCAGCTCTCGTCTTTCTTATCAGCCTGCAGCCTTGGGAGTTGGATCAGCTGACTTGGGCTACCCAGTAGTCTTTGCTGGCGGCTTGAGTGCTACGCATCCTCATCAGGTATTCTCAGAGGTTTGCTGCTCTAAAATGTATCTCATTGACAGCTAACACCTTTTTCTGAACTTACTCTATTCGTCTCACATCATCAAAAAAAAATAGGATAATAGTTGGGGGAAAAAATCCATGATGCTAGTAGCTTTGGATAAAGAACACTAATATTGCTGTTTGGATTCACATGAAATAAGACTTTGATGAGCATTCTTTTAAAGTGATGACTTAGAGAATTAATATGGAATTCATATTTACTCATTTATATATGTGTGTGTGTTACTGCACTAGTGAGAATTTGTTTTTTTCTGATATCATTGATATCAACTGAACCTATCATTTTCGATTTGCATCTCAGAATGATAGAATTTCATTTCTTCCTGGGTCCTTGTCAAAGCCTAAACACCATATGGAACTTTGATCATATCTTCTTCGCTTAACTTTTTAGAAGTGTGGATTATTTTATACGATGGAAGACATATCTACCGTAGTCATATTTAATGCAGTGTGGGGTATAGTTGGATGTTTTATATGACAAATGAAAGTGGAGCCAAGATATAAATCCATGTGCATTGAATAAAATATATAATTATTATTACAAGGTATACTCATTAAAATGTTGCTCTGTGCAAAGTATTTTATTTTTAAGGTATATTTTGAGAAACAGCTCAGTTCTGTTTGCTAAGAAGTTTGGAGGTTTTCTGACAGTAGGTCCAAAATAAATAAATAAACAAATGAAAATTGATACAGGAGATTCAGGGCACATCTCAATTGTTTAAGTTGTTATCTTCCATAGTTCTATTTTACTTCTCCCTCTGTACTTTCCTACACATTTGACTGAAATTCTTCCACCGTCTTTGCCTATTGGTAGAAATCATTCAAGTTCTTGAGAAACAGGGTGCACTGCTTCTTCTATTATAGCCACAATTGAAGCACAATTGAAAAACAAACAATTGCACTTTTCAGAGGAAGAGAACTGAGCATTCCCTCTTTTCCCGAATGACTTCAAAAATAACAAGTTTGATCCTTCTTCTTTCTAGTTGGTTGTTCCAGGAAAGGATGGAGGAATACCTATGATCCCTAGCCAACCAATGCATGGCACCCAGGCAGATCATGAGAAAATAATGACATGCACCCCGCTAGATGGAGGTCATTACTCTGCAGTTACTCCATCTAGTAGGTAGGTATTTAACTTTCCTTAACTCTATGTATGACTTCTACAAACCAAAAATTAATTTGCTTGAGAATTAATGACACTTGTGCAGATTAGTAGCTTGGAAGAAAAGCTTAACATCATCCTTTGAAGTTATTTTTTCTAAGAATTTGTATTTTTTAGCTTAGTGTTTTCCTTCTTTAAAAAAAAAAATTACCCTATATTTTCTGTAAGTAGCACAATCATGGGAAGATAGCATAATTCTCAAACTCAACAATATTAATCGTTAAAACTTGTTCTTGTTTGATTATGCCAATGCCAGTAAGTGCCAAAAAAGGAACAAAACCTTTATCATGTCTCCTTTCTCTTTGGAGATCTCTTCATTCTTTGAAAAAATACTTTGGGGGGAAAAGGCTGTCCTAATCCTAAATTCACTACCTCCATTTTTAAAATGTTTTGTTAGTATGTAAAATGTATTGCCCCACCTCCGGACTTCCATGTTTTTGCGATGCTGTGATTTCGCTGAGGCTCCCCTCACTGGGAAACCCCACCTCCGGACTTCCGTTGCCAGCGAAGCGCCCGTTTTTGCGCTGCTAGGGTTCCCCTGCAGCATCACAAAAACACAGAAGTCCGGAGATGGGGTTTCCCATGGAGGGGAGCCTCAGGAGAATCCCAGCAGCGCAAAAATGGGCGCTTCGCTGGCAATGGAAGTGCGGAGGTGGGGTTTCCCAGCGAGGTGAGCCTCCGGCTGGCAACGAAAGTCTGGAGGCGGGGCATCCCAACAACGGTGGCTTGGGTTTGTAAGGTGAAAATAGTTTGGAAGAAGAGGCAAAAAAATCTTAAACCCTGAGTTCGTATCTCAAAAAGTTCATATAATGAGGAGTTCGTAAGACGAGGTATCACTGTACCAGCTTTTTACTATATCTCTAGTGTAATGATGATGATGATGACGACAACAGAAATAATAGCAATAATAATTGCCATAACAGCAACACCCTCTTTCTCTTTCAACTTTCAGTGAGGATCCAGAAACTGTATCTAACAGCAGTGAAGGAAAGAGTGGTTCTCCACACGATGCCCTGGAGACCTTCTTTGTTCGAAAAGTGGGAGCTTTTGTCAACAAGCCCATCAGCCAGGTAATTGCTTTAATTCATTGCATATGGATCCAGAAGTGAAACACAAGGAATTTCCTTCCCCATAACACAGGAGAAATGCCATTCCAGATGTAGTCTGCACAATTTGGCTATATTTGGCTTTCTCTAATTTCTGAACTTGTCTGCACCAATCTTGGAGCACTAGGCTTGAATATTTGCCGCAGTATATTGCATCCTGGCAGAAACAGTAGGATTTGCAGGAGACATTTGAGATTCTATCTTTTGAACCTCTTTAGGTGACAATGGCCAGTTTGGACATTCCTTTTCAAATGTTTGCTCCCAAGAGCTTTGAACTAGAAGATAACGATCCCATGGTAAGAACTGCCTACCTTTCTTGGTCCTATAAAATTTTTGTCAGTATTGTGCCTCCTGAAAGCCAGGCATGCCTATGATTTCTGTCTTCAAAGATAACTTCTTGTCTCTGCTTAATTTTGTCCACTAGGACCTTATTATGTTAATTAGACATTTGACTTCCTTTAACAGGTAAATCCTCCTGATTCTCCAGACACAGAATCTCCCTTACAAGGTAGTCTACACTCAGTGGGTTCCAGTGGCAGCAGCAATGGGAATATCCATGATGATTTTGTTATGGTAGATTTTGTAAGTCCATACAACCATTTACATTACACAAGTAACTAATATTTGAAACTCCATGCTCTGATATTTGGGGGAAAGGTTTCCTCCAAGAAGCACCAGTCTCTTTGGTGAACCTGGATGCGGTTTTACTTGCAGATAATTCATTACCAAACTAGGTAAAAGTTTTCTGCCATAATTTTTGCAAATCAAATTAAGACCAAAAGTTTATTTCATTATCCAGATTTTCTGGTATGAGCAAAGAAAATATCTATAAGGATGACTTGTAACAAAAATGTGACAATTCAGGATCAACCATAGCATATTACAAAATCAAAACATTTTTTAAACTATATTCAAACTTTGTTTATTCATAAAGTTAAAAATAATATATATTAGATATTATTTATATATAGGAAAAATATTTTAGCCAGAGATTAATAGATGCTATGGAAAAATAAGAATGGCTGAAAAATCTATTGATAGTTGATACATTATAATTTGAAGCAAAAACTACCGCAATATAACGGTTGTATTTTCATTTAAAAAAAGACTCATGGAACCGTGAATAGAGCTATGCAAATAGAAGTGAATTAGAAATAACAATGAAAGGCTACAATTATTGTATCCCAAAGTGGTACATAGAAGAAAGAAAAGAGACAGAGAAAATTACTGGTTTATTGCAGCAGAGAATTAAATATCTTTATCTAACAAAATATGTATACTACCACAGTCACAAGCTTTTCAAGCTCAAGTTCAAAAGAAACAAAAAGTTCAATATAATAGATGATGACTCTCCACCTTCAATAACCATTAAAATGGCTAGCAGGTCAGTTCAAAAAGTATACTTTAGCAATTTTCAAAAGATCAAGAATGAAAGCACTTATCAAATCTCTGGGGACAGCCCATCCTATAATTATAGGGCAGTAATGGTGAACCTTTTTGGCACGAAGAAGCCGGAAGAGCTGGTCTTCCGTGACATGACTCCACATGTCACTTTGGGCACGAGTGCCATAGGTTCGCCATCACAGATGTAGGGGATGTATCTGACAAGACCTTTCTCTGAACCCGTGTGCCCGTTACTTCATATGGTGGAAGGATCTAAAGCAGATCTTCAGTTGATGGCCTCACAGAAAGAAAAAATAGTCATAGACAAGGCAGGTTCTGAGGTAACCCAGTACCAAGCCAGGTAGGGCTATATAGGTAATAACCAATACTTTAAATTGAGCAGTGAAGCTACTGTAGTGACAAACCATTGCAGCAATTGTAGATTAAATATTAACTCTATGATCTGAATTAACTGTACTGCTCAAAAAAATAAAGGGGACACTTAAACAACACAATATAACTCCAAGTAAATCAAACTTCTGTGAAAACAAACTGTCCACTTAGGAAGCAACACTGATTGACAATCAATTTCACATGCTGTTGTGCACATTCAACTTTGTAACAGAACAAAGTATTCAATGAGAATATTTCATACATTCAGATCTAGGGTGTGTTCTTTGAGTGTTCCCTTTAATTTTTTGAGCAGTGAATATTTCCACATCATCTTCAAAGGATCTGAACAAGGAATAAATGTTAGTACACAAGTCATACGGTGATTAAGGCATATAACTGTTGCCTGTTCTTTCTGAGCCAGATAAATTCATAACAGACATACCAGCTGATGCTGGCCAAATTTCTCTTTGTCACAGGCTCTGTTTGTTTTTCAAGCAAGATATGAAAATGCAGGAGAGTGACTTGATTCAGAGCTAAAGCTGGAACTATTATTTTTAAGAGATTATGATGTTTCTGGATGAACAACAACTTAGTCTTGCTAGAGTTTAGCCTGACCTTGTTGCTCCCAATCTACGCATATGTTTATAGTTTTTACAATGTCTCCTCTTTCTCTCTGTTCCATGGAATCTAATAATCTAATACCATGTTTTTGGGAGTATAAGATCCACCCTCCCCCCCCCCCAAAAGACACTGAAAATTTGGGGGCATCTTATACTCTGAATGTAGCTTTTTGAAGCTTTTTCCCCCCAGCACTAACGAGGTGCTAACAATCTTCCCAGCTCTTACCACCTTGCAGGCTTTTTCATTACTACTCTCCAAAGGGTTTTTTCCCCAGCCATAAGTATTTGCAGACTTTTTTTCATTGCTGCTTGCTTGGAATAAGTTTTTTTTAAGCCCTAACAGGGGACAAAATAATGTGCTGAAGCTGACCATCAACAGTTCAGAATGATATCTATTTTATATTTTGTGCTTGCGCATAGTTAACTTAAATCTTTCACTTGAATTCTAGAAGCCAGCATTTTCTAAGGATGACATTATCCCCATGGACCTGGGGACTTTCTATCGTGAATTTCAGAATCCTCCTCAACTCAGCAGCCTCTCCATTGATATTGGAGCTCAATCCATGGCAGAAGACCTGGTAAGCAAAAAGATTTCTGCGAGTCATATTGGTTTCTGTAGCTCTTTTCATTTCCAATTTGCAGAGCGTATTAGTAAGTTGGACAGATACACAGAGCTGTGAACCAGGAAGTTCAAAGTCCAAAAGTTAGTTTTCACAAGTGTGTATTTATATGTATGAATTTAATTTATATACTGCCTTTTGCATCCATGTGGCATACATAGTGCGCTTTTCCTCCCCTTTCCTCCACAATGACTGTATGAGATAGTTTGGCTAAAAATAATTGATTTTGTAATAGTTTTGACTTGCCTTAAAATTATTGCTGGAATTTCTCAAATGTCCTGTGAAAACATGCTGGACTATGTCTAAAAGCTGGACAGATAAATAAGACCAAAACTGCTTGGAAATCTGCCTGGAACTGCCAAAAATATGTTTAATCTCAAGTTCATGATATGTAATAGCCACTCTAGGGACCCTTATAGCTGCAAGATTTTCCTTTTCACAGGGGTTGAAGTTTAATACAAGTTTAAGTGTGTTTTCTAACAAACTGTAAAGGGATGGTTTGAATTTCACTCTGATGCCTAATACAGAACTTTGGTCAATAAATAAATAAGGTGTGGTCCTTTTTTGCTTCCTTGCATGCTAGTTCCTTTGTTTCAGCAATTATTGTCTGATTGTGGAAAGGTTTTCCCAATGTTCTGACTTTCATTAAATGCCTGGAAATAATAGATATTCTATTTGGTGAGAAAGAGGATAGATTTAACTTCACCCTTCCCTGCAATTCCAGTGTCTGACTCATTATATAGTGCTCTCTTTGTAAGGAGGGAGCTAGTTAACCTTGAGCCTTGGAGGAAATTTGTAAAACAAATGAATCTCAGGATAATACAGCTGGAGAAAATCCATGGTAGATTCACTGTCATGATCTCATATTGACTTGAACAGAGGTGCTCTTGATTTTCAATTAGTTGCTGTTTTGTATTCTCCCTTTGTATTATTGGGCCCTAAATGAGTTTGAAAAGCATCTTTAGAAGTACAGATATGGACAGCTGCACTCTTAACATTTCATTTAGAAGCTTATTTGTAGGAAAGCAAGCTGTAATTTTAGTAATAAGTATCTTCAAGATCTATTTGGTGGGTTAGTAAATTCAAATACTATGTTACTAGATTCAAATATACCTTGCTATTGTGTGCTTTGCTTAGGTGGGTAGATTTATGTTCTTCTTCTTTGGGGAACTGCTTTTTATATTGTTGTAGTGTGCCCTTATGGTTTGGAAAAGAACCATACATACCATTACGTATATTGATGGGTTCCACTGAGTCACTAGTTTTCTTTCTGTGAGCTAAGTATTTTATTCTTGGCAAATATGTAATGTAACACCTGAGATTCAAATCCTGTTTCTGCTTTTTAAACTCAGGTTTTGGGCACATTTTCTCATCTTTGTTTATTTAAATATATTGCAGCAGAAACTGTTTTCTTTCTACCTGCCATTTCACAATCGTCCGAAGGAAATATGCAGGTTTTCTGCTTAACGAAAGAGCTTTCTGAATGGGCCTGCATTTCTTTCCTGCTGAGCCCTGCATCTTTTGCCCACAGAGATTTCAGTTTAGTCACTTAACACATTTCCTCTCTCCACAGGACTCACTGCCAGAGAAATTGGCTGTTCACGAGAGGAACGTCAAAGAATTTGATGCTTTTGTAGAAACCTTACAGTGAAATTGAACCAAATTAGAACAGCTTTGGACATCCTATTTGGCACTCTGAGAAAGCAGGCCTATACATTTTGCACCTGCCTCCCTTCCGGGTCCTGTTATGTTGCACCAACAATTTCATTTGCTTTCTGCGCTTTGTCTGATGCAGAGACAAATGTGAATCACTTTGAACTGACCTTGTGATGAATTAATTCATTTTCCTTCTTGTTACAGTTGGCATCTGAAGCAGTATGGTGAAGAACAAAATGATCACTTTTGCCTTCTGTTTTTTTAATCTGTAATTTTCTGTTGCTTCTGCATCCATCAACTGTTGTCTCTTTTCACTTCATTCAATCGAACCATCACTTTGAAAGGATCAAAACGAACAGAATAATCCATGCTCATTGAATCCCAAACACTGCAGAATTAGTCCATTTTCAGTGAGTGCGTTTCATGTACTACAACAGGTGATAATATTCACTTCTAATGTTCTAAATAATGGAAACAAAGTGTTGCACATCTGCATGCAGAAATAAGAAATGAAGATGTTTTTCCCCCTGCTGCAGTTTGGAATTAATCCATAACAGCAGGAAAAAAGTGCTTTTCATATATTTTTCCACCAACAGAGTAAAAAAAACAATGCCTCCCTAAGGCTAGACAAAAAGTCTTGTTGCTTTTGAAGAAGGTTCAGAGTTCATGGGGTCTTCTTACAATTGCTAATTGTAAATATGTTGCTGATCCTAATTCTTTAGGATTACTTAATTAGGGATCTTTAGTCCAAAGTTTTTACAGATGCTGCTGCTCTATGTTAAGAGAAATAAGAAATATTTATTATTCTAAAGGAAACTATATTTAAAGAAAAGTTGTATGTTATGTTTCCACCTTGTTATGTGGCCATAGGCTGCAGTGTTCTTTGTCACTGCAAAAGTGCTGTGAACAACCTTAAAAAGGTTGAGGGCATCTTCTTTCCCCCACTACTCCCCCCTTCTTAAAAGTAGACATGTTGTGCTGGGAAATTTATCTTTTCCAGAGATTGACCTGGTTTCATTCTGCCCTTTTGGGCATCTAGAAATGTCACAATTAAGATATGTTCTCTGCTCTAGTGAGTTTGCAGAGTTTTAAAAAGCTGAGCTCTGTCATATTTGTAAAATAAATTTATGAATTAGAAAGTAACTTGATATAGAAGTGCATTTTACGAGATTTACGGTACTTGTTCTGTCGTGCAACATTTTGTTGAAAGTTGTTTTTCTAACGAGTTAGGCATTGCGTAATGCCATTGACTGGCATTTCTAAATTATGTTCTGTTTGCTCCATGTCCCGCACCAACTATTAGGGAAGGAAGGAAAAAGACATCCATATGAGTTCAGGGTTAGGCTCTGGGTACAAGTTCTTCCTTTCCATTGTCCAAAAACAGGCTGAGAATTCACCTCTATGCATATTTTAATGGGAGCAAGCATCTTTAAACTTTAGGAAGATATTTTTTGAGAAAAACATTGTTTAGAATTGAACTGCCATGTACGCTACTGAAGAAAGATCATATCCTCTCATTCCTTCTGTCTTTCATCAGATGCTTTTGTATGATTGTTGCCTTTAGATATGAAGGATATTTAGAGTTTAAAATAATGGAATGTTGACTTCCTGAAGTATAGTGCTTTGCTCTACAGATTTTGCTTGCTTGTGGTCTAAGATGGGGTGATGGGGAGATTATTAGGACAGTATACATCTTTCAGATAGGCTCTGCAATTTTCTGTTCCCTACTGCTTTGCAGAAATTAGCAGAAAATTAAATATTTTGTCTCCTAGCATGTAGTTTAACTTAATGGCTCAAACTGTAAGAAATGTATTTAAATTGATTGAAAAATATCTTTTAAATTTATTTTCGAAGTACTTGTGATGATGTTATTATTGGTTCACTGAAGGACACACATCTACGTTCATACCTAAATTGCTCCTAAGTAAGGTGTGTGTGTGCTTGTTTTGGGGCTCAGAATGATAGAAACATCAAAACTACTTTAAAATAGATTGCCAGAAAGAGGCTCCAACCCATAATCATATCTCTATAAAATAGGCCTTGATTCCCTGGGTGTTTTAGCTTTCTAATCAAAATATTATATGAATAGGGGGGAGCATTCCTTATTATTCTTTATGAGATTACAGATGATGTACAGTTATTTATTTAAATAAGATTGGCTTTTCCAGCATAGACTACAGGAGAGCCTATTCTTGTAAATGATAATATCTGGTAAGGACATTGCTTGTGTTTCTACTTTTCCCTAATGTTCCTAAAAGTTGTTTCTCTGCCAAAACTCAGACTTTTTTTGCACATTTACCTTGACATTCGTGTCACGACACTTAACTTTGTTCTCCCTTCATTTTCACAGTAAAATCCCGTGGTGATTAAAGGAATTTAGTCAAATATAGGTAGCCTTCGAATTACAACCATTCTTTATTGACATTTCAAAGCTATGAAAAAGTGACATTAAGGCCCATCCTGAAGTTGCAACCATCGCACCACTGCTATTGAAAGTCACATTATTGCAATTTGGTTAACATCTGGGTCATTTTTACATTTGTTGCAGTGTCTTGGAGGCTCATTGAATTACCATGTAATTTGCTTTTATAAAACCATGATTAAAAATGAGCATGAAGTTGAGTCACTTGAAAATTCAGCTAACAACGCATTGCTTAGTGACCAAGATTCCAGTCCCAATTGTGGTCATATGTTGAGAACTACCCTAACTATTTATTCTCATAGCTCAAAATTATACAGATAAAATAATATGACTTCAATATCTTTGAATAGAATTACAAGTTATTCATGTTGATATTAATTTCCTGTTTAGAGTTTTTCTTACACTGAAATACCTTCTGAATTGTATTCATTGGTATGATTCTGATGTTCTACCAATAGAACAACCCTTTGAGAACTTCACTTTTGGGGTCCTTGCAGAAGCATTATGTAAGAAATATGCTTACATAATAAGATGCTGTTGTCGGAGTCTGGGTTCTTCGTTTATTCTTTGAAGATAATGGCATTGGTTCTGCCTAACAAACATCAATTTACTATCCAACATAAATCCTCATCAGGGATTCAGTTATAGATCTTCAAAGAATATATTTCTGTCTACTTGCATTACAGTGGTATGAATCAATTTATACCTAACAGACAACATTCAAATGTGTCAAGTAAAAGAAGACGGTTTCTCCCCTGCATTTATTTGGAAACACTATTCAAAATTTTCCACTACACATTCTTACAATTTCCAATAAAACTTTTATGCTACTTTAAATTCATCTGTCCCACTGTCTTTTCTATCAAAACTTCAGATTTTAGTAATCCAAAAGGCTTTAGGGGCTGTAATTTCCGTAAACAGAAATCATCCTGGTATGATTTCAACATGTCACATGGGAACCAAATGCAACACTAATTTGGATAGCAATTTCTACCCTTTGAAATCTCCCAGAGAAAACATGATAAGCTTATTTAGGCTGGACCATGTTCTCAGCATTTTGTATGGATTTAAAAAAAAACCCACCACCGTTCTCTGGAAATTAAAAAAAGTAAAAATGATTGTGAGGCCAAATACTTAGAAAAAATAAAGTGACTTGCCACATATTATAAACATTTTGCTTGATGCATTTCGGTGCTATGAAGGACTATCTCCAAATCCTTAAAGAAGGTTCTGGTTTTAAAAAAGAAAAGTTTTCTACTTGATAGTTCATGAAAATTTTACAAGTTTCCATTTTTTTTAATTTGATAAGATTTAACTTTTTAAAAAATTAATAAAGTATTAGAATCAGAATTCAATCCCTTTTGAATTTTTGAAGAGTTATCTTGAATTCCATATCAAATTAACTAATATCAACAGAAGGGTTCAACAATGGGTATAATAATATACTACACTAAAATAGTGTGATTCTTCCTGTTACCTTACTAATTTCATTGAGACTCATGTTATTAGTCAATTATCACAAGCCTGTCATTTTCTTACGAGCAGGGGTAAGCAAAGTTGGCTCTTCTATGACATGTGGACTTCAATTCCCAGAATTCCTGAGCTAGCATAGTCAGAAGAGCCAAGTTTGCCTACCCGTCTTAGAGTTATGCCAAAATTAACTTTTTTTAAAAAATCCGTTTCCTGTTTACTTTTGATATATAATTCCTTTCATTTTCCAGTCACTATAAATACTTTCATTTTTATTCCAAAGAGCAATATGATTATATTCATATTTGGTATATTTAGCTGTAAAATTAGATAAGGATTAGGCCAGAAGAAAAATGTATGGTTCTCATAGTTAACATTGTTCTAGTTTTTATAATAGTCCACACTCCTGGAAAGCTAATATGTCCTCCCTTAAAGGAACATATATGTATTTCACATAGGCCCAATAATGGGTTGCCAAAAATTTTACCGCCACACTGGGTGTGGCTTATTTTGTGGGTGTGGCTTGATGGTCATGTGACTAGGTAGGAATTGCTTTATTCCTTTTTAATTACAGTGAAGATACATACAAACATTTGGACATGTAGTAACATTACTCCTGATATGAAAGCAACCAATTAATTAAAACAGCCATAGTAGAGTTGGAGAAACACTAGATAAAATGCCCTGTGTGATATCTAATAAGCATTGATTTATACTTAATAGAGACATTGTGCTGGATCCAACTAACACAACTGGTTTAAGAATGGGAAAAAAATAGCTTTTATGTTTTCAAGTATTGATTTAAGCAATCAATATAACAATGAAAATATAGGAGTCAATAGGAAGTGCCTATTTTTAAAAAGCATCTCTTAATAACTAATCTTAGAATAACAAATTGAGAAACACACAAAGATTTGTTATTGGCTTTGAGTTTATTGAAGTACAAAAAGTGCAAACGGTGAATACAAGATTGGTACCATTGGAAGGAAATAAACAAGGATATGTAAATAAAAGTCACAGTTAACAACCCCCAGCCTTGCTCCCAATAAACAATCAAAAAAGTAAAATATATAGGGAACAGCAACAAAAATTACGACATGAAGACCTCACTGGACAGTGTGCAATAAGGGCTCATTTGGCCATGTAATATTTGGCTGAGGCAGCACACGTAAGACATCCAGATTGGACTCAACATCAGCAGAATTGCCCAAAAATCGTTGTGGCAGTACAAGCAGAGGAGTAGCTGTTAACAACGTAGGCACAGAATATTTTCCAATGATGCCAAAGAACCATGAGGGTTAATAACAGGCAAAAGAGGAATAAAATGGAGACACAGTGCTCCATCAACAGATACTGAGGTCAATATCTAACATGAAAGCCAAGCAACAATGAACAGGAATAAGTTGATGTATCACCAAAGGGACAAAAGAGGAGAGGAAGCATAGTCACAACAAGCTATCAAGTTCTATTAGAAAAGGGGGTGAGAAGACAGAGAGCTACATGGATGCTGCTCCTCTAATTACTCTGCTTGGATATCTCAATTCAGGCAGCAGGCATTTTGGAAATCGAAACTTGGAAGTGCAGTGTTAGTTCAAACCACATATTTCATTCTTTTAAACAGTCTAGCCCAATCACAGGTCTATGGCTAGCTATGGTTTCAAGAAGGCAAAATGAGAAAATATAAAGAAACAAAGCAATCATATGCTTTAGATTTTCTGGTAGCTCTCAGCAAAGTGAGAATATTAAAGGTTATTTACACTCATTCACTTCTACAGTTTTGCAAGTTTGCTTTAATAATATGCTACACTTAACAAGAGATATCTTTATAACCTGGCAATGCAAAGTCACATTCAGGAGTTTGAAATATATGTAGTTGATAAATGTGTCATTGCTCAGGTATGACAATACTGAAACCCCAAGAAACTATTTTGTCTCCAACTTATGTTAATGTAACTCTGAAACTAATTCAGTATAGAAATTATAGTTTGGGTAAAGGGCCTGAACTTGCAGCACTAGGACCTTGCAATTCTAAATTGCAGTTTCTGTACAATCGGGTCCCCCCCCCCCCAAAAAAAAAAAACCTGGGCAAATTTTAATTAACAAAGCAATATTTCTACGGCTTGGAATCAGACCAAAACTAGTCTCAATTCACAATGGCATGCTATAAAAAATAGCCTACAAGCTATTCATAGCCTGAAATATAAAACAATGAAGCTAATATTGATATAGTTTCTATGCAAGGCCACTCCTCATTTAGTCATGCTAAATAGTATTATATAAAAGACATTAAGAAAAAAAAACTTTGATAATCTTCATAACTTTCCATTTCTAGCTGAAAGGGTCCCACGTTTCTTTAGACTAAGCACTATGTACAACATATCAGATTAATATTATATGCCTTAATAAAGGAAAATGTGCAATCTTAGCACATCAGCCCCTTAATAACTTCAACCACCTAAATCTGCCATTCCTGGTTATCATTAACAGTTTGGGAATTTTTTCAATTACTACATTTGTTAATTATAAGCATAACAAATAATTTGATTACATAATTGCACTGAACTATGGGGTAAAAACATTGCTACTCTTTATAAGTGTATGGTTTTGGCTCTCTACCTTGTAGGATCAACTTATAGCTATGTGGTCATATCCAGCTGCCAACAGAGGTGTCAGCAGGACATCATGGAAATGTTAAGATTTTATTTTAAAACTATGACTGCTAAAGATATTGTAGGACACTGCTATTGTTATATAAATTAAGAGTAGCTCTTACAAAACTGAATGTCATGAGACAGCCAAAAAAGTCAGTTAAACCCACTGTAGGGCTGTCTCAGTTCCAAAAAAAGAGAAAGCAATGCATCAAAACTCTCAAATGCCAAAGAAACCAAAGGTGCATTAGTGTCAAAGTCAAAAATCAACATTTGAGTCCTATAAGGAAAGAATGGTAGAAGCAAATGCATTCTTTAATAGTTTTGGCACAGTAGATCCCAGATGATTAGGATAAGGTTTGGCCCTGTTACGAAGCTTTTGCTTGAAAACAAATCTAATTCCAATGGCTAAAGTGCTGCATCCAGAATCATCTAATAGCACATTTCCCTTGTTTCAATCACAGGTATGGCCAACATTTGATCTGGACTTTGGCAGAGAGGAGCTGGCCTGGTTGAATGCATATCAATACACATGCATGTACTTGCATTCATTATCTGCCAATTAAAAAGGAAAAGCTTGCTGCCAAGAGCAATTTGAGATAAATTGCTGGCAAAGTCTACAGGGGAACATTTGAAAAAGGCAAAAAAGTGAGCTCTCTTGCATCCCAGAGCCTGTATCTTTACATAACAGCAACACCTGATAACAGATCAAGTGTCGGAGCTGCATGGAATCTATAGAGAAGTTTCCAGGCACTTAAGCCAGTTGTATTATGGTTCAGTTTTGCCAGGGACTAAGCCCATGTGTCCATCAAAGCTATAAAGTGTATTCAGTAAGTGAAGAATCAATTTGGACCAAAGAACCGATTCGAGTTAAATTCTACCCTAATCCACTCCTCCGAGGCCTGGTACTAAGAGAAAGCAGTTCCACTGACAGCTAAGGAATGTGGTAGGACATCTTTGGGAAAGGAGAGGTGATAAGACATTGAAGAACAACCTGAATCCTAGTACCAGTACTCAAGACAGAATAGCCAAGGTAGAACTTGATTTTTAAGATCTGCTTTTCCTCCTCATCTGATAAGCCCCCTCTTCCAAAACTCTCTCTATATAAAAACAAGTATCCATCTTTCAAACTACACACCACCTGGAACTTCCTAAGAATGGCCACATCTCCAAGGCAGGGTAGAAAAGAAAAGGAGGAGAAGAAGAAAAGAGTGATCACAGTGGACACAGAGCGTGCTAGCACAAACAGCTTATGGTTCAAGCCTCTGTGTTCTGGAAAAGCTGCATCTGGTTGTCCAAGAGGAACTTGGTAAAGGTGTTGATAGGATTGATGGCTTTGAGGGTTATAGCTGCATCTTTAGCCCACAACAGGTTTGGGCCAAAAACTACTGCCAGATTGGCATTGGTCATCTTGTTGATATCACTGTTGGCAGAGACCTACATGTGAAGTAATGGGAGAGAAAGAGAAGGAAAATTTATTCTTACCACTTGAAAGAAAATGGGAATTTGATTCAATGCTTCTTAGCGCCTTACCATCTATTCGACTCTCAGATTACACATAAAGACCAAAGTTGTCTTGCATATAAAATAGTGGTATTTGAAGTTTAGAATACCTGCTTTTTAGTAAACTACAAGCCTTTAATTACAACCCCCCCCCCCTCTTGTTTACAGAATCAGTCATCTGCTAATTTCTTTTACTCTGTTGGTTTCAAACTTTTCTGGATTAACAACAAAAATATAATTGTTCGATATTTATTGGTTGATGTATAAGCCACTTCAACTGTCTAAGTACATGCCAGCAACTTACCACACAGACACTGTGAGTTGAGTGATCTTATACATTTAATTAATTTAAGACATGCAAAAAGCTATCCAGTTCTACAATGACTTGCTAGGCACCCGTAATTGTTTAATGCTCACAGAATCATGGGAAGGACCCACCCTAGTGATCTGATTTCAACATGGATATAGAAATGTTCTAATCATTTGCTTTGTTCTAATCATAAAGTGCTTTGGGGGAACCTGAGCCTTAACTTTTCACAAGTAGAATATTTGTCAGTGACTGGGGAAAGGGGATCAGGATGGAGCGCTACAGAAGGAAATAGATTGGATACACAGGAAAACTTTAAGTTCATCTACTGTAGCGTCTCATTTCCAAATAGTAATTAATGATAATAACTTATTAAACTTGTATGCTGCCCATCTTTCAACAATGTTTGTCATAACTAAACAAAAAAAATTGATGATAAATTTAATCAAACATGGAAGATTAAAGATAAAAAGCACAAGGAAACAAAGGGCCTTACACTCCCTCACAATCTTCACAGGTCTTGTAAACAATGTATCTTATATTCAGATGTAGATTATTTCCAAACACAGAATTATAAAAAAGTAATGGAGGGTGCCTATCATATTATAAGGCACCCTCCATTAACTTTCCAAATTTGTATTCAAACTACATAAATCAACCATCATCACCACACCTTATGACTGAGAATTTGAAAAGTATGTAATACACTAATCTTACCTGCACAAGAAAGTTCATTAATAAACACAGAACTTGATAGTTTTCCTCTGGGAGAATCTGAAGTGTTTTGCGAACAATATCTATACTCCTTTCTTCTTCCATATCTTAAAGGAAAAGAAAACAAATGTGATATGCATCAACATTCCCAATTCTAGCTAATATAGGGAGAGATTATCTTGCAGAGAAAAAAGCACTTGAAAAGAAACAAGTATCTTAATCAACAGGAATTTAATTATATTAACTTGAAAAAATAAGTTATCTCCTACTGTAAAAGAAAATCATAACTCTGGGTCAAGCATCCTGAGAAACATAGAAACATAGAAATCTGACGGCAGAAAAAGACCTCATGGTCCATCTAGTCTGCCCTTATACTGTTTTCTGTATTTTATCTTAGGATGGATATATGTTTATCCCAGGCATGTTTAAATTCAGTTACTGTGGATTTATCTACCACGTCTGCTGGAAGTTTGTTCCAAGGATCTACTACTCTTTCAGTAAAATAATATTTTCTCATGTTGCTTTTGATCTTTCCCCCAACTAACTTCAGATTGTGTCCCCTTGTTCTTGTGTACACTTTCCTATTAAAATCACTTCCCTCCTGGACCTTATTTAACCCTTTAACATATTTAAATGTTTCGATCATGTCCCCCCTTTTTCTTCTGTCCTCCAGACTATGCAGATTGAGTTCATTAAGTCTTTCCTGATATGTTTTATGCTTAACACCTTCCACCATTCTTGTAGCCCGTCTTTGGACCCGTTCAATTTTGTCAATATCTTTTTGTAGGTGAGGTCTCCAGAACTGAACACAGTATTCCGAATGTGGTCTCACCAGCGCTCTATATAGCGGGATCATAATCTCCCTCTTCCTGTTTGTTATACCTCTAGCTATGCAGCCAAGCATCCTGCTTGCTTTCCCTACCGCCTGACTGCACTGTTCACCCATTTTGAGACTGTCAGAAATCACTACCCCTAAATCCTTTTCTTCTGAAGTTTTTGCTAACACAGAACTGCCAATACAATACTCAGATTGAGGATTCCTTTTCCCCAAGTGCATTATTTTACATTTGGAAACATTAAACTGCAGTTTCCATTGCTTTGACCATTTATCTAGAAAAGATTACTGATACGAGATTAGGACCATCTTGATAAGCACTCACTGTAGAAATTGACAACATCACTGTAGAGACCAAAGGTGAGCAAAGGCTCAGGCAGATCCCTCAAGAAGGTCTTCAGAATTACAGCAGGAAGATGCACATCCTCATATGTTGCAAAATCCAAAGGCAACCCTGGACAAGAGAGGGTAAAGTGTCTCAGAGTAATAGCCGAAGCTTTACCTGCAATATGGCAGATATTCTACCTGCCAAGGGCAAATCTAAAGCCCGTACAAAAGGGAAAGACATATGGAAGGGACTACCTCAAGCAGACATTTACCCATGTTGTACTTCTGTTGAACTTCTCTTACTGTTTGTGTATTTGCAGATCGCCGGAAAATCCCCTGTGTGGTAAGAGCTGAAAGAGGCAGGAAGGGAAAGAGCTCAGTGTAACTGTGTTACTACAGACATTATGTAGCCCTAAAAACAATGCATCTATTCTGCCAATTATAGAACTGGACAATGAAGCAAAAGGACGGCAAGTTCTCCAAAGGATTTAGAAAAACATTGTTCATGATATTTACATGGAAACAGCTACAATACTGCTATATATGGGATTGCACTGTTTTTCAGTGTGGAATTAGAAAAATGCTAAGACATCTGAAAATAGCTGAGCTCATCCAAGGAAAACATCCCTGTAGGAGATACTAGAGGGGACAAATCAATTTGAACATGGATTTTCCTTGCTCTTACCATGCTCTTGTAGATAAGCAATGGTTTCCCTGATCACCAATGGGATAGGATTCTGGTCTGGGCTCTTCTCCTTCAGCCTGTTGGTAGAGGAAAAGCTTAATTGTTTATCTTTCCTTTGCAAGAAGCTAGTAATAATTTTACACCAACCTTTCTAAAAGAATCACTCACCAGACACACACATTTTTTTTGGGGGGGGGGTAGAGAAAAGACCCTGAAACTAGCTAATATCCAGTGTCTCTCTCTGGCCGTGATCTTGGTAGCTCAGCCTGGCAGAAGGAAACCTATTATAGCAGTAACTGGATTGGAAATATTAATACTACTACTACACAGAGAAAGTGTGCAGGCATCACTAGTACATCAACCAAAATAGAGATAGAAATACTCACTGTTGGAGAGAAACTCCAAACTGCTGATTTGGCAGAGGTGGGCGGGGTGGTGTTGCTTTCTGAGGCACCTGGACAGGTTTTTGTAGTGATCTCAGATACTCATCATACCTACAATAAAAGAAACATTGGTATGTGTGAATTCAATTCAATTCAATTTATTAGATTTGTATGCCGCCCCTCTCCGTAGACTCGGGGCGGCTCACAACAATAATAACACAATATATAACAAATCTAATAATTAAAAGTCATTAAAAACCCCTTATTAAAAAGAAAACATACACACAAGCATACCATGCATAAACTGTATAGGCCCGGGGGAGATGTCTCAGTTCCCCCATGCCTGGCGGCAAAGGTGGGCTTTAAGACGTTTACGAAAGACAAGGAGGGTGGGGGCAATTCTAATCTCCGGGGGGAGCTGGTTCCAGAGGGTTGGGGCCGCCACAGAGAAGGCTCTTACCCTGGGTCCCGCCAGATGACATTGTTTAGTCGACGGGACCCGGAGAAGGCCAACTCTGTGAGACTTAACCAGTCGCTGGGATTCTTGCAGCAGAAGGTGGTCACAGAGATATTCTGGCCCAATGCCATGAAGAGCTTTATAGGTCATGACCAACACTTTGAATTGTGACCAGAAACTGATCGGCAACCAATGTAGACTGCCGAGTGTTAGTGTGACATCGGCAAACCTAGGGAAGCCCATGATTGCTCTCACAGCTGCATTTTGCACGATCTGAAGTAGCCCCATGTAGAGAGCATTACAGTAGTCGAACCTCGAGGTGATGAGGGCATGAGTGACTGTGAGCAGTGACTCCCGGTCCAAATAGGGCCGCAACTGGTGCACCAAGCGAATCTGGGAAAATGCCCCCCTCGCCATAGCTGAAAGATGGTTTTCTAACGTTAGCTGTGGATCGAGGAGGACGCCCAAGTCGCAAACCCTCTCTGAGGGGGTCAATAATTCGCCCCCCCCCCGCCGGGTAATGGACGGACAGATAGAATTGTCCTTGGGAGGCAAAACCCACAGCCACTCCGTCTTATCAGGGTTGAGTTTGAGTCCATTGACACCCATCCAGACCCTAACAGCCTCCAGACACCGGTACATCACTTCCACTGCTTCGCTGACTGGACATGGGGTGGAGATGTAAAGTTGGGTATCATCAGCGTACCTCACCCCATGCCCTTGGATGATCTCACCCAGCGGTTTCATGTAGATATTAAATAGCAGGGGGGGGGAGGACCGACCCCTGAGGCACTCCACAAGGGAGCAACCTAGAGGTCGACCTCTGACCCCCCCACTAACACCGTCTGCGACCGACCGGAGAGGTAGGAGGAGAACCACTGAAGGACAGTGCCTCCCACTCCCAACCCCTCCAGCCAGCGCAAGATACCATCTCTCCTACACTAAAAATTCTTATTTAACTAGTATCCATTGATGCACTACTTTGTGCAATAATGCACTAAAACATAACTCTATAACATTACATTGTCAACGAACTAACTAATTAACTAAGTAACTGTTAGAAACCCTCTAATAAAAGCTAGGACATCAAGGTCATAGGTAACTGAGCAGAAACAAGTAATTTGGAATGAGCTGATTAGATCTCTAGCACGCTAAAGATGGCACCTAAAATAATCTCTGCTTAAGAAAGTTAAGGGTAAGTTCTCAAGTATAAGGCAAAGGAATAATAAGACAGTTGAATAACGGATAAAGTATCCAACACAAAGACTGTATAAAAATGTCTCCCCATCTTTTGCTGGGAGGCATCCAAGTGGTTCAAAGCACAGGTGGTCCTAGACATACGATCAAAACAGATCCCAAAATTTCCATTGCTAAACAAGACAGTTGTTAAGTGAGTTTTGACCCATTTTATAAGCTTTCTTGTTTTAGTTATTAACGTGAATCACTGCAGTTAAGTTTGTAACCTGGTTGTTACTTAAATCTGGTTTCCCCATTGACTTTGCTTGCCAGAAGGTCGAAAAAGGGATCCCCAGGACACTGCAACCGTCATAAATACCTGCCAATATTCTCCAGCATTTGAATTTTGATCACATGATCAAAATGGGAATGCTGCACCGGTTGTGTGAAAAACAGTCATAAGTCCCCTTTTTTCAGTGCCATTGTAATTGGAAACTAAATAAACGGCTGTAAGTCAAGGACTACCTGTATCAGGCGAAATGTGCAAAGAAACCAAACACTGAAGGCCCTTTCACTGACTCCCCTTCTTAATACAGCATCCTCCACAGAAGCTAGAAAAAAGCTACTTAGTAAGCAATCTGTTCTCACTTTAGCACCTGGCTTGGGATTCCCAACTGTTCCAACTTCACATGCTCCTCAAGGTCACTCAGATAGTTTGCATAAAATATCTTCCGTCCAAACTTAAAGCTGCAAGACATAATTGATAGCCAGGTACATGAAAAAATAAGTGTTAGTACACTCAAGGATGAGATGAACAGACAAAAATGGCATTGAGAAGGATGGTCTTGTGCAGTAGGATATACTGTCCTATTGTCCCAACATCATTGGCAATTTATTATTAAAATTCTTTATCTTTAGATTTTTCAATGGACTAAAAGCTTATCTTTTTCCAAATGTAGTGCTACAGAACTTTATAAAAGAACTTCAGTCTTTTGCAATAAATCATTTATAGAGAAGAAATCCTCAACAATCAGCTGACTGGAAGATTTCCAGAACTGAACAATGGAGGAGGAATTCTGAGAGTTGAAGTCCACTAGTCTTAAAGCTGGCAAGTTTGAAGACTCCTTGGTTAAGGGTTAGGGATGCAAGAGTCTTCAAACTGACTTGTGGACTTAAACTCCCATTTCTAAGCTAGAATGACCAAAATGGGGGTATTTTTGCCATTGCCCAGGACCCAGGAGTTCTTTGCAGGCTTCCCAGACTCTTTGCCCATCCCATTTTTGCGGCGGCGAGGGGGGGGGGGGGAGGAATGGCTTGCTTGGTGTGTTTTTGCCTTCTAATTACCCCATTTAACATGACTGGAGGAGGAATTCTGGGAGTTGAAGTCCATAAGTCTTAAAGCTGTCAAGTTTGAAATTTGTAAAAAATGTATACGGTTGTAAAAGTATACATGTTTGTAAAAAATATTCTGCTACACTGGTATTTTATTAAAAAATATATTACTACACCATTTGGTTCAGAATACTTTTTTCATTTGTTTTCCTCCTCTAAAATCTAGGTACATTTTATACTCCGGTGTGTCTTATACAGTACTCCGAAAAATACGCTAGTTTCCAGTCCCTTCATCTGTCAATTACCCTTCTCTGTACCTATTCTAGTTGCTCTGAATCCTGTTGTATTGCCCAGGACTGGGGAGTTTTTGATTACTTTTTTTTATAGTCAAACCACACTGCTAGCTCATGTTTGGGTTGTAATCGCCTGCTGTTCCAAGAACATCTTACAAATATTATTACTAAGCCGTATAGTTTCCCAGCCTATGGTTTTGGATTTAAATTTTGTTTCCTAAGTGACGAGGTTTACATTTGCCTCTGTTCAATTTCATTCTGTTACATTTAGTCTATTTTTCCATCTATCAAGCTAGTTTTGAATTTTATTTATGGAATTAGCTATCACAACCATTACTGCGTCATCTGCAGATTTAATAAGCATTGCCCTCACCTCTTCAATCAAATCGTAAAAATAAAGAAAAACAGAGAGCTGAAGATTCAACCTTGGAGCATCTCACTTGATTACTTTATCTAGATAGATACAGAATCACTGAATGCTTTTTGGGGTATGATTTTTGAGCCAGGTATGTGACTATTATCATCTCACCAGCCTAAACTTAACAGATTGCTAATCAAAATATCATGGGACACTAGATGAAATGCTTTGCTAAACCAAATATAAAAACCATATATAAGAGCTTTCTCCATCCAATTCATCCATTTCTGTAAGGAAAAAAATTAGGGAAATAATGCATCATCAAACTCTTTCCTGGAAGGAAGGCAAAAACAATATAATTTTTAAAATTTCAACTTATAATTGTAAGTCTACTTTTTTTAAAAAAAACCACACTTCATTTCCTAACCACTTTATACTACATCCATACAATTACCAACAAAGCCTCTTCACATTTTCATACCTGATCAAGGGCTTAAAGAGAATCAGCAGTGTCTTGATGAACATTGTTGGATGCACAATGAACAATGCTTTGATGTTCTTTTTGTATCTGAAAATCAAAGAATTATGATTTATCTGAAGCATTTTGATTTGCTGTTAAGAAAAACAGAGAATCAACCTAAATCTATTACCCAAGAAGGCTATAAAACTATATTGTACCCTCATTTTTATTTATTTTATCCTTATGTAGACCATCATAACTCTTTTAAAATCCAAAACAACAGCCACTCACTTGCGATCAAATTCCCGGTAGGCATCCCGCAGCCAACCTAGAGATGGTTTGTTTTCACTAGTCAGGCCATGATGCAGATATATTAGGGTATAGTCACTCTCCACATACTGGTCCAGTGTATACTTCAAATAGCTGAAAAAAGAGAAATGAAGGTCATTAATTATATCAGTATTTAGTCAAAATAACAACGATCCAGTTTCTTTATATAAAGACAGGTATAGACTTTAAACTGTGACTGGGAATAGATGACAAATGAACTAAGAGTGTTTACAGAATTTTCCCTTAATGGTTTTTCGGAAAATGTTCCAAAGGTGCTTCTTCCATAAGGCAATTGTACTTTTTTAGTTTTTTCCTTGAAAACATTTCACTTCTCATCTAAGAAGCTTCTTCAATTCTAACTGAATGGTAAGGAATGGAAGATTTTATATTTTTCTCTGGGAGCTAATGGTTAAATCTCAGAGTGTTAAAACACCCAGATGACTGCAAAAAATATAAATCCTTCCATTCCCTACTAGTCAGTAAGAACTGAAGAAGTTTCTTGGATGAGAAGCATTGGAGAAATTCAAAGATGAATAGAATAGAATAGAATACTTTATTGGCCAAGTGTGATTGGACACACAAGGAATTTGTCTTTGGTGCATATGCTCTCAGTGTACATAAAAGAAAAAACATACATTTGTCAAGAATCATGTAGTACAACACTTAATTATTGTCATAGGGATCAAATAAGCAATGAAGAAACAATCAATATTAATAAAAAAAAATCTTAGGATACAAGCAACAAGTTACAATCATTTGTATGCCGTCCGGAGTCTGGAGAGGAGCTGCATACAAATTCAATCAATCAATCAATCAATCAATCAATCATACAGTCCTAAGTGGGAGGAAAAGGATGATAGGAGTGATGAGAAAAAACTGGTAGAAATAGAAGTGCAGACTTAGTAAAAAGTTTGGCAGCAAGTCAGGTAGAGCAACACTCACCTTAGCAGCTTCACATGATCAAGCTGATAGCTAGGAGGCATCCGACAGGCACTGAACAAAATTACTTTCCGTCCGTACTTATCATCACCTAGGACAGAAATGCTACATGTCACCGCACAAAACACAAAGTAAGGAGCCCTAAATAGAAAAGCAACAGAGCTAGCTCAGTCACATGCTTCCAATGCTGTTTCCAACCCAACACCAAACTAAAAACTGCCACATAACATTTGCTTGCAAAAAAAAAAAGACCAGTGACACAGTTTGGACATGGCTAATGCTTGAGACCAACCAAATGTCCTGCCGATGAAAGGTATAGGAATGATGTGTTGTTGTTGCTTTTTAAAGCGACACAGATAATGGCAACCCTGCGCCATGAGACGTCAGTGTGGATTTTCTCCCTTTCACTCAACTTAGGAGCATCCACAGCATCATCATGACACACACTGTATTTGTGATTCTAAAGCAAAGGAAGGAAACAAAAAACAAAACCCTTTTCAACACACAGGGTGGAAAAACGAATAACTGATTAATTTTCAGGGGAGTATTCTTGCTGTGGATGTTTTCCCCAGTGCATCCCAATCTCTCAGCCCCTGCTTGTTCCTGCGGAAAAGGAAAATCCCCCGCAAGGAAGCAAAGCAAAGCAAACTCAAAAGATAAGCAATAATTATCTCCTCTCAAGCTCTATCAACTACCAAACAAAACCAGCAGATGGCAGAGTCACAAGGACTTCTGCTGCTGACTCCTAACACATACCGGTATGATATAAAATAATCATTTTTTTTTAACAGCCCAAATCCATGCAGATGACTAAACAAGCCTGTGGCAACATTTGTTTTAGACATGACAGACCAATAGTTTCCAATAGAAGAGGATACATTGAGGGTTGAACTGTGGAGCCCTTGCTGTTGTTTGTGTTTGGTCGTTTGCTTGCAGCTGTTAATTACCCATCTAGGCCAGAGGTTCCCAACCCTGGTCAGTGGACCGGCATTGGGACCTAGCATGCCAGCAAACGGGCGGCGCAAACAAGCAAAATTTGATCCCCAGGATCCAGGCAACACACAAAACCATACTCCTTCCAGACCGTAGAAAAATCTTTCTCTGTGGAAGTGGTGATGCCCAAAAGATTGGAGGCCACCAGTTCTAGGTGACACCATCGGTGTTGGTGAGTATATGGTTTGCTCCCTGTTTATATACAGTAGCTTACTTGCCCTGTTGGTGGGATGTGTGGCTTCCACCTTGGTAGTTCAAGCAGAAAACAATACCCTAATCAAGGAACTCCACAGACCAAGAGGTACCTGATTATAAGCTTCCCCCATTTTTTTCATACTATCAGATTACATCTAATATGAAAGTTATATCCTCAGCAGAAGCCTTTTAGGCAGCTTATATAGTGAAAAGAAATAACACTGTTATCAAGAGGAGACTTCAGAAACAGAGGTTCCACTACCTTGCCAGGTTATGAGAAGATGAGTTGGGTTTTTTAATGAAAATAACAGAAAGGCTGATGAATATGATATTGTACATACAAGCTGTTTAGGAACTTAGTCACCATTCTATATCTACTGCAATATATAATAAAAGTAGAAAATTAAAGATATTGAGCTTTGGCGTAAATTACTTCCCCCCCCACCCCAAAAGCTACATTTGACAATCTGACTTCTCATGTGATCAAAACACAAGTTTGAAGTAGCCAGTACCGTACCTAAAACACATTTTCTTGAACAAGCATGTGCATATGAAAAAGGAATTCTATATTCTCCTTTATGGGAACAACACTGGGCCTTTCTGCATATGAGGTTGAAATTATATGCATTTTCTTGCTGTTTAATATTCTAACTATCATAATAGTATATAAATGGTTAAATAAAATACAAATTTCCTCTCATAGAAATTTTATTTTGATTGATCGATTTATTGTTACTTCAAAATCATAAGGAAGACACCGTTTTGTCTTTTTCTTTAATTAGATGTACAGTATTTACAACTTCTATTGCATATATTCCTGTGACAAATGGAGCTTACTCATGACTGATAACAAGCCAAAACACAATGCCAAATATTACTAAGGCCTATAATCATCTTAATTGTGTTTTGATCTTATTTCTACAAATACCGAAATAATTAATACATGTTTAAACAGCATTATTCTGCAAAGCTTCAAATGAAACAAATGTCTTCACAAGAACATCTTTCAACGTATTAAATATGCAATATATTAGGATCAATGATCAAGCAAGGGACAATTGATGTAAATGTTAATATGATGGGGGGGGAGAAGGAAATTGTATCAAATGAGATACAAGCTACGTATGGACTCATTTGAAATAAACACTGCTTATGTAAAAGACTGATGCAAATAGCAGAAACAAATGGAACCTGCAACAAGGTTGGAGTACTCACTGTTCATGTTTCCAGACACTCCATTTGCCATTTTCCTCATTCCCCATTTTTTTATGCCTTCCACCCAGAGTTCGGCATCATTCCATGCCTATTAAGTATATTTGTCCTTATTAGCTTGGAAATCCCTCTCCTAAGATTTTCTGTTCTTTCTTTTTTTTTTCTCTCGTACCTGTGCAAACATTAGGATTTGCCATTCAAGCACATGATGGTGGAAGGCACTTGTGACAAAATGACACCTAAGAGAGACATGAAACCAGGAAGGCAATGCAGAGCTAATCTGAAACAATTATACACAGTTACCAGTCATGTCACAAGACCAACATCCAACAGTTTATCCCATGGTTGCCCAAAAATAAAGCATCTCGGTAAGAAACATTCATATAGTTCCCCAAAAATTGAATTACTATGGCACAGTACATACATCCAATGTATGCACTGGAGTAGATTGCAGATGCTCTTAAGGGTTTACTGGGATAACATTGTTTTGCAGCTGATACAATACAATGGAACCCCTTATCATTTTTTCTTCTTCTTACATCTATTTCAACAAAGGCAGATGTACTTCTCTGTTCTGCAGGATGGTATTCAAAGTTGCAAAAAAGATTAGTCCTACCACTACTATGGCAATGTTTCCTAAGTTATACACCGTAACTATTTAAGAGACAGAGCATAAATATTATTTTACTTTGACAAAGCAGTTGTTTCAGTGTGAAACAAGAACTGATAACAGGCTTTAAATATGGAAATGTTAATATTTCTGATTTATCCACTCACAATGAGTAAATATTGTACAACATTCTATAACCATCTAGCTCTTAGCTGGCTAATTTAACAAAATCTGCAAGTAGGAAGCATAGAACAAAAACAAGGTGAAAAACGTCAAGGTGAAGAAAAAAAAATGCAAGATGAAATTTTGCTCTATAGCAGCATTCCTGAATGGTAATGGAACACTTGCATCGCCTAATTTGTGTTAATAGGATGCCATGCAAATAATCAGAGTTTAAATTCACTACTTTGAGTTTTAATTTAAAAGTGGAAAGAAATAAAAATAGAAATAGCTGGTGCTTTGAAAACTGTTCATAGACAATGATCTCCATCTTCAACCTTTACTATTAGAGCAAATCCAATTCCCAACTCTTAGAAAAATCAACACCAGTTCAAAAGTAATTCATGGTTATATTTAGCTTCCTGGTTACTCCTGGTTAAAATATCATATAACACTTTTCCAACTTGTCTAATATCAACAAAGTTAATTACTCTTGTGTTTTAGTTTAGCAAAAAAAAAGCTATTATTTATGAAATATGATAACTGATTATATCATAATATGTGCCTTAATATTTATAAATATTTTATATGACTCGGAGAAATATTTCTATTGATAATTGAATTTATTGTGTAACAAATAATAAACAATAATTGAATTCCCATTATTCTAACCATGTATATTTAATAAATATTAAATCAGCTGGTTAGTTCTACATGAAAGTGCACTGCTGAATTTTAATTTGAATGCTGAATTATAAGAGTGTCATATTATACATCAGAATCTCTTTGGTGCACGCAGAAAAAAATGTCACTGCTATAAAATATGTACCTGCAATATCTTCCCTGACTATCTTCAAATATTTCCAGGGCTACGAGTTATTTCAAAATTGTCCAGGATATTTGAAATTCCAAAAACGAGTTCAATGTGAGATAAAGATGTTTTATAATAGGTGAAACACTTTAAATGTTGTTTAAAGTATAATATAAACTTTTTTCCTCCAAAAATTATTTAGTTAATAAGCCAGCCATCCTAGTTTTTTCCATTAATAAAGACCTACATGATTACAGAAGCATAATTTACTTTCGCTAGAATCTCTTCCTCCTTCGAATGCACTGTTTAGCTAATAATGCTAATAACGGGATATTGAAATGAACTTGGCTATAACTAATAAACAAAAAACTGTAATACAATGGCAAGTAGGAAGCTCAACAATAGCAAACTTGAGAAACCAGTGTGTTTCTATACCTCAGTAATGCAGGTATGAGAGTATTGTTAGGCTAAGGAAAAACAGGATTTTAAAAGGCAGAATATTCAACAGCTCAGAGAGCTTTCTTTTCTGCCCTTCCTCATGACCTTGTCTTTCATTCCGCATATAAAACTATAAATTTGCCTTAAGAAAAGAGGAGCTGACTACATTTACAAATTTTAAAATAGTAATTGCCAATATTTCAAAATTATATTAATCAACCTGTCTGTATAGACAAGTGAAGATAGACATTTAATTCATAGACATTTAAAGATACAATCTTCAAGAAATGTAAGCTTATGATTATTTACAGGAAGAGATTATAAAAATGGAAAAGCCATGGAATAAATGGATCTTAAAGAGATTTGGAAGAAATTAGCAGTCATGTTGGCGGTTCTAAAAGAAAGTGCTCAAAAAAGTACCAAAGCACAGAGGATTTCTTTAAAAAACCTGCCCATTTTCTAGATTTCAGGAATCAGTTTCGATACATGTAATGATGTTCACAGCAAACATTGAAGAGGTGCTATCTCTTCTCCCAGAATTTTAAATTAAAGAGAAATGGTAAATTAAAGAAATATTAATTACAGAAGAAACCGTCCCCACAAAAAAAATTGAGAAGGGGAAAGCTAACATTAATTATTTCCTAATGGGTAGAGTACCCATCACCATCCAAGAAAAAAGAAGTTAAGAGATGAGAGCAGAATGCCCCAAATAAGCCCACCAGCTGATGTCCGCTGCAGAGCTCTGCTAGGCAATTTCAAAGTCCCACATTCAGTTGAATAGATTGATTATATATAGGTAGTATGACCAAAATGGCTGTATCCCCAGTTTAGAAGAGAAGCATGGCTGCAATCTACTTGGCATAATGCACACGAGTGAACTTTGAGGACTGGGATTTAGCCCTCAGCTTCACAGAATTTGGGCTCCCTTGAGATAACCCAGCGGCAGGTCACAGTCATGCTAAAGAGTGCCATGATCTTAAATGCCAATGACAAGAAGACTAGGCATTTTACCTACCTGGCTGGACCCCATCAAGTACAACCTGCCCTGGAGGAATAGAAACAAAGGAACATTATACCAAAAGTCCCTTGAGTCCCTTAAACTGACTCCTTGGACTGATGACGAAGGTTGGAATAAAAATTTACATGCAAACCCAAAAACACACAGAGTATCAGAACATTCATTCCTAGATATTTTTGTTTTGTGATGCTACACTTTTTTTTTAAAAAAAGAGAATGTTCTTCCTTGATAAATCTAGGACATAATGCCATTTCTCCAAACTCTAAACCAATACTTTTTGTTGCATTTTGCTTTTTTTCTATACTAGAGAAAAGTACTACATTTCTGCTGGACACAATAAAGTTTAATTTTTTTCAGGCTACAAAATTTATTTTGTAGTCATGGTAGCACAGTGGTTTGAGTGCATTACTGCAGGCTATTTCTTCTGATCACTGACTGACTGCAATTTGGCAGATTGAATCTCACTCACCAGGCTCAAGGTTGACTCAGCCTTCCACTCTTCCGAGGTTGATAAAATGAGGACCCAGATTGTTGGGGGCAAAAGACTGACTCTGTAAACCATTTCAAAAGGGCTATAAAGCACTGTGATGCGGTATGTAAGTCTAAATGCTCTTGCTATTTAAACATGAAGATGCTCTCAGAATGTCTCACAAAGTCTGACTTCTTTCAGTCACTGGAATTCATTTAAAAAGCAGGAATTGAAAACAAAAGTTTAAACCCAGAGATCCCTATGTATATTTTATGTAGTAATCTCTTTTATAACAGTAAAGAATCGGAATACTATGGATAAAACATATAACTCAAAGAATCCACCACCATTTTTATTTTTCTTGCACTTTCTTTTGAAACTCAAGGTAACTGATCATCATTATTATTATTTATTAGATTTGTATGCCGCCCCTCTCCGAGGACTCGGAGGTAATACGGGTATAAGCAGCTATCTTAGTTTCTTAAATTTCATATATCCATCATTTATTCAAGAATAACTAGTCTCCCTTTATAGTATACATTAATATCCAAGAAAGCTGGTACATACAGCACGGCAGAAACTAATTGCCAGTTACCAAAAACAAACAAACATGTTTATTATTGGGAGAAGAAACTAACATCTCCAAACCCACCCACCCACCCCCCCCCCCAAAAATAGTCCTAAATACTGCTCTATAATCTAGAGTTGTCCAGATATTTGTGAGGTTCACTGGCTGGGGAGCATGTGACCCAATTCCCAATAAAACACAGGGATTTGTAGCAGTCAAATGAAAAAGTGTGTGTCATATGTATTACTTCTTCCCTGTTTTTTCACTATTCACTATCTTCAGTCATATTAAACTCTGATATTTGATATTTACCTCCTAGTTTTGAACTCCTCCTTAATCATCTCTAACTTGCCATTTAGTTGTTCTCTGGAACTCAATTCTGACCTCAGACAATGGTCCTTGCAGACAATGTTATGCTGTTCTATGGAAATGCAGAATATGAGCTCATCAAAATAGAATGCTTCTTCCTGAGAACTTCCTGAGAACTGGAACCAAGATTAAATTGTGGGCTACATTCAATGACTCTCTGATAGCTATAAATTCCTAGCTTCTTCTAAATTTTAAAGTTGTATGCACTACAATTGAAAAGGCTAGCACCAGCTATGTCTTCAAAGAGATTCTCATTAAAAGATTGAAATCCTCTCCAAAGATCGCTAAACAGAACATTCTCTACCACATTTTCTGCTACCACGTAGAGGTTATACAGTACTCATTTTTTCCCCACCACTGCCTTTATAACATCTTTTAGAGCAGGGCTGTCAAACTCCTGGCCTGAAGGCCGGATGCATCACACACTGACATGTCTATGTCATGTTTAGCAAGGGGGAGAGTCCCAATATGTCACGTCACATTGCCATGATAACGTGTTTCACACTCCTGCTTTAGAGCCTCCGATCCTAGAAGCCCCTTTTGTGCATCACTAAAATTCAGCTGCACCTGTAAAGTTGACCAATCTCATTTGAAGAACCCAGTCTTCGAATTATGAACTCTCTTCTATACAAAAAGATTAGTGATTGTGAGCATTGGCTGCACTTATTACATTGAGAGTAATGTTACATTGACTCAAATAATCAATTCAATTTGTGGTTCCTTTTTATCTTTAAATTACTTCTGAAATTTGTATGCAGTTCAAAATTTCTGTGTATGTACCGGTACTTTATATTGTCTTATATTTCCACCAGTGAACTATTGACCTTTCTCTCTTGTTTTCACCATCTGTTTTCCACTATTGGAACTATTCATATAATTCAGTCTTAATTTAATCAGGAAACTAAAATACTGTATAGTACTTGCTGTCTACCTAAGCAGTGTTTTTCAGCCATGGAGAAAAGACAACCACTGCAACATTAGGTTTTCCACTCTCAAACCCCACCGCCAGTGAAGAATACCATACTGTATTGTATCAAAAGTTGAGATATCAAAAACAACCAGTATGGTTGCATCACTAACCCAGCTCCCCCAAAAGTTATCAACAAAAACAATCAATACTGTCTCTATATTACACTCCAATCTGAAACCTGACTGAAATGGTCCCAATAATCTATTTCTTCAAGAAACTATAATCTCAACAATATTACTAAAAGGGGGAGACTGGAAGAAAATTGTTTTCCTCTTTCATTACATTGTTATAAATTTTGATACATTGTATTGTTTCAATCCCCTAATGTTTTCATGATATAATTACAGTACAGTGATCCCCCGATTATCGCGAGGGTTCCGTTCCAAGACCCCTCGCGATAATCGATTTCTCGCGATGTAGCGGTGCGGAAGTAAAAACACCATCTGCGCATGCGCGCCCCTTTTTCCATGGCCGCGCATGTGCAGATGGTGTTTTTACTTCCGCACCTGGGAAGACCCAGCAGCTGAGGAGCCGCCTGCCTGCCCGCTTGTCCGCCGCTTTTCCGCTTGTCCGCCGCTCTGGGAGTTGAAGACCCAGGGAAGGTTCCTTCGGCCGCCCACCAGCTGATCTGCTCGGCAGCGCAGTAGCAGCGAGGAGCCGAAGATGGGGTTTCCTCGTTGCCCACGCAAAGGGGAAACCCCATCTTCGGCTCCTTGCTGCTACTGCGCTGCCGAGCAGATCAGCTGGTGGGCGGCCGAAGGAACCTTCGCTGGGTGCCACCCACCGCTCGAGAGCAAGAGGGGGGGAGAGATAGAGAAAGAGAGAGAAGGAAAGAAAGAGATGAGAGAGGGAGGAAGAGAGTGTGAGAGAGGAAGAAGCAAGATAGAGAAAGAGAGAGAGAAAGAAAGATGAGAAAGGAAGGGAGTGACGTCATCGGGTGGAAAAATCGCGATATAGCGTTTCGCAAAGATCGAGATCGCGAAACTCGGGGGATCACTGTATATATTATTAGCATTCAACTATAAGTAAGTAAGTAAGTAAGTAAGTAAGTAAGGAAGGAAGGAAGGAAGGAAGGAAGGAAGGAAGGAAGGAAGGAAGGAAGGAAGGTATCCATATTTATTACAATATAAAATGTCAATATTATTAACATAAAATTATTTGGTGTTTTTTCCAAAATTAAGTATAATGTTAAAAAAGAACTACTACAATTCACATCAAAATATTTGTAACAAGATGTTTTTGGTCTTAAGTAATTACTTAACATTAAAATCTCTCCATTGTATTGTTATTACAGATAGATAGCTAAATAGTTAGATAGCTAGACAGACAGACAGGAAAATGCAGCTTAAGCGCACTTAACGAAAGTTAAAATATCTAAAAAGTAGAAAGGCAGGCAGGCGGGATTCTGAGGAGTGTTGGGTGCATCCCAGTTTTAGATATTTTGTGGGAGAGACAAGCCCTCCTTAATAGAGTATGGTTAAAGCCGATAGAATCTAGCACGATTCTGTCTTTAGCTATGGAAACAATAAAGAACTTGTCTCAGAAGAATTACCATGTGTCATTCTTTGTTTTTGGGCATGACCATATGTATAAGAACCATTCTTGCTTTATCCGGATGGAAATGATTGAGAACTGTTGAGAGCTGAGGTGGCCTCTTGATTAGGTATGCACCACCACATTGAAAGCATTGAAAATTTTCTCAAGGAAAATTTATCTTCACATGGATCCACACATGATCTGATGGGAGGCTATGAACAAGAGGATCTAATAAACAAGAGAATCTAATAAACAAGTGGCCAGACCAGTTGTGAAGATTCTGTCCATTTTCTCAGAAATCACACCATGACATACTTTCCAGACAACAAGACAGTGCCGCCGTCATTTTAACAAGACCTCACCAGTTGGAGTCTAATTCAGAGCAAATGCAAGCAACTTTACCCATAAGATTCTTAGAGTAATTCCCACAGCAACTGAGTCAGTTACCTATTCACACAGCAAAGAATGGATCATTTTAAATCAGCAAATGGATCAACCAATAATAACAGTATTCAAAGTATTGCATTTTAAAGCTCTTAATGCTGCAATGAAACCCCCAAAATGGGCTCTTGTGCTTGATTACATTTCATTTCATTTCAGCTCTATCAATTCATAATACTGGACAACATTTGTCTTTTAGCCCTTAAAATTTGCTTTCCTGTGAAATGAATATAGACAGGAACAGAAAATTGTGGATTCAAAAAACTAGGCCTTATTTTAGTAGAAGACCACTTCAACTGAGTTGAAGAAATTACTTCTACACATTGCAGCCCTATATCATACAACAAACATTTAGGAGTCCCTATTCAAAATCTCTGAAAAATGATTTTGTGCATACAGTAAATGAAAATGCAGAAGAAAAGTGAATTGAAATTCAGTCCAGTTTTTCTTTTTCTCATAAATCAGAGCTAAAAATCAATAGTTAGTTGTAATATTAGAAACATTTTTACTTGTGAACAGGGTAATTAGAGGTTAAGTACATATACCTTTAATAAACCTCCAAAAAACAAAGAAATTAAATTACAGTATATGCATAACATGTATTTATTTAAAGCTATTCTTGATTTGCACCTGCTCCATTGATAAACAGATAGTAAATGAACCTTCTTCTGAACTACAGTACAGTGTATACTGTTTACAATGGAAAAACAGATAACACAGAAAAATAAAATTAACATGAATACAAAAATAATTAAACTATATTAGAAGCACAGAATATGTGAACATTATTTACTTCCGACAAAATAAACAATATTTCTGGAATATATGAAGGTTTCACTGAACATTATTCAGAAATTTTGTCAAATGGTATAAATCTGAGAAAGTCAGCAATAGAACTATTCTTATGTATGCAAACACAATGTGTACCATAGTTATCTTTTGTTTAGCCCTATCTAACAATTTAACAGTGGAGACCTTGTTTCATGAATTGTTCAATATCTAGTTACAGTCCCTGAGAACAGGAGGGCATTCCTATCATATCTGCATAGAGAAGGAAGATACTTCCTGTGCTGAAAATCTCTCAGAAACCAACACTACAAAACTATATACTGTATAAAATTGTTTAAATGCATTTTACTGTAGAGGACTGTAACATGCCTTGAATCACCTTATACATTCAAAGTGCGTAAAGGTAAAAAAGACTACACAATTGGAGTTTGAAAATACAAAACAATTATTGCTATCAAAGAAATCTGAGTAAATGTGTCCAAAAACTATCCAGCAATTGTATTTATCCATATATTTGCAATTTCCTCCTTATTTATCATTTACTTTCTACACTAACCCACTCTTCATTTATATTCCTTAGTAGTCACTAGGAGAATCTGCTATCATGTATACCATGGTCGTCAAGTTCAATCATGTCATGTGATGTATCACGATGCATCGTGACTTTTTTGCCTTTGCAAAGCCAGGATGGGTGCAGCCTGCCCATGACACATCCAGCCTGTGGGCAGCCAGTTTGACACCACTGATGTATGCTATATTTGGCATTATCATTAATATTAATCATAAATACAAGTTAAAAACCATTGTCCACCCTTCCAATCTCAGGACATCATTCCCAGTAACAATTAACATAGCACATCCTTCTCAATTAAGTCTGCATGTTATGCAGATAATAGCTGAATTCAGAACTATATATAAATTAGCTAAACAGACATTTTAACAGTCTAGCTATCAATGAAATAGCAAAGAGATTAACTGTTTCTTTGCAAGTCTACGGGCCCAGGATTTTAAACAGTGGTTTGACTTTTCACTTTCAGATGTTCCTCAGACTTATTAGGCAGAAGGTACCCAATAATTTAGACTGAGAATTAAAATGCTTGCTATGGCTCAGAAAAATTAGAAGTATTTGGTTCTGAATAGATCACCTTATCTGGTAACTGTCTGCCAAATGTTATATAAACGTATGAAATTAGCTGACATCTCAGAACACCAGCATATTCTTGTGTTTATTTTAAAAAGTCACCTGAAAGCAAATCACATCTTATTGCTGCTTTCTAACGGCCTTTTCCAGGAAGAGGTTACTATCCCTTTGCCACCAATGAATGAGACAAAAGTTCTTTTTAAAAAAAAGAAGTGGGGAGGAAAAGTCCTACAAAAAGTTCAAAATATATCAAAGCAATTTGGAAACTGTCATTTGTAATAATTTTGATAACATTTTTGTAGTTTTCTCATTTTAGTTTTTCAAATAACTATTCTGCTACAAATGATTTCCATTATATAGTTATGATATAATCCAGAAATGTCAAAAAGCAATTGTAAGGCTAGGAGCCCACCGGAAAATCCAACCTCTGTAAACGTAATGTGAATTTAAAGAAATATCCTGGAAATGGGTTCAAAACGAATTCTCTATTATTGTCAAGAAAACCACATGGATGCAGTCATTTAGTCAGCAGTTAAATCTGAGAGAGGAATTGCTTTTTTATGATAAATCATACAGGCACTATCAAAGACTTTGGATCGCAACCTGTGTGCTTCAAAATTTAAAATTATTTCCACTCTTTGCAACTTTCAATTATTTCCTAGAGAATTTCTATGAGGAAAGAATCTGATAGTTATTGAAAACAGATTATTTATTTTATTTCAAATCATCATACTATAACAAAACAGTACCTGCTACTTCCACAATCTGATGCCTAGCAATATCATAGTAGGGATCATCCCACCGCAGATGTGTGGCAGAATCCGGGGAGCTCTTGGTATCATCTGTACAATACATATGTAAATAAACAGAAAGAAAAATATCACATAAAATCAAATTACTCAATAAGGGTACAGAAGTACAGAGAAATGTCTAGGTCTGTGATGGCAAACCTCTCTGTGGACACGTGAGCCGTCGCCCCAGCTCAGTCCCACCACATATGCGCCTACTGCCAGCCAGCTGGTTTTCAGATCTCTGCCACACATGCGGAGGGGAGGGGCGCATGTGGAAGATGCACACGCATGCGTGGGAGCAGGCGGAGTGTGGGGGGTTGTGCACGCATGCACAGGCAAGTGGGGGGGGTCACATATGCATGCACAGGGGTCAGAGCACATGCGGGTGCATTGCATTATGGGTGTGTGCATTTATTTATTTATTTTTATTTATTTATTACTTAGATTTGTATGCCGCTCCTCTCCGGCATGCGAGAACAAAAAGGTTAGTCATCACTGATCTAGGAGCATTATCAGTAAGATGGCTATATTAATTTATAACTGCACCTTTATTCAGGTGTGGGGTACAAATGGGGTACATTTACTTGTTCATCTGGTATTTCAAAACAGACAGGTGCATACAGCAAGATTAATTGTTTAAACATATTTATAAATGCATCTGCTTTAACTATATAAAGACACCATTAAGGGAACAAAACAATAGACTTAAAATCTGCCACAAATCCCAAAATGAGCAATTATAATCTACTGCAATTATAATCTATTGGCATCTATACTGTACAGATATTTCTTTGTTATATACAACCTGTAATATTCCAGTTCTTGTTTGTTCGTTACTCTCTTAGTCCTTTATTACAATTCATAGTCAGGATACCACGCAAACTATTTTGCAACATCTTAAAGAAATTTAAGATGAATGCTGTAGAACAGGCTTGTATACCATTTTGGATACAAAAGTAAACAAATGCTTCTGAGTATGCAGGCATCACTAACAGCTAATCTTTTCTCGAGGCTGTACTACAGCTGCAGAGGACAGTTAGGGTCTTGCAGAGAAAGACAGAGCTGATTTAACAGGCAATGTTTTCAGTTTATGGACTCCTTAAAACAGGGGTCCCAACCCCAAGGCCGTGGCTCACTACCAGTCCATGGCCCATTTGCAACTGGGCCATGTGAGTGGTGAGCTGGCATGCACATGTTCACAGTTTCACTTGTGCAAGTAGTAGGCCAGCGCATTGCATGCACACCAGCCTGCCACTCGCAAAACCCAGTTCTCCCCACCCACCCGGCCGCTAAGCTGCAAAGGTTGAGGACCGCTGCCTTAAAACCTGACTGCCACTTCCTGCTATTGTTTTTTTTAACTTACCTGACTTGGGGAAAACAGGCTCATCATCTGATGGCCAATTTTTGTCATCCAGTGAAGCCAATTTGAGTTGATCGAGAGATTCACTAGTATCTTTCAGACTCAGGTCCTCTTGTAAATCTGGGTATTGCTCCATGCTTCAAGCGCTCAAAAGATTACTGGAAAAGAAGAAGCCGAAATTTACAAATCAGCGAAGAAACATCTCACATTTTTTTCCTGGCATTTCCCAAAGTGTCCTCCTTTAAATGCCACTGTAGATGTGACAGACCTTTCATTCATATCTACCGTAACTTGAGAGGGGAGCACAGATAACACCGTTTTTATTGCAACTGCATTTTGTTTCATTATCCCTCTCATGCTAATATATTGGCTTTCCCTTCTGAGCCGCATAACAAGGGTGATAAGAAAAGGCAAAGCCAATAGGCCTGTCCAAATTATTTACTGAATAATTAGGGAAGCACTTATACTTTGGATGAGCAGGTCAAAACAGCAATTTTGTAATGAGGGTGGAAATTCTCCATGGATTTGGGATTAGGCATCATCAAACTGCAGCGGATATAAATATATTTATATCTAATATCTAAACCAAACATCTTTAGTATCTCATCCAGGCCAAGCAGAAGTAGAAATCTAAACCTGATGTCACTAGGGACCAGGTATGCCAAATTAAAACAAGACTGAATCCTTACAAGACAGAGATACCCTTGGGACAGAAATCCTCTGCTTCCTTTGATGCTTACGTTGCATCAAAGCTGGTGTGCACTTTAGTGGTTCTTCTGGCTCCACAACTTCTGCTGGACTAGGAATCAGTTGTGCCCCTTTTTGTACCAGGAAGCACTTGTCACCTCTCATGTAGTACTCACCTACGCTACACATGAGGTGTCCTTGAACACAATTTGAACTGACACAGAATACTAGCTAGTTCAACAGAATAACATCTGTTTGTGAAACAAAGACTTTTCACCAGCAAGGTTCTAAGTCCAATTACTCTTAAGGTTTGGGTCCTTGTTTGCCTTCAGAAACATCTCCCAGCAGAATCTGCCTGGCCTATATCAGTTTTTGTGATGTTTTGTGAATTCACTTTTCACGAGATCAGTGGGGGCGGGTCCAAGAGAGAGATCCCCTCTCTAGAGAATGACATATTCTCAGAGAAAATGTTTGTAATAGTAACGACTTTTTACATTGATTATTACATTTTTAAAAGTATATTTTGTTTCCTGTTTTTCAGATTGTATATTGTAATTTGTAAATATGCCAGATAATAAATTTGGTCATAAATACATTTGAAAAGCTTTACAAAACCCTAGACGAAACCTAATAAACATTGTGGTTTGATATTGTGGGTCAACATCCAATAGGAAGATGGGTTTATCATTTTCTATCCAATCAAACTAATGACATAGCCATAAAATAAATCTTCGTATTACTAGAGGGGGGGAAATTAAGACACATTCTGCATTCCTATCATTATAGCAAATTGACTACAGGTAGTCCTCACCTTATGCTTACAAACCATTCAATATTACAACAGATCTTCTTAGGCCTACTTATGAACTGGATTCAAAATTCCAATGGCTGCTCATTTGATCACTTTTTGGACACTTGGCAACCAGCCCACGTGTTTGGAAGGTCCTGTGATCATGTGACCATGATTTAGGACCCCAATTACAGACCATGGGTTTACTTAAAGACTGTCACATTTGCTTAAAGACTGACAATTCACTTCACCACAACCACAAAAAGGTCAAAAAATTGGATGCAGTTACGAGGTGACCGGCATAACTTACAATTGCAATTCCAGTTTTTTAGAAATGAGTTGCCACTACAGTACCTCCTTCCTAGGAGAAAAAAATGACTATCCAAAGGGCACTGACTGTGTGCCTAAGGTGGAATTAGAACTCATGATCCCTGGCTAGATCATCTAGATCAGTGATGGCAAACCTTTTTTCCCTCAGGTGTCGAAAGAGCATTGTGCATGCACAAGTGCCCACCACCCATAATTCAATGCCTGGGGAGGGCGAAAACAGCTTCCTCCACCCCCTGGAGGCCCTCTGGATGCCGGAAATGGCCTGTTTCCCTACTTCTGGTGGCTCCAGTAGGTTCGTGTTTCACCCTCCTCAGGCTCCAAAGGCTTCCCTGGAGCCAAGGGAGAGTAAAAACGCTCTCCCCCATCCCCCCCCGGAGGCTCTCTGGAAGCCAAAAATGTCATCCCAGAGCCTTGGTGCGAGCCAAAAATCAGCTGGCCAGGACACACATGCATGTTGGAGCTGAGGTAGGGCAACAGCTCGTGTGCCGGCAGATATAGCTCTGTGTGCCACGTGTGGCAGACGTGCCATAGGTTTGCCATTACTGATCTAGATTGATGACTCAACCTTTACACTACACTGACTCTCATTAATAGTGTTAGGGAATACTTAAAATCAACTCAAGTAAATATTTATGTATTTATTTTTATTTTGTAAATTGTGTATAAGATTATAAATTACAGTGGAACCCCGACATAAGAGCTGCTCTACTTAAGAGCAACTCGAGATAAGAGCTGGGAGGGGAGAGATATTTTTGTTCTACTTACAAGCCCAAATTCGAGATACAAGCGCCAAGGAGCTGTCTCCTGAAGCCAAACGCTAACTTCTGCGTTCGGCTTCAGGAGACAGCTGCGAAGCGGCGCGCGTGTTTTAAAAGGTTGCAGCCGGCCTGGGGGGCTCGGGGGGGGTGCTTGCAGCTTTCTTTCTTGCTCTTTTTCTTTCTCTCTTTTACCTTCCCTTCCTCTATTTCTTCTTTTCTTTCTCCTTCCCACCTTCTTCCCTCCCTCCCTCCCTTCAGTCCTTCCTCTCTTACTCTCCCCTTTCATAAGTTTCCTTGCTTCCTTCCTCTGTTCCTGTCCCTTCCCCCTTTCTTTCTTTCTTTCTTTCTTTCTTTCTTGCTCTTTTTCTTTCTCTCTTTTACCTTCCCTTCCTCTATTTCTTCTTTTCTTTCTCCTTCCCACCTTCTTCCCTCCCTCCCTCCCTTCACTCATTCCTCTCTTACTCTCCCCTTTCATAAGTTTCCTTGCTTCCTTCCTCTGTTCCTGTCCCTTCCCTCTTTCCTTCCTTCCTTCCCACCCTCCGTCCATTCATTCACCCATTCCTCTCTTGATCGCTTAAAGCCGGTCCCTGGTGCAAAAAGGGTTGGGGACCTCTGTCCTACAGGATTGGGTGGCAGAGAAGTTGAACATATGTAAATTTAAAAGTTTAAGAAAGTTTACAAGTTAAGTGAAAGAAACTTCATTATTCATTTATATGTACATGTACATTTCTTCATTAAAAACATGTCTTTCTGCATAATTTAGACTAACTTTGTGAGTTTTTTGAGGGCTGGAACCAATTAAAATTATTTACATTAATTCCTATGGGGAAAAGTCGTTCGAGATAAGAGCTGCTCGACTTAAGAGCCCAGGTCCGGAACGAATTAAACTCGTATCTCGAGGTACCACTGTATAAACATTAATGTGAATATATTAAAAGTATAAGCATGGTTTTGAGTACATGATATTTTACAAACATATGGGGACTTTAGGACAGGGACGGTAGGCATATTAAGGCGCTTATGCACACCCTTTACAGACCTCTTAGGAGTGGGGTGAGGTCAGCAGCAGACAGATTAAAGTTAAAGTTACGGGGGTTTGGGAAAGAAACTACAGAGTCAGGTAATGTATTCCATAATCAACTCCAAAATAGAATATTGTAAATATGGATCAAAGCAAGGCTATATCTAATATTAGAAAGACAACAGCAAAAATATCTCCATATAAAGCATTATATCATAATTTCAATAAATCATTGAGGGCACTGCATATTTTATAGCTGATATGACATTAATATATTTATGTTATCAGTCATATCAAAATGTATATCTACATTACACTTGCACTTCAGTTGACTATAAAAATATTGTGTAGGAAGTCTAGCTTGACAAAATATAACATTGGTAGGAGATATTAACACAGACTGGAAAATCTGCAAAGTTAACCTCAGCTATGGTTTGTTTGTCTCTCAAAGATGGGAGGAGCTGCCAAAGGGACAAAGAGCAGGACATTTTACTCTTCTGAATGAATAGCTAATGCTAGAAACATGCTTAAATTGCAACCAACCATCTGTCTTTAGCAATATCCTCAGTTTCTATGGAAACCTTAACCACCATATAAGGTGACTCATTCTCTTCAAAACAGCTTCAAAAGCATATTCTCAAAATTATCTAAATTTATCCAATTAAAGCAATATCCCTAGTATCAACATAAAAACTATCTCCAATTTGCTTATAGTAAATGATTCCAATTTTCTCACTTAGTGATTTGTGATTAGAATACAGTACATTAATTATCATACCACTACAGTACTGTATTTAGTTTATAAGTAGTATTTATATTCCAGCATATGGTAGATGTTCTCCTAATGCCATCTCAAAACCTAAATGATATAAGTATATGCAAGTAATATTTGATCTATGATAGTGTTTCAATATGTTGTTAAATCATCACTGAAGAAATGACCAACAAAAATATTGGAGGGAAACTAGTATTTATTTTCATATAAATCATAAAAATATTTTTCACTGACATAGCTCATACTTTGAGCAGAAAATCAGAGTAATGCATAAATATAAGATTTTTCACAATATTAATAAATTTTAACTATGTTTATGTTCCATTTGAAGATGAACATAGTACAAATACATTAAGATATTTGAGGTTCCTGGCCATATCATTCCTATTACTTCTTAGAAAACAGCTAATCCATACTTAAAACAAAACATATCCAACTTGCAATATTCAGCATCGGACTGAAATACAGTAATACCTCGTCTTACGAACCTAATTGGTTCCCGGGGGAGGTTCGTAAGACGAAAAGTTCATAAGACGAAACATTGTTTCCCATAGGAAACAATGTAAAGTCAATTAATCCGTGCAACAGCAAAAAAACCCGCAAAAAAACGCCGCCGTCCGGCTGTCACCTTTTGAAACAGCCGGGGGGCTTCTCGGCAGCCTCCCGAACGCCGAATGCCAAACCCAAACTTCCGGGTTCGGCGTCCGGGAGGCCGCCGAGAAGCCCCCCGGCTGTTTCAAAAGGTGACAGCCGGACGGCGGCGGTTTTTTGCGGGTTTTTTTGCTGTTGCACGGATTAATTGACTTTACATTGTTTCCTATGGGAAACAATGTTTCGTCTTATGAACATTTCGTCTTACGAACCTCCCCGGGGAACCAATTAGGTTCGTAAGACGAGGAAGTTCGGTAAAAGTTCGGGTTCGGGAGGCCGCTGAGAAGCCCCTCCGCCTGGCTGGCACCTTTTAAAACAGCTGGGGGGCTTCTCGGCGTCCTCCTGAACCCGAATGCCAAACCCGAACTTCCGGGTTTGGCGTTCGGGAGGCCACTGAGAAGCCCCCCGGCTGTTTTAAAAGATGACAGCCAGGCGGCGGGGCTTCTCAGCGGCCTCCCAAACCCGAACTTTTGCCGAACCTCTGGGTTCGGGGTTCAGGAGGCCGCCGAGAAGCCCCGCCGCCCGGCTGTCATCTTTTAAAACAGCTGGGGGGCTTCTTGGCGGCCTCCCGAACGCCGAACACGGAAGTTCGGGTTTGGCGTTTGGGTTCAGGAGGACACTGAGAAGCCCCCCGGATGTTTCAAAAAGCGACAGCCGGGTGGCGGGGCTTCTCCGCGGCGGCGGCGGGTTCGTAAGAAGAAAAAAGTTCGTAAGAAGAGGCAAAAAATTTCTGAACCCCGGGTTTGTATCTCGGGTTGTTCGTAAGACGAGAGGTTCGTATCATGAGGTACCACTGTATAATCTAATCTCTTACAAGATGAGGCATATCTAATTTGGCTTTTTTTCCCCTTCAAATATTAAACACCATTGGAGATTTCTTATTATTATAAAACAAATTACTAGTTGATATTTTAAAAACTCTGGGAAGAATGAGGAAACCTGAGGAAACCAGGAGTTGGAAGCTACCAAACTAGTTTTCTTGTTCTAAATATGCAAATCAAATTATTTGCCTTTTTCTCATAACACTAAATCATGGATGGCTGTGTTACACAGAGCACAGATGCTGTGTTCAAATAGCATATGTAAAACATCAAATGTTCAACTCTTTACTAAAATTGATTATTTAACTTATGCTTTTAACCTACAATAATTTGCAGATTGCTAAATATTTAAACATCAACTAGAGCATATATAGTAGTTCTCAACCTTTCTAATGCTGCGACCCCTTAATACAGTTTTTCACGTTGTGGTGACCCCCAACCATAAATCTAGCACCAATTCTCCCAACAGAGCTTTAAGCTGATTGGCAGGAAGATCAGAGGAGGACCCCACCGTAAACACCTGATTAGTCAGATTTTAAAAATATGTTCCAAGGCACCAGAATAGAAGCTTTAATTCCTAACACCATGGGAAATTTGTCTTTTCCCATGGTCCCAAACCCCAAGTTGAGAACCACTGTAGTAGAGATATTTGCCACTTGTAATGACACAGAAAGATAGGAGATGGTCCATTGCCTACATCTATTCTATGTAGGCAGCCTATGGGTTACAATCCACAATCCTTACTTAACAATGGCAGTTGGGACCTGAATTTCCATTGCTAAGTAATGTGACTGTAAAGTGCACCATCAGGTAATCACACCACATAGCAACAGCAATCCCTGCATTCCCTCTTGCTATAACTGAGGAACATGGGTCATTAAGTCAATGCCACCTTGCAACTTCCTGCCAGTTTCCAACAACCAAGGTCAATGGGGAAGAGAGCAGGAAGCCATAAGCCGTAAGTCCCAAGGCAGCTTGCAAGCAGGCCAGATAAATGGCGGCTGCTGGATGAAGGAGGGGAGACACAGCACAAGCACAACCAGATTCAAGAAGAGAGCACATGTGGGAAAATAACAGAATAACAGAGTTGGAAGGGACCTTGAAGGGCTTCTAATACAATCCCCTGGAGAGTCTAACCCAGTGATGGAGAACCTTTTTTTGCCTCAGGTGCCGAAAAAGCATGGGTGTACCCTATCACACATGCACGAGTGCCCACACCAATAGGTCAATGCTTGGGGAGGGCGTAAACAACTTCCCCCACGCCCCTGGAGTCCCTCTGGAGGCCAGAAATGGCCTCTTTCCCAACTTCTGGTGGGCCACGTAGGTTCATGTTTTGCCCTCCCCAAGCTCCAATGTCTTCCCTGGAGCCGGGGGTGGGTGAAAACACCCTCCCCATCTCCCTGCAGGCTCTCTGGAAGCAAAAAACGCCCTCTCAGAGCCTCTGTGCAAGTCAAAAATCAGGTGGCTGGCACACAACATGCACATTGGAGCTGAGCTAGGGCAACAGATCATGTGCCATCCGATATGGCTACGCATGCCATAGGTTCGCCATCACTGGTCTAACCCAAATAACCTGCGACTTTTTTTGCTGGATTCTGTTGACATTGCTTCTCAGAAGCCAGGACGATTACATATCACAATCACATGACTGCAGGATGTTGTAGATAAGTGTGAGCTGGTTGGGAAGTGATGAGATCGTGATCATGTGACTAAGGGGCTGCTGGGCAGTTGGGACTTCAAGGACCAGTTGTAAGTAACCACCATTCATTCAGTGCTGTCATAGCTTCAAATAGTCATTGAATGAGTGGTTGTTAACTGAGGACTCCCTGTATATATTCCAGGAAGCATTACCTTTCTTTTCAGATATATTTATAAGAAAATGAAGTTATAATTAACTTTCAAAAGTAATTTTAGATATTCAGTCCCAAACTTACTATATTTTTTCCCCAAAAGTTTCCAAAGCAATGATTATGCAAAGTCACTAAAACATGATTTTATTACTTCAAAAACATTCTGTTTATACACGGAGGCAAAGAATAATGCACACACAGTACAAAATGTGTTCTAAGATTAACAAAGAAAAATAATAGAATAATTTTAAAAAAGAAACTAGACATGAAACATCAAAAGCAACCACTGCTTGATCACTTAGCAAAACATGCATGTCTCAGAAATGAGTATACCCCCTCACATTTTATAAATATTTAAGTATATATTTTCATATTACAACACTGATGAAATAACATTTGTCTACAATGTAAAGTAGTGAGTATACAGCTTGTATAACAGTGTAAATGTGCTGTCCCCTCAAAATAACACAAGATACAGACATTAATGTCTAAAGTGCTGACAACAAAAGTGAGTACAGGTGTGCCGAAAGAGTGTGCATGGATGCTACTGTGCATGCGCAAGTGCCCACACCCATAATTCAATGCCTGGGAAGGGCGAAAACAGCTTCCTTCGCCTCCCAAAGGCCCTCTGGAAGATGGAAACGACCTGTTTCCCAACCCCTGGTGGGCCCAGTATGCTCGTGTTTGGCCCTTCCTAGGCTCCAAAGGCTTCCCTGGAGCCAGGGCAGGGTAAAATCTCCCTCCCCCATCCACCCGGAGGCTCTCTGGAAGCCAAAAACAGCTTCCCAAAGCCTCTGTGTGAGCCAAAAATCAGCTGGCCAGCACACACATGCACGTTGGAGCTGAGCTAGGGCAACAGCTTACGTGCCAGCAGATATGGCTCCACGTGCCACCTGTGGCACCCGTGCCATAGGATTGCCATCACTGTATTAGACCCAGCAGGAGAACTGAAGACTAGAGAACAATTGGAAGAACAAAACATAAAAATTGATTGGTGGCCCTATTTACAAATAAAAACCAGGTATAAAAAGGATATAGAAGGGACAGCTATACAGTGTGTCTGATAGGTAAGACAAAGACAGGCGTGTAATATTATTGTATTGAGAGATATTGACTGATCTGAATGTGAATGACCAGACCGTTTTACTTGACTGCGCTATTTCTAAAGTAAACACTATTTTATACACTTTAACTATCTGTCTTGTATGACTGAATAATTACTCATACCTCCTGGATATCTGCTGAAATCCCATGTTTTGCTCTGTGCATGTCCTTGATAATTCAAGAGGTCTGCACGCTCCTTAACAGTGGCCACACGAAATATTGACACTTTGGGCCCCATTATCATTTAGGGGTGTACTCACTTTTGTTGCCAGAGGTTTGGACATTAATGGCTGTGTGGGGTTATTTTGAGGGGACAGCATAATTACACTGTAATACAAGCTGTATGCTCATTATTTTACATTGTAGCCAAGTGTCATTTCTTCAGTGTTGTCACATAAAAAGATATACAGTGGTACCTCTACTTAAGAATAGTGATGGGCGAACCGAACCCACACAATTCGGGTCCGTACTGAATTTTGCGGTGTTCGGTATGCTGAACACACACCCAAAACTTTTTGAAACTTTGGGCAAAGTTCGGGGTCGCGTTCGACTTTCGGAATTTTGACGTCACCGGCAGGTTGCTAAGGATGCCAAGGTGATCACTTCCTGGATTCCATGGAATCCAGGAAGCGATCACCTTGGCGTCCTTAGCAACCTGCCGGTATACGTGACATCAAAGCTCCACCCCCGGAATCTCTTGGTGGGATTCCGTTTGGGTTCAGTTCAGGTTTGGCCGAATTTTGCGTAAAGTTTGTCCGAACTTGCCGAACCCGAACACCGTTGGGTTCGCCCATCACTACTTAAGAACTTAATTCATTCTGTGACCAGGTTCTTTAGTACATGGGTCTCCAACCGCCGGTCCGCGGACCGGGCCCGGGCCGTTGGGGGTTTTCAGCCGGTCCGCGGCGCCAGGGCCCCCTCGGCCTTTCCGCGCTGCCCACCGCCCGCCCGATTTGCCCCCTCTGCTCCTCTGCCACCTCCTGCCTTTCACCGCAGCTCCTCCCGCACCCGGAACGCACGCCCTGCCCGCCTCACATTTGCCGAGAGGACTTTCGCCCCGGGCTCTCAGCAAGGGGGCTGCATGAGAGGCGGGGCCGGCGGAAGGTGATATTCAATGTCGGGGGCGCACGGGCGGTTTTGCGCGCGCTCCCTATCTCCCTGCTAGCCCACTCGGAATACTGTATTCAAAATAAGAAAAGCCTTCGCCGGCAAAGGCTTTTCTTATTTTGAATACGTATTCCGAGTGGGCTAGCAGGGAGATAGGGAGCGCGCGCAAAACCGCCCGTGCGCCCCCGACATTGAATATCACCTTCCGCCGGCCCCGCCTCTCATGCAAACCCCCTTGCTGAGAGCCCGGGGCGAAAGTCCTCTCGGCAAATGTGAGGCGGGCAGGGCGTGCGCGCGTCACCGCTGAGAAGAACGGAGAGAGAACGAGAGTGAGTGAAAGCAACAGACAGCAAGATAGAGAGAAAGTGAGAAAGAGAGAGTGAGAGAAAGGGGGGGAGAGAAAGAGATAGCAAGAGAGAGAGAACAAGAGAGAGAAAGAGCGTGAGAAAGAAAACAAGAGAGAAAGAGTGAGAGAGAGAGAAAGCAAAAGAGACAGAAAGAAAACAAGAGAGAGAAAGTGAGAAGAAGAGAGAGAAAGAGGGGGAGAGAGAGAGAAAGAGAGAGGGGGGAGAGAGAGAAAGAGAGGGAGAAAGAGAGGGAAAGGGGGAGAGATAGCAAGAGAGGGAGAGAGAAAGAGAGAGGGAAAGGGGGAGAGAGGGGGGAGAGAAAGAGGAGATAAAGGAAGAGGAGAGAGAGAAAGGAAGAGAAAGAAAGAAAGAGGGATAGAAAGAGAGAGAGAGTGAGAGATGCTCAGTGAGCCTTTCTTTGAAGTTGCCTTTCTTTCTTTCTTTCTTTCTTTCTCTTTCTTTCTTTCTTGCTCTTTTTCTTTCTCTCTTTTACCTTTCCTTCCTCTATTTCTTTTCTTTCTCCTTCCTACCTTCTTCCCTCCCTCCCTCCAGTCCTTCCTCTCTTACTCTCCCCTTTCATAAGTTTCCTTGCTTCCTTCCTCTGTTCCTGTCCCTTCCCTCTTTCCTTCTTTCTTCCTTCCTTCCTTTCCTCCCTTCCTTTCCTCCCTCCATTTCTTGCTTTCCTTTTCCTTCCTCCCTTCTTTCCTCCCTCATTCCCTTCTTTCACTCCTTCCTCTCTTACTCTCCCCTTTCACACCTTTCTTTGCTTCTTTGCACCCTTCTTCTGTTCCTGTACCTTCCCTCTTTCCTTCCTTCCTTCCCACCCTCCGTCCATTCATTCACCCATTCCTCTCTTGATCGCCCCTTTTACAGCGCCGCTGACAGCTAGCTCCCCCCCCCCCCCCACCGGGCCATGGAAAACTGGTCTAGCTGAAAGCCGGTCCCTGGTGCAAAAAAGGTTGGGGACCTCTGCTTTAGTAGAAACATTCTTAAGCAGAAGCAATTTTTCCCATAGGAATCAATGTAAAAGCAAATAATGTGTGCAAACCCATTAGGAAAGAAATAAAAGCTCAGAATTTGGATGGGAGGAGGAGGAAGAGGAGGAGGAGGACAGTCACTGCCGCAAGAAAAAGGTGAGGTTAGCGCCCCCGTTTGCACCCAGACCCTCCAGGAGGCAACCTCGCACCAGGTGTATGGGAGGCAGCGTGAGGGAGTCACCACAGTGAAGTGGTTTATTCCCTCTCCAAGCGCCCAGAGAAAGGAAAATGCTCCGTTCGCTCTGGGCTGCCAAAGACTCCTTAAGTACCATTGAAAGGCTCCTCTGCCAGCCCAGAAAAGCCAGAGAATTAAAGGGGGAATGGCAGGAAACTGGCCGGGCCTTCATGCCACTCTCAAATTTCCTGGGAAATTTTTCCGGGCTCGGGTCCTTAAGAAGAGGCAAAAAAATCTTGAGCACCTGGTTCTTATCTAGAAAAGTTCTTAAGTAGAGGCGTTCTTACGCAGAGATACCACTGTACTTAAATATTTACAAAATGTGAGGGAGTGTACTCCTGTGACATATTGTAAATTCCTTTTCAATTTTATGTACACACTAACGAATCTTAGAGCTGTGTTTCTTGGAATTAAAGTCCGTATATCTTAAAGTTGCTAAGATTGAGAAACCATGTCTTAGAGCAGGGGTGGGCAATTAATTTTGCCATGGGGCCGCATGAGAAATTGGGATGGTTTTAGAGGGCCGGACTAATATAATTAACTCAGTTCTACCCAATACTGTATATAGATGTAGGTGTAGATGTAGATAAAGCAGTACGTATATAAATCTAAATGCTACGCTAGATCTGTTTAGAAATGTTAAGATGTAAAAACACTGGTATAAACTGACTCCGGAGTTCATTTTACCGTATGCACACGATCTAATCATAAATAGCATTTAGATAGCAATAGCATTTAGACTTAAATACTGCAGTTGCCAGATTTATTTATTTATTTATTATTTGGATTTGTATGCCGCCCCTCTCCGAAAACTCGGGGCGGCTCACAACAAGTGAAAAGACAATCCAATACATAATCCAATTAATTAAAATATTATAAATTTAAGAAAAACCCCTATACTAACATACACACACACAAGCATACCATATATAAATTCAACGTGCCCAGGGGAAGATGTTTAGTTTCCCCATGCCTGACGGCAAAGGTGGGTTTTGAGGAGTTTACGGAAGGCAGGAAGAGTAGGGGCAGTTCTGATCTCCGGGGGGAGTTGGTTCCAGAGAGTCGGTGCCGCCACAGAGAAGGCTCTCCCCCTGGGGCCCGCCAACCGACATTGTTTAGTTGACGGGACCCGGAGGAGGCCCACTCTGTGGGACCTAATCGGTCGCTGGGATTCGTGCGACAGAAGGCGGTCTCGGAGATATTCTGGTCCAGTGCCATGAAGGGCTTTAAAGGTCATAACCAACACTTTGAATTGTGACCGGAAATGTATAGATGGCTATACATCAACCATTACACTTGGTCACAGATAGCGGGTGGGCCGGTCATGGACAGCGGGTGGGCCGTCCCATGCCCAGGTCTGTCTTAGAGAATCTATACCCATACATGTACTTTAATGTACTTTTGTACATTAAGCGTGTATATGTGGGAATGGGAGCTCAAGAAATTATACCTGAATGGTTGATGCTCATGAATTTGTGTCTTTAGCTTATGAAGAAAGCAGATTTTTTAAATTTTCTGTATTCAATAAGCCCAACAAAACAATAAAATAAAGTTATATACATTTTTTGCAACTCCAGCATTACCATTATAATAAAATCCACTGAAATTTTATAGTAATAGTTGAGGTACTAAACAAAAATAGGCATTTAGCTTTCCCAGCCAGCAGTACAGTGCAGTTCAGGGGTGGGGGAGGCAAGTTAACCCAGAATGATCTTTCTGCTTTACAGCTTTCAGTTTAAATCAGACAAGATCCACTGACTGTATGACACAATCTGCTGAATCAGGTTATAATTTGAAAAATACCACACCATTCTGCCAGAACATAACTTCTCTGTGCTTGTTGAATAATTCTACTGGATCAGTTAATTTGATTCTGGTGATACTATAGCAAATCCAACAACTGGAAAAAATTGCATTAGTAACTTACATGCCTACCACTACTCCTAAATCATTCCTGGCCTTCTTCTATTTTTTTGCTGCAAATCCAATACATTTGAAAAAATTTCAGCTACAGTACACTTGTGCTTTATTTTGATTGTTATTTAAGGCAATCAATACCATATCAATGAATATACAGCATAAGAACCTTCAGAGGTCAGGTAGAATACTCTTAAAAGGAACCGTCCTTCAAAATTTCCCAAAGAAAAATTTCCAAACAAATTCTACTATCCTAGACAATACTGTACTATGCAGTTGTATTCATTTACTGTATCTCTCTGTCCAACCTCATCCACATATAGGTTACTTCTTTAAGACATCCATCTAAGCATCACACAATTTCCACTTTCTGTCACAGGTCAGGGAAACCCTTGCAATTTTCACTATAAGTACATCAAGCGGATTAGTACAAACTAACACTAAGACAATGCTTATAGTCAGAATGAATTGATTCAAATCCTCTAGTTTGCTTTTAGCAACTTCTCCATTCCTATTACCTTACTTAACATAATTATCTTTCTAAAGGGTCCACGTAACACAAATCTATCATTCAGATGACACATTATACTAAGCCAGTGATTTTCAACCTTTTTTGAGCCGCGGCACATTTTTTACATTTACGAAACCCTGGGGCACATTGAGCGGGGCGGGGAGGGGGGGGCTAAAAAAAGTTTGGACAAAAAAATTCTCTCTCTCTCTCTTCCTCCCTTTCGCTCTATTTCTCTCTCCCTCTTTCTCTCCCTTCCTTCCTCTTTCTTTCTCTCTCCATCCCTCTTTCTTTCTCTTCCTTCCTCTTTTTTGCTCTCTTTCTCTCTCCCTCCCTCTATGTCTTTCTCTCTCTCTCCTTCCCTCCCTCTCTTTCTCTCTCTCTCTTGCTTTCTTTCTCTCTCTTGCTCTCTCTCTCTCTCGCTTTCTTTTTCTTGTTCTCTTTCTCTCTCTTGCTTTCTTTCTCTCTCGTTCTCTTTCTCTCTCGCTCTTTATCTTTCTCTCTCTCTTGCTTTCTTTCTCTTTCTTTCTCTCTCTCTCGCTTTCTTTCTCTCTCCGAGCTTCGCAGCACACTCGACCATGTCTCGCGGCACACTAGTGTGCCTCGGCACACTGGTTGAAAAACACTGTACTAAGCCATGTTACATTACACTAACCCGGGGTCTGCAACCTTAAAGATTCAAAGAGCCACTTGGGCCCATTTTCTACAGGAAACAAAACAACAGGAGCCATAAAACCTGGGTGGGTGTGGCCAACCTGATGTCACTCACTCCCACCAGTCTCATGGCCCCTCCCACCCAGGTTTTGTGGCTCCGTGTTTTGCTTTCTATGGGAAACAGGGGGAAGGGAGCACTTACCCACGCCACCTTCTTTCTCTTGGCCCTGTTGACAAGGGTGGAGGAAGGCCAGGCCTGGGGGATCAGCCCCACCCTGCAAGATCCACCCCCGCCATTCTCTTCCAGCCCTTTTTGCTGGCGGCAACAGCAAATGTACTGCAATGAAGGCAGAATGTTGTTGCCGCGCAAAGGCAAGTAGAGGGGCACTTTGCTCCCGCATTGGCTCCAACCATGCCACTGCAGTGATAGGATAGCAATAGCACTTAGACTTATATACCTCTTCAGAGTGCTTTACAGCCCTCTCTAAGCAGTTTACAGAGTCAGCATATATTGCCGCCAACAATCTGGGTCCTCATTTTGCCCACCTTGGAAGGTTGGAAGGCTGAGTCAACCTTGAGCCTGGTGAGATTTGAACTGGTGAACTACAGCCAGCAGTCAGCAGAAGCAGCTTGCAGTACTGCACTCTAACCACTGAGCCACCAAGGGTCATATGGCTGAGGACCACCAAGAGCCACCAACGCTGACAGCTCTTTCATCCCTCTGCCGCAACAGGGAGCCCCAGCAAATAGTCCAAAGAACCGCATGTGGCTCCTGAGCCGCAGGTTGCAGACCCCTTCACTAATGGGGCTGCCTTTGAAGAGTGTTCGGAGACTAGAAATTGTGCAAAATGCAGCCGTTCGAGCCGCCCCGAGTCTACGGAGAGGGGCGGCATACAAATCTAATAAATAAATACAAATCTAATAAATAAATAAATAAATAAATAAATAAATATAGTGGGGCTACCAAGATCTGCCCACATTTCAACATCACTCCGTGAGCTGCACTGGCTGCTAATTGGTCTCTGGGCACAATTTATAATAATAATTTAATAATATTTTTTTACGATTTGTATGCCGCCCCTCTCCGAAAGCTTTATGTAGTCTAAAGCCCTACATGGCTTAGGACCAGACTACCTTTGGGACCGTCTTTTGCCTCATGTATCCCAGTGGTCGGTTAGGGACCTATGGGAAGAGTCTTCTCTTTGGCGCCCCCGGCCCTCTGGAACAAACTCCCTCCAGATATGTACCGCCCCCTCCCCTCTGGTCTTCCATAAAGCTCTGAAGATCCACCTCTGCTGGCGGGCATGGGGGCCTTGAACGATGAGATTATCTCCGGCTGATATTATGAATGATTGAATTTGATTAGTGTATGTCTGTATATGGCTTTTAAAAATATTTTTAGCAATTTGCATGTCTTTTAAAATAAATTAGATTTTTAAAATATATTTTTGTATTTATGGCATTGCACGCCACCCTGAGACACTGTGAGGACGGCATAGAGATATAATTAATAAATAAAATAAATAAAATAAAGCCATATTTGGCTTTTCCTTACATAATGTGAATCTAGGCTCTATGGTGGTTATTAATGGCAGATTGTGGCTTAAAACAAGTATCAAATTCAGCCAGTTGTGGTTTAGGTAACAAAATAGGGCGAAGCCAATGATAGGTCGTGTTTGCTAAGACGACCACAATTCTGCAATAACAAAAAGCAGGATGTTCCTTTGGAAATAACGCTCCGTACCATAAAGTTAAGTTCTATGTAAGTTCATGCATAAGTGCACCTTCGTGCCTACTGTCTTAATGTCTTTTTATCTTTTCTATCTCCACTTTATACTTATATTATGTTAAACATACTACGATAGTATATTTGTATGACAAATAAATAAAAATAAAATAAATCATTACTTTTTCTCATTACTTATCTAATGTTTTATTTGTACAAATGACCACCCTATAATTGTTTGACAAATACATAAATAAAAATAAAATAAATAAAAATAAATATAAGAGAAAGGAAGTCGGTGGGAGAAATGTTTTTTTCCCACAGGTACATTTCAGTTGAAACCTTTACGGAAGACTGAGGGATAAAATAAGGTGTTGAAAAAAGGAAAGGAAATGCCCGAAACAGACTTGAGGGGACGCCTGAGCCTGACCGAAAGGCGGGGAAAAGAAAGGCAAGAAGTTCAATGCAGAGAGAGGCTCCCTGCCTTGGACTTCGGCCAAGGAGCTCCCCAAAAACGGGCGAAGTCCGCCCGCGCCGACGAAGCAGGAAACATGCCCGCCCGACGAAGGAGCCTTTCCCGCCAATTCCGCCCCTCCCCGACCTGATTTACCTCGAAACGGGGGGCGCGCGCTCGAATCCGCCGTCGATCTCATGTAGAAGGGGGGGGGGGCAGTGCTCTCCGCTTCCGACTCTGACCATGCGCGTTCGGCGCGCTCGCCCCAACAGCCGCTCCCGCCTGTCAAAAATTACCTTCGCAAACATCCGACTCCGAACCGGAAAACGAAACCCGGTTTCCATGGCAACTCCTTTTCCGCCCGCCGCCTCAACGTCGGGCGGTGTGTGAAGGGATATTTGCCCGGGTGCAAACAGACGCTCGTGGAGCTGACCGTTCCGCTTCCAAGTCGAGAGACATCGTGGAGAGAAGCCCGGGCTTAAGCGAGGGGTTTTCTTACACGCGTGTGTGTGTGTTATGTGATTTCCTGAGCTGACCGTCCTTTTCTTGCAGGTCAACCACCTGAATATGCAGGGCGAGTGTCCCTTTTGGCCGGCGTGGCACCTTCCTCAGGGCCTAGTCCTGGGACTTCACTGTCCTCGGAGAAGGGTTGGGAGTATGGTGTGTGGGACACGCTCTGGAGCCCGGAATGTCGCTACTTCTTGGGCCGCAGGTCGAAGAACAGAAGGGGCCCCCGCTTCCTTGTCGGTGAGCTTCAGACAGCGGGCAAGAGCGACAGGTAGAAATAGGCCTGAAGCCCGTCGTGGTGCTCTCGTCCCTGTCCCCGCTGACCCCATAGGTCGACCAGGTAGAAATCTGGGTGTTAAGACGAGGAGTCTCCTGGCAACTTTAAGTCTTGTGGACTTCCATTGGAAGTCCACAAGTCTTAAAGTTGCCAAAGTTGGGGACCCCTGGTTTAGACGCTTTTAGTGTAGCAGGGAAGGTGCTGGCCTAGAAACCAAGATACTGGTAATTGTGGGCTCCTAGTAGGCATGAAAGCCAGCTGGATGACTCTCAGCTCAACTTAGCAATAGCAGTAGCATTTAGACTTATATACCGCTTTATAGTGCTTTTACAGCCCTCTCTAAGCAATTTACAGAATAAGCATATTGCTGCCAACAATCTGGGTCCTCATTTTGCCCACCTCGGAAGGATGGAAGGCTGAATCAACCTTGAGCCGGTGGTGAGATTTGAACTGCTGAAACTACAGCTAGTAGTTAGTGCACTCTACCCACTGCACCACTGCAGGGAAAAAATAGGGGCAGGACTATTAGGTATATTTGCTGCAGTGGGAGCAATTCCCGTAACAAATTACAGTACTGGGTTTTTTGCTGCCGCGCATGCACGGAAGCAAAGAAACTGGCAATTTTTGCTGCCGGAAAGATGTCCAGGCACGAGATTTTGGCTGCTGCACATGCACAGCAACCAGAATCTCGCTGTGCAGCCTGCCCATTCCAGCTGTTGCCCATTTCCGGCCATGCAATGTTCTCTCGCGCTGCAGGAGAGAGATGCCTGCGGTGCAGGAGAGCACCATGCCTGCGACGCCCCTGCAGGCAAGGTAAGGACCGGGCGGGCCGCTCACAGTGCGGCACAGTGGACAGGAGTGGGGGGACGCTGGAGTGAGAGGCGTGTGTCGTGGGCAAGGGTGGACGAACGGCGGCAAGTGGACGGTGGGGTGGGAAGCCGCCGCGTACGCAAACGGCGTTGAGTGGGCAGGGAAAAGCCGCCATGTAGCGCAAAGGGCGGCAAGCGGGGGGAGCCGTCATGTAGTGCAAATGGCAGCAAGTAGGCAGTGGGGGGGCAAACGGCGGTGGGCAGCGGTGAGCGGGCACTTACCTTTGCCCATTTCCAGGTTCTTTTCGCTTCTGCACATGAGAATCTGCTACTGTTGTGGAGGGCTGCTGCCGCTCCATCCCTTGGATATCAATTCCCCTTGCATACCAACACTAATGCATCGGGCCAGACAGGGACAGCCCACAGGTAGGTGTGGCCTGAAGGCCTTAAAATACCCAGGTTAGTTCTATGATAATGTAAAAGATCGTTGACTATAACAATTCGTATAACAGTGAACATTTCAGGATTAATTCATGTAATTTGTTGTTTTTTAAAGACAACTTGATATTTTATTTATAAAATAAAACTGGATAAAAGAAATATTAGAAATAAAACTAGAAAGGAAACCGGAAATATTTTTACTTGGTATCATTGAGAAAGTTACGAAGAAAGAACATTATTACTTGATACAACACTTAATAACCACAACAAGAATAAGTATATCACAGTATTGGGAAAATGAAACACTACCAAAAGAAAAAAAATTGATTTAAAAAAAAATTAGATTATGCAGAAGCTGACAGTTTGACTTTGGAGCTCAAGGACCAAGAATACAAGATTTTATAAGGTGTGGGAAGAATTCTATATATGGTTGAACAAAAGAGGGAACCAAAAAAATTGCTGCATTAAAAGGGAATGAATAAGTTTAATAGAACTTTGTAATATAAAAAAGAAAAATATTAGGCTAAACTAGGATATTAGTTGTGACAGATTAGATGTATAATTGAAAGTTGAATATTTGAAACCAAAAAATTGGTCATACTTAAGACCGGATAATTAACCATTGATTGTCTACACCGTATAAGAGATGTAAATGAGGCTGTCAGAGAGACAGCAGGGGTAGGGTGGGTTATGTATAGTTTTGTCTTTGTCGTGTTTATGTACATATTTCAAATAAAAAATCATTTTAAAAAAAGATATTTATAATCAAGTTAAAAATGTCTCATACAGACCTTAACGTTAAGTATTGTATTACAAATTCTTGGATGTGATAATGTACACAAATTAGTAATCATATGAATGACCTCACACATTTGAAGCCTGGAACTAAACATGAACAGTCACGGGTATGTCCATTTTTACATGTGCCTGGTTTCAACTTGCAGTCAAATGTCTTTATCTACAGTTAACTTTGAATTTTCTAAAGATTGCTCTATAAACGTGATGGCAAACCTATGGCAGGCACACCACAAGTGGCACATAGAACCTTCTCTGCAGGCACACAAGCCGTTGACCAGCTCAGCTCCACTGCACATGTGTGAGTGTGTCCCTCCAGCCAGCTGATTTTCGAGTCAGACAAGCTCATGCTTTCTCCTCACTTTTTGCAGCTCGTGCCTTCTGGAGATTCCACCCAAGTGCTGTTCAGGCAGGCAAGGCTCCCCACCCCCCAGCTCCATTTGGGGATGGGAGGCTTTTCCCCTCTCCCACCATTGTTTTGGGATGTGAGGCCAAAATGGGGGGATTACATGGGCATGTGTGGTGAAACGTATGGGAGAGGATTGCATTATGGGTGTGGGCACCCAAGGATAAAAAGGTTCGCCATCACTGCTCTATAACTTGAGTAGCTGGGGAACCTCTCTAGCTGTTGTGCATATTTAATAAAGTTCAAAAAAATCAAGAAGGTGAGAGAATGTACAGTGGTACCTCTACCTCAGAACGCTTCTACTTAAGAACTTTTCTAGATAAGAACCAGGCGTTCAAGATTTTTTTGCCTCTTCTTAAGAACCATTTTCTACTTAAGAACCCAAGCCCGGAAAAAATTCCCAGGAAATTTGAGCGCGTAACGAAGGCCCGGACAGTTTCCTGCCATTCGGAGAGGGGCGGCATACAAATCTAATAAATTATTATATTATTATTATTCCCCCTGGGTTTCTCTTTCTGGTGCAGTGAATGGGAGGTAGCCTCGCGCCGGGTGTATGGGAGGTGCATGCTCCTCGCCACCTCAGAGTCCCTCTTTTTATTTTTAAGCAAAGTTTTGAATTTTTTTGATATGGAGGGTCTGGGTGCAGAAAGGCAAAAGGGGACGCTAACCTCACCTTTTTCTTTCGACAGCGACTGTCCTCCTCTTCTTCCTCCTCCTCCTCCTCCCACCCAAATTCTGAGCTTTTATTTCTTTCCTAATGGGTTTGCGCGCATTATTTCCTTTTACATTGATTCCTATGAGAAAAATTGCTTCTCCTTACAAACTTTTCTACTTAAGAACCTGGTCACGGAACGAATTAAGTTCGTAAGTAGAGGTACCACTGTATATGTTTAAGTAAGCTTAACCATTAATAAATAAATGATAGATTATAAATAGGCATCGTATTTATACTGCAGAAATTCAGCTTTCAATGGCAACTAGAGATTTCCTTCATTTCTGCCATCTTTATTGCTGATTAGCTGGTTAACTCTTTTTTGGGGGGGGGTCTTGCTCTCTTGGAGCTTTTTCCTGATAAAATTGGCTACAATAGCTATGTAACAAATGCAGCAAGGTTGTGTAGACTGACTCTGCTTTGATTATCTTGTGTTGCAAAAGCTATATGCTAAGCCTCTTATTCTAAATGGCATCAACCTTTGTTACTAGAACCTTTAAATCCCCAGTTTACTTGATGAGATAATGTTTATCAGAAAGTCTGGATAATTTTTAAACCATTAATCAGTTCTAGTAGAAATTGGCTGTACTTAGCTAGATACTGCTACTCTTAGTAATTTGATAGGTGAAAGTATACTCATGTTTAAGTAGACAATGCATTTATTTAAAATAGCATTTTCCCATAAAGTATCTGTCAGGTGCCATACATTTTTCTATAAATTGCTCGGATATCTTACAAGTTATCCAACCAACTTAGAAGATGAAATACTTTTCAGATAATGCAAACTCTGGCAATTGAACATGGAAATAAAAAGTAAAAATTAAGCAACATTTTTCATTATTAATCATACACAATTCTGATAAAAATTCTTAATCAGCTAAGAATTTTTTAATACTTGACATAAATATGAGCAGATAAAACTTTTAAAAGATTACAATCCATTGAAAATAATGAAAATAAATCCATTAAATGAAAACTATTTATTAAAGGGCAGAGCATATCTGCTAGATAAATTTTGAAAACAAATAACTGTAATGAAAGAAAAAATGGCATCTTCTCTGGCATAAGTGATTAGGAAGATTATAACAGGTAGGGAAATGTGAAGGAAGGAATGTGTTCTTAAGTAGCAATGTCTACCAAATAAGTATCTATAAACGCAAATGAGAAATTCTAATCTTCATGCAAGACATAGACAAGTATAGGAGGTCATGATTTCTGTAATTGTTGCTGTAGTTGACCATTTATTGACTAGATTTGTTCTATTTTTATTCACTAGATTTATTCCATTTATTCACTAGATTTATTAGTCACTTTATTCACTAGATTTCTCCTTAGCCATTAATTCTTTCTAATTTTAAAATACTGTTTTAAACTTTTATTTGAGAGAGGATTAGGTTAGGCGTACTTCAGTATGCCATCATCAGCTCCACATCTATATCTATACAGTTAGTAATCTTTCAGTTCCGTTTTGCAGTTCAGGGACAGAAGTGGTAAATATATAATAAGCTTCTTATGGGCAAGATTGAAACCAAGTAATGGTCACAAATACAGAGATTTAGCCTCAACTTTTAAAAACTGCTACTCCATATTTACACCCACGATAAAACACTATTTCATTGCTTTCCTTGTCCAACTATAATATATATAAAATGATAGCTTTAGCTTGAATTTGAAGCACCTACTATCAGTGAAAATTTCCCTTGTGAATTTTTGTAAAGAATATTAATATTTAATTTTAATAATTATGTATGAGTATTACATTGATTGTTTTTATCTCCAAATATATTAAGGGCAAAGTAGCCAATCAATGGTCCACTAACTTTAAACCAAAAAAACACATTACAGTTAATGCATTATTAACAATAGGTAATAAACATCCAAACCAGTAATGGGTTTCTACCAGTTGGTAGATGACTGCACACCGTAATGGCCGCTAGATTGCGCAATTTGCGTGTGACTGCTCTGATGCTGGTCCTTTGGGCGCCACCATCTTTTTTCTTGAATTTTTTTCTTGCGCAGAAGCAAAGTCTCATGAGGATAAATGCACGCGTGAGAGTTCAGCAATTTTTTGCTTCCTAGCATGTGCGGAAGTAAAAAATCACATACACATGCATCCCCTCATGAGATTTTGGTGCGTTTTTGCTTGCTGTGCATGCACAGAGGCAAAATCATGCTGAGAATCTTTGTGCTGCGCGCTCAGTGCACCAGTAGCAGCAGGTAAGAGGAATCCGCCCCGATCCAAACATGTAGATTCTAAAACTATTAAAAGAAGATATATGTTAGGCCGAAGCCATTTTAGTTGGGGGTCTTTGGCCTGCCATACTTTACGCTATTTTAATATATATTCTTTGCTATGGGAATTTGGGAGGGGGAATTGCATGAGGGCTGTCTGCGTAGAGCCATAACAAACTCTTTCCACATAGTCAAGGACATCCTTTTTCTTTGCACCTCTGCACCTGCACTGAAGGAGATGGGTGTTTTTGCCAAGTTGGCAGTTGACGATTGGTTAATGTGATGAACCTGAGGGCGTGGGAACAAGGGAATGAACTTTCAACTGGGTGGAGAAACCCCAGGACTTCAGATTCGGGCTTCTCCCAGATGTGCCAGCATGGTTCTGCTAATAAATTGGAACTTTGAGGAATACTTTGCCTCTGACTCTGATTTAGTTTTGGATGCTATTTGGAACCCTGACCACACAAAATGCTTAGTATAGATTTACAAATACATAATGAAGCAAAATATTTTAACATTAGACACATCGAAGGATATTTTTGAATAGTGGTCTCTGAAGTTAAGAGTGTCCATTCTATAGAAGGACTGTGTTTAAAATATGTTATAGAAGGGGAACAAAGGATAGGGCTTTCTATGATTCTAGTCAAATAAACTCAGAGAAAGCCTCTAGATTGCCAATTCCAGATACTGTATTATTTAATAACTATGCTGTGTTCTTAAGGCTGGGGGGTTTTTTTGGGGGGGGGGCTGGAATGATATTGCTTCTTGCACCAAAATGAATATTTAACACTATGTGCTTTATAGTCTGGTGAACCAAAGCTGTATTGAAGATGAAGCCAATGTAATGTTGGAATGGATCAACGGGGAACTCCACATCAAAGTCTGCTGTCCTGTTGATATGGGCAGTGAATTGCTATGCTGGTTAACTAATTCACAGGACAGTCCTACTTGTCTGAAAAATAATATCCTGGCACATAGATGGGGAACTTGATACAGAAAAGAAAACACTGCAAAAAATGCCAGTAATAACCAAAACCAAGATTACAGATCTACAGGAGGAAACTTTGCTGCCAAAAGATGATATTGTCCAGGATTCCTCTGCAGATACTGTACATGGTTTAGAAATTTAGAATTTAGAAAGCAGTATCATACATCATTCTGGCAAATCAAATAGGAAATGTAATATAGAGGTAGTGCTTCTCTTACAATCACATTTGGCAAGCTAAGATTATTGAAAATATTTAAATGAAAATCTGATAAACTTTTCGAGCTTGAATGCTCTGTTTTCTGTATTTTTATTTATTTTACAAATAGTACTCCAATGGATGGCATTATGAAGCCCACAAAAGAGCCATTTGCAAATAGGCTTTCCTAGTTATTATTCTTTAATTTTTACTATTAATTTCAGATCACAGGGTTTTTTCCATTCAATATCTCAATTTCAAAGATTGGGAACTGAGTCTGAGAATATACTTTGCCTAGGACGGATGAACGGATAGACCTGCTTACCGTAGTAGAAGATATATTAGTCTTCCTTGCTGAATTTTATTCAGTAACTCTGCCCGATGCAGTTGTATAAGCAGCAATTTATTATGCTGTTAATAACTCGTGAAGAATGTTACTATAATGCTATATATGGGACAGATTCTTGGATTAGATGTCAATATCAAGAAAAACAATACAACTTCTTTCTTGCAAATTGAACAGTGCAATACCAAAATAAAGAGTAGAAATCATAAACTTTTTAACAAACATCCTGTTTCCAAGGATGATGAATGCAAAAAAAATCTTCAGGAACAGCAGGTGGCTGAGATAAAATCAGATGCAACATTGGCTGAAACCTGTTCAAACCCAACATCACACAGTGAAGTTTCCATCAGTGCCGTTGTGACTGATAACGCGGAGCCATTAAGGAAAGAATCCTGTGCTGAAAAAATCCCGAATGGGTATCTTCCTAGTACACCCAAAGACAGGGCAGAGAATCCTAGACAAGAGGAACAGTCAGGTAGATACAAACCTGCTGATTCCACTCGCACAAAATCGAGCACTAAAAGGCGACACAGGTGCAAAGAGTGTGGGAAAGCCTTCCTTCAGCTTTGCCACTTGAAGAAGCATCATTTTGTGCACACTGATCACAAACCATTCTTGTGCCCAGAATGTGGCAGGAGCTACAGTTCAGAAGAGAGTTTCAGAATGCATAAACTAGGCCACAGTGGGGTACGGCCTTTCCCCTGACCACAGTGTCACAAAACATACAGCACCAAGCGTGATCTTCAGGAACACAAGGTACTGCATACAGGCCACAGTCCCCATGTCTGTCCAGATTGCGGGAAATCATTTGCCCATTGATCTTCCCTTCGTATCCTTCGTGTCCCAAATCATTCCATCAACAAGACAATCTGCACGGGCATCTTAGGTTGCATACAAGGGAACATCCTTTCCACTACCATTTCTGTGTTGGTGCCTTCCCGTAGCATCCTGAGCTGCTCCGTCATCTGATTTACCACACAGGTGAGGCTTACCTGTGCACAGTCTGTGGGAAAAGCGTTGCGCGATCCCCACACATTGCAAGCTCATGAATGCCTGCATACAGCCATTCCTTTGTCCCAAGTCCTATCATTTAGCAACAAAATTCCGACGTCACCAGAAAGCCCATCACGGCTATAAGTCCCATCAGTGTAACATTTGTGGCATAGCCTACAGCCTCCCGCAAAAACTTCAGCGCCACAAGCTTGAGCACAAAAACAATATGATCCATGATTCATCCAAATCTGACATTAAAGATCTCAAGGATCCTGCCATTTCAGAACAGCCTGCTGTGTTGGTAGTGCACACACCGAGTGTGACAGAGCCTGGCAGGAATGCAGAAGTCCTTGTCTCTAACACTAAGTACATTGCAGCACAAGAAGGCTCTGCCCAGCACAAAGATGCCATCAAGATTGCTGAGAGAGAATGTAGCATTGTGCAAGAGCAGGCTTCTCCCAGTGACATGTTTAATCTTCAAGGGAATGTTGGTTTTAATGCTACGGCAGAAATCGTTGAGGTAGAATTCGGAAGCTGAGCATTGTGTTTATTTTGGATTCTCTGGAATTTATGTATTTCATTTATTTAGAGAATTGATACAGCCGCCCATTCACTTTCAGTGACTCTAGATGGCTTACCAAAAATTAAAAATCCAATGTACAAAAAATAAAAACAATAATCCACCACCCCACCCCACCTCACCCCAGCAACAACAAACAAGCAACAAGCAATTTGCTTTTTTCTAAAATGCTGAAAGGGCAACATGATGCCTTAAAAGCACAGAATATTGGTAGAGTTAGTCCTCAATTCTAACAATTGTAATAAAGCATTGTGGCTTCAAAATCTAAGGGACTGGTTTGGACAAAATTCAACACTTTTTCATGTGGTTGTTGATAAAAATAGGTTTGCCAACGTCCAATGACGGATATGGCACAAGAAAAAAAAGAAGAATGAACCCTACCCATTATAGTTGGAAGTTGTGTCCATAGCCATAAGTGGAGTCGTAAGTCTACGTTCGACTTCAAATTTGGCTGAATTATCAATGCCTAGAACCTTTATGATTGAATTGCATGCTAGGCTCATTGAATAAACCAGAAGTTAGTTATTAAAAATGTTCACTAACTAACCTTTTACGTACAGTCAATATTGGTTTAAATTGAGCGAGAACTGTTCGTATCTATTTGCAGTTCTTAAAAAAAAATACAGTCATAATGCAGGCAAGCATTGATCAGGTGGTTCAGTTAAATAGTTTTAATAACTCAGTTGGTTATATCCCTTCACGTGTAATGTTCAATGTGGCTCTGAGAGCAATCTGTCTATTGACTATCCAAATCATGTGATTGATAAGTGCAAGCAAATTCTGCAGGGTCATACATGATCTTGGACAGGCTAAATTAAATCATTGCAGTCTTGCTGAGAATTATATATCCCTATAGTTGTGATGTCGACAAAATAATTCTTTTTGAGATCAAGTAAATATTGAAATTAATAAAACAGTCTTTGCTAAGTCTCATCATTCAATGTGGTGAAACTCTTAATATCTCTAACTATTGATATTTCAGTATACACTGAATTTTCTTTCTTCTCCCCCATAAAAAGAGGGTTTTTAAATAAATAAATCCAAGTAAGCAATAGAGGCCTTACAGTCTGTATCCCAAAGGTGCTTTTTCAAATGAAATATTTTCATTACCTATCATCCAGTCAGAAGCTGAAGAAGCTTCTTGGATGAGAAGCGAAATGTCTTCAGTCCAGTTGCGTCTTGCAAAAGCACCTTTGAGACAACCATGACCTGATTGACTGAGAATCTCCGTAGACATTGTAATACTGTATAGTCTATATACTGTACTATAAAACAGAGACACTATTTAAATAATAAGGTAAACACATTTGTTTGGGCCCAAAGAGGCAGATGCAAAATAATTATTTCTTTCCACTTGGGTTTTACAGCATATTTATGAGGCAAAGATCAGTTAGAAAAACATACCCATATTCAATGACATAGAAACCTTGTTTCCAAGGATAAAATTAAAAATAAGTCTCAATTTAGTTGCCAGATCTGTTTCTTCCTTTACTTTCTTAAATGGTCCTTGCTTATAAGAATCAGGTTTTGCTCATTATTTATCTTGATTCATATTAAGAAGCTACAATGTTTAGTTCCCAAAATATTTAAATATAAGTATTTTCCTACAATATTTGATAGGAATATATTTGTAGTTATTCCTTTCTGCAAGGCAGCATTTTTGTCTCTTTGTTATTGCCTGAAATTATACAGTTGAACAGTAAATATATCAAAACAAAATTGTGTGTGATTACTTAATAAAACAATTTGGAAATGTATGTCTGCACAAAACATATATTTCTTATAATCATCCACAGTTCTACTTTTAATAAAGTATAGATAAGCAAGTTCAGTGTTGCCTATTTTATGAAGAAAAACAAAGCCTAACAAAGCTGCGCTACTTAGTTACCTGATATAGAGCAGATACTTTGCCATGTTATCTTATTTGATGCTGAATCCTCAATTTCTAATGGTTTTCTCATAAAAAGCTACAGTGGTACCTCGACATACGAGTTTAATTCGTTCCAGACCCGAGCTCGTAAGTTGATCAACTCGCATCTCGAACGAATGCCTTTAGACTTTTTTTTTCACGCCGAAATAACCGGAAGCAAGGAGATTCTTGCGCCACCTAGTGGAAGCTCGGCTCGTATCCCGAATTTGAGCTCGGGTGTCAAACAGAAATTTCGCTCATGTCACGGCTCGTAACTTGGAATACTCGCATGTGGAGTAGCTCATATCTAGAGGTACTACTGTAGTTGAATATATCTGATTTTATTTGTTAATGGGTATACTGTATCTGGAATATTGTAATTTTTTAAAACTTGGTAAGCAGTTTTCTAGTTGGCTGTGCTATCACAGCATTGCTATTTACTGATGATGTTGCAGCTTTACTGTGGCATTTTGTCATCTACTTACCACATGATTCTTTTCATTTAAAAAAAGGTATGCTGTGAAGCAAAAGTCCAAATTTCAGTTGTAATCTTTATTTCCAATAAAGGGCCCACATATATCCTGCAGACCTTCTTAGAAAATAAATATATGACGTGGGTTGTATTCTAGTTCTTTCTTTAGGAGTGTGTATATCTGACCAGGAAAAAGAAACCCAGAAGTAATCTAATATATCATATTTTTCAGACTATAAGACGCAGCAAGGTTTCAAAGAGATAAGTATGAAAAAAAGTTTTTGCCTTCCGCAGCTCTCTGCAGACCCCCCCCAAACCTTCTGCACACCCTGTTTTTGTGCAATATGGCCAGTTTTTCAGCTGTTCTTCACAAAAAAATGCCATTTTTGCCTTCCCCCCAGCCCTTGGGGGTCACTCTGTAGACCTCCCAAATCCTCTACTCACCCGTTTTTATACGGAGCACGGCTTTGGGAGCCTAAAATATCTATATTCGGTGTATAAGATGCACCACCATTTCCAACCTATTTTAGTGGGGGGTAAGTGTGTCTTATACTCTGAAAAATATAGTAGTTGAAGCACTATGTGAAATTAGAACAGTAGTAGAGGACAATAATATCAGCTTACTTCTTATTAAGCAGATGCTTTGTTACTAAACACTTTCAAATTGTTCTCCACATACCTGAAGATTTATCTTTTTGTCTCTGAAGTTACTCACTTCCCACCATTGTAAGCATTATAAGCTGTTGTGGGTCTCTGAGGCAGTAAGATTTAGAATTCCAATGTAGGGTAGTTGGTCTGTATTTTTAGCTGTTTCAGGACCTGGTCCAACATTTTGTATGTGACAAATATTGACACAGCTGTAAGTAGTGACCTCAGTGAAGCTAGAACTTAGCTACTTGCATGAATCAAAACAGCTGTCTCCTTCCTTTGATTTGGTAACTGAAGTTACGTTGTGGTGTATCACTCATGCTGATCTGAAGTACGATGTAGTTCTTTCTCACAGATCATTACTTTTTAACTGATAAATATGGGCAGCATTGAACATAAGGGTCTGCTAGGATTTACTACAAACTTTCTAATTTTTACAGAGTGCTGATAAGCATGTAAGCTATATAAAGGAGCTGTTTTAGGTGATACAATTGTCTAACTTGTACAACCTGTTGCTGACAAATCCACACCAGCTTCTAGTAAAAAAAAAATTCTAAGGTCCTTTAGATCAGTGTTTCCCAACCTTTTTTGAGCCGCGGCACTTTATTCATATTTTCAAAATCCTGGGGAACACTGAAAGGGGAGGGGCGGGGGGGCGGGCTAAAGAAAAGTTTGGACAAAAAAACCCTCTCTCTTCCTCCCTTTCGCTCTATTTCTCCCTCTTTCTCTCTTTTCCTTCCTTCCCTTCTTTCTCTCTCTCCTTCCCTCTTTCTTTCTTCCTCTCTTTTTTGCTCTCTTTCTCTCTCCCTCCTTCCCTTCCTCTATGTCTTTCTCTCTCCCTTGCTCTCTCTCTCTCTCTGTCTCTCTTGCCATCTCTTTCTTGCTTTTTTCTCTCTCTTGCTCTCTCTCTCTCTTTCACTGTCTTGCTATATGTCTCTTTCTTTCTCTTTGCCTCTCTTGCTATCTCTCTTTCTTTCTCTCTCTTTATCTCTCTCTGTCTCTCTTGCTATGTCTCTCTTTCTCTTTCTCTCTCTCTGTGCCTCTCTTGCTAAGTCTCTCTTTTTCTCTTGCTATGTCTCTCTTTCTTTTTCTCTCTCTCTGTCTCTCTTGCTATGTCTCTCTTTCTCTCTCTCTTTCTCTATCTCTCTTTCTCTGCCTCTCTTTCTTGCTCTGTCTCTCTTTCTCTGCCTCTCTTGCTATGTCTCTCTTTCTCTCTCTCTCTGCCTCTCTTATATGTCTCTCTTTCTTTCTCTCTCTCTCTCAGCTGACTGCAAGCGGGAGCCCTGACGGCAGCAGCTGGACGTGCTGCTGGACACCGTATATGCCAGGCCCGCAGCGCCAGCATGTACGACGTCCAGCAGCACGTCCAACCGCCACCGTCAGGGCTCCCGCTTGCAGTCAGCTGAGAGAGAGAGAGCGCCCCCTCTTGCCGCCGCCATCTCCCTGCGACTGCCTGCGGCCGCTGCGACCCCCCCCCCCCGCGCTCCCACCGCCAGTGCTCTCCCGCCTGGCCACAAAGGACACTTGCCGTCGACGCCAGAGAAGCTCCAGCTGTGCGGGGCGCTGCCGGTACTTCCGTCCTGGGACTCCCGCTCGCAGCTGTCAACCGGCTCCTGCTCGATGCCGCGGTTTTCGGCGCTCTCCTGCTGGGCCCCAAAGAAGGAAGGCGGGAAAAAGGCGCAAAGAATGGAGCTCTCCTTCTTCCTGCCTTCCTTCTTTGGGGCCCAGCAGGAGAGCGCCGAAAACCGCGGCATCGAGCAGGAGCCGGGGGACAGCTGCGAGCGGGAGCCCCAGGACGGAAGTACCGGCAAGCTGGAGCTTGGCAGCACACCTGGCCATGTCTCGCGGCACACTAGTGTGCCACGGCACACCGGTTGGGAAACGCTGCTTTAGATATTCTGTTAAGTATCTTGCAAATTCATTTACTTAGTCTTCCTTTCTTCTTTTGAATAATACAATTCTGTTTATTTTTCTCTCTAATCCTTCCAACTGCTTCCTGTTCCCCAGGAGTCTTTAAATGGTATAGTAAATTCTAGATTATTTCAACCAGTTCTTTCAATACCATGGGATTTAATTTATTTGGTCTTGGAATCTTAAATTCATTCAAGAAGTTCCAAAGTTGTAAAATAATCATATCCTCTCCCTATATCCTATTATTACTTCCCCATGCAAAAAATGAGTAGCCTTCTCGATTTTTTTTTAATTTCTGATGTACTCCCAAGAAAAACCTTATTTTACATTCCTCACTAACCTTGTTTTATTATTTCAGTTTTAAATCCCAGCTCCATCTGAAAGCTTGGGCTATAACTTGTACTCCTCACTAACCCCTCTTACTTCTCCTTTCCATCTTCTCTCTTAGCATATCCATGAACCTACTGTTCATTTAGACAGACTTATTTCCCCTCCAATTTTCCTTATGGGGATTGTTGGTATCTGTTTATCTCCCATGCCTCTTGAGCTTGTTTATCTTTGAGGATTTTCACCTCAGTTTTGACCTAAGTTCATTAAACACTGTGCATAACTTGCTTTTCTCAGAGTTTTGAACTTCAACGTCACATGGTGCTCTAGCTTTCTTTTTTCTTTTGGTCAGGATTTGGTCCAGTTAATTGAACTAGTTTCTTCATGTTTCTAAAAAAAATGAAACTGTCCGCAAATAAAACTAGAAACCTTTGGATCTCGTATTTTTATTGTAGTTAGAATCCAGATAATCCACTTCATCCTGAGTCCTATGAAGCTTTGTGCAACTACCTCCACCATCAGTTTCCCCCAAAAGCCAATTATAGATTCTGGGCAGTTAGATAATTGTCTAACATAGTGGGTTTCGGCAGTAGCTTCTGAGGAGGTAGCGAATGAAGAGGTAGAGATAAATAACTCCATGACTTGAAGATTCTACCACCACCAGGATCCACTCATACAACACCCTGGGCCATCTTAACAAGCCAGGAGGGACAAAATTTAAAGAACCGGTGGTTGACTCCCATCTATTTCATTAGGCTCAGCAGGTTCAAACCATTCAAACATCTTCTCTGGATTAGCAACTAGGCCAGGATCCAACTACAAGTGAATGAAAGAAAATGTCTAACCAATATTGAAAAAAATCTTTCACAAACCCGTGAAGGGAGTTCTCCCAGCCCCCTCTAGCCAAGAAGGCAATGTGTCACCTGAAACAGCGACAGGTACAAGGTAGGCCTAAATAGTGGTTCTAACCTTTTTCAGTCAAGTTTTTTTCCCCTTGTAGAATGCTAGCAATGCTCTAGATCAGGGCTAGGCAAAATTGGCTCTTTTATGACTTGTGGACTTCAACTCCCAGAATTCCTGAGCCAATCATGCTAGCTCAGGAATTCTGGGAGTTGAAGTCCACATGCCATAGAAGAGCCAACTTTGGCTCGGATGCCAAAAGGGTGCCCACGTGAGATAGCATGCACGTGCATACTCACATCCATAATGCAATGCCCTCCCATGCATGTGCACAGCAACTGCGCTGTCCCCACACATAGGCACAACTCTTGCACTGCCCCCATGCATGCACACCACCCTCCACACAGTCAACCTACGCATGCACACAGGTCTCACTGAAGCTTCTGAACTTCCAGTAGGCCCATTGGACTGTGTTTCGCTCTCCCCGGGATTCAGGAAAGCCTCCTGAAGCCTGAGGGTGGTGAAAAATGGCACAACGGGCCAAGTGGAAATTTGGAAACGAAACGGAAGTGGAGCTGCCCTACTACTTATTTTCACATAGTTGCAACCAGGCCTCATACAGCTCAGCCCATTTCTTCTGCGGCCAACAAGGCTTTCTTGAAGGTCTCTAGCTGATAACAGAACTCCGGATCGATCTGTAGTTCTGCTATCAGGCCATTACAGAATGCCTCTCTTGCCGATAATAGAGTTATGGATCAATCTGGATTTCTGTTATCAGCTGCAGAGGCCTTCAGGAAAGTTTTGTCAGCTGCAGAAGAAATGGGCAGAGGTATGCAAAGCCTGGCTGTAATTGTCCAAAGCTGAATAAGTTTCTGAAGACCTCTGACAGGTCTTCAGAAACAAAGGAATACTGTGTTCAGTTCTGGACACCTTACCTACAAAAAGATATTGACAAAATTGAACAGGTCCAAAGACGGGCCACAAGAATGGTGGAAGGTCTTAAGCATAAAACATATCAGGAAAGACTTCATGAACTCAATCTGTATAGTCTGGAGGACAGAAGGGAAAGGGGGGACATGATTGAAACATTTAAATATGTTAAAGGGTTAAATAAGGTCCAGGAGGGAAGTGTTTTTAATAGGAAAGTGAACACAAGAACAAGGGGACACAATCTGAAGTTAGTTGGGGGAAAGATCAAAAGCAACATGAGAAAATATTATTTTACTGAAAGAGTAGTAGATCCTTGGAACAAACTTCCAGCAGATGTGGTTGGTAAATCCACAGTAACTGAATTTAAACATGCCTGGGATAAACATATCCATCCTAAGATAAAATACAGGAAATAGTATAAGGGCAGACTAGATGGACCATGAGGTCTTTTTCTGCCGTCAGTCTTCTATGTTTCTATGACAGCGGAAAGGAGGCTGGGCGTGACGCACACAAGTGAATTTTTGGTTGGCCCGTTGGGCCATTTTTTGCCGTCCCCAGGCTTCAGGAGGCTAGCTTGAAACCTGGGAAGAGCAAAAACGGCCGAAAAGAAAGCTGAAAATCAGCTCGCCAACGCACACATGCACTCTGGAGCTGACATAAGACAATGCCTTGCATGCCCTCAGATATGTCCCCTGTGGCATGCATGCCATAGTTTCTCCATCACTGCTCTATATGTTTCTTCTGTCATTTCATCTGTCATGAGCCATGGAAAATGCCAAATCCACCCTCAAGAGGTGAGATACCGGTGCAATCTGATCTAAACCCTCCCACCCACCCATTTATTCCACGTGGCAACAAAGGCTTTGAAGGGACGCAATAACAACTCCCAGCTCCCTCTGAAACCCATCAGGGTCCATCGGTCATGGCAGGAGGGGTGATAACCAATGTGATGGAGCTGGCCTCTGCTGAAGACAGTGCCACTAACAAATCCTATGGTATCAGGCTTGATGTGACTATGACAAGGGGAACACACAAAAAATGGCTGAGTTTGGAGACCCCTAGTATGGGACAATACATACATCAATATCTCCCTATTTAAAAGTTCATTCACTAATAGTTATGTTAATTTGTATGAAGGCTGCTAATTTCCTTCTTGGCTGGCAGGTATAGAAGGGCTTCCCATGTGCACTGCAATGATCCTATGAATCTAAACTGTATTGTTCAGCCTGCACTGGCTGCCGATCGGTTTCCCGTCACAATTCAAAGTGTTGGTCATGACCTTTAAAGCCCTACATGGCATTGGACCAGAATACATCCGGAACCGCCTTCTACCGCACAAATCCCAGCGGTCGATAAGGTCCCACAGAGTTGGCCTTCTCCGGGTCCCGTCGACCAAACAATGTCATTTGGGGGGCCCCAGGGGAAGAGCCTTCTCTGTGGCGGCCCCAGCCCTCTGGAATCAACTCCCCTCAAAGATTAGAACGGCCCCCACCCTCCTTGTCTTTCGCAAATTACTCAAGACCCACCTTTATCGCCAGGCATGGGGGAACTGAGACATCCTCCCCCAGGCTTTTATATTTTATGTTTGGTATGTATGTGTTGTATGGTTTTAATTGTTGGGGTTTTAGATATGTTTTATTTTAATATTAGATTTGTCTCACTGTTATATTGTTTTTGTATTACTGTTGTGAGCCGCCCCGAGGCTTCGGAGAGGGGCGGCATACAAATCTAATAAATAATAATAAAATAAATAATAAGATACATTGTGCCTGGTGAGGACCCTGGGTTTAAAAGACAGCCATGACCTTTAGGCAATCAGAAGAGCCTACCATTGTTAGAGATGTGATCTGTCCGATTGCTTCCCACCCACCCACCAAAGGATTGCTAAAGAGATCCATGTAATCTTGCAGTCTTCAGTTGCAGTCATATAAAACCCATAACCCAGGTCCTGAGTTGGAAATTTCTCAATTGTCTCTCCTGTGCAATGAGTGTTGATTCTCTACTCCTCAAATCCTGTTCTCATGCAGAGGAGGGGACTGTGTAATTGCTCTTTGTACAAGTAGCCAAAGAGTTGTTCCCAGCTGACCTAATGCTAATATTTGCCAGCCTCCCAGTAGAGATAACAGATATTAACCCATTTGTGAAAGAGACAGAGAGAAAGGAGCAAGTTTCTGGGGTTGGTAATTCATCTCCAGCATTTACTTTTTGTCTCAGCTAAGAATAGGAAAAGCTTGGTAAATCATATTTTGAATTTTTAAATAAAGTTAGTTCCTCCCAAATGTTTTAAGCTTCCAATCACATCAGTCTGCTCAACTCAAAGAATATTAAGACGTTGTGACTGTTGCAGCTCAAAACAACTAAAAGACCCAGGTTTTATTTCTTTATTCAAAGTGATGGATTAAATGTTAAGTTTTTCCTTACCCAAAATAATTCAAAGGTTAGACTTTAATTTTAATAGGTACCCTGGATCTGTTGAGATAATGGCAGTGCTAGCACTATTTCCTAGTAAAACTATGAAGTCTAGTCCAGTTCTTTCTTTCTTTCTTTTTGGCCATGCCTCTTCTAAGCATCTCTAAAATCCTGAGCCCCACCCCCATGACATATAATGCGTATTATTCAAAAAGTGAACTCATGCAGAGGGAGCCTAAAAGGCTATTAACTAGGTTTAAACAAGGTTCCAATTGCCCCCATTAAAATGAAATTGCCCCCCTGTGACCCCCCACATTGGGAACCAGGGGTCTAGTCTATTAGAAGCAGCAGAGAGGGAGATAAAAATAACTTCATCATCTACTGTGAAGATTAAAAACTCTCCCAAGTAAAACTCAATTCTTGGTGACTCCATTTTCAAACTGATAAGATCTTGTTGTATAAAAAAAGAGCTTTAAATCATCAAACCACCAATTGGGTCACTTTGCTGAGAAGCTTTAAAGATAAATATACAATGTTCCCTTGATTTTCGCGGGTTCGAACTTCGCGAATAGCCTATACCACGGTTTTTTTTAAAAAAATAATTAAAAAATACTTTGCGGTTTTTTTTCTATAGCACGGTTTTTCCCGTCCGATGACGTCATATATAATCGCCAAACTAATATTTTTTGCAAATAAATAACAAAAAAAATAATTATTGTTAATAAATAATTATGTTTATAAATATCAGGATCACTAAGTGTCTTATTCAATGGTGAGTACCAGTAATAATGGTGAGTAAATGGTTGTTAAGGGAATGGGAAATGGTGATTTAGGGGTTTAAAGTGTTAAGGGATGGTTTGTGATACAGTCCATAGCCAAAAATAGTGTATTTACTTCCGCATCTCTACTTCGCGGAAATTTGACTTTCGCGGGCGGTCTCGGAACGCATCCTCCCCGGAAATCGAAGGAACACTGTATACACTTTAAATTATTCATTATTCATATTCATTATTATTCAATATTAGAAATAGAATTGAAACAACTTTACCAGTCCTCTTTGGGATTGTTTTTAACAATGAAAAGGGATATATACAAATAGCAAGTCTGGTGGGAGTGTTGTATGGGTTGTTGGAATAATTTTTCATACATAGTTGATGTGGTCAAGATCCATGAATGTGTTCACCTAAATCTCAACGGTTCCATATTGATGCACGGAGTAAATTTTCTTAGCCGCCTCTGATTGGCCAATATAGTGGTGGCAGAAATAAACTGCTGGCACTGGCCGGTTAGTTTCAGAGACGTCCTTAAAAGCGGCTTCCCTGCAGCTCATCGGTAATCCGTATTAGTTCTAGCTAATAGACAATAAAGGTGCTGAACTTTTCTTGAGCTCTTCATTTACATGCAAATCTAAAAATGGCAATAAAGGTGGTTGAAGAAGACTACAGGACAAAGGCACCTTGTGGTATCCGCGGCCATCTTAGAAGCACGCGCTGACCTGCCCATCCAAACTAGAGGATGACTACACAAACATCGCCAGCTTCTGCCTTCTTCGATCTGAAGACAGAAAAATGGCCACCTATATGTCTCGTTTATGCATATTCTGCATGGAGGCAAACAACTTCCAGGATCTACGAGACAACAGGAAGAGCGTTCTCTTCCTCACCTATTACATGCCACAAACATACAAGATGGCATAGACCCTGATGGCACCAATGGACATCGAGTCCATCTCTTGGACAACCCTACAAGCCAAGCTACAAGAACACTACGAGCCTTCGGACTCTTTGATGGTTAGCAAAAATGAGTTTTACCATCGGTGCCAAAACAAAGGTGAATCGGTCAACAACTTTGTGGCTAAACTCTGGGAAATCACATCCAAGCGCGAGTTCATAAATCCAGAGGAAATGATGAAAGAAAAGATTATCTTAAGTATGACAGACCTCGACACACAAAATAAATTGATGATCCAAAAAGGGAGCAATTTTTAAAGATGTGGTTGAAGAAGCAAGAGCCGCTGAATCGTCAGAAAACTCTGCAGCCGACATCCAAAGAACCAGTGGAATCCATCACAACCATACCCAGACTGATTGGATGACTGAGGTCCTGGATGCAGAGGAGGATGACCACGTGCACCATGTCCAACAAGGACGATGAGTGAGCCCCAGAGACTTTGAACAAAGGCAGTCATGGTATTCCGGCTGCCTAGGGGGGGTCATACCAGGGCATCCTGCAAATTCAAAGAAGCCATTTGCGGCCGCTGCCAAAGGCAGAACCACATAGAAGAGACTTGTAGAGCGACGCAACCATCCCTATACCAGCCTGTCACATTCCCGCCCAGACCATCCCTGGGACCAGGGAGATAAAATCAGAACCATTCAGGGGGACAATGGGGTAGGCAAGGATGCCAGGGCACTCTACCATATCACTGTGGGCCAATCCTATGCTGGACAATGTTCTGTCAAGCTTTCTGGTAGAATCCTCCCAAAAATGCACAGATACAATTTCAGACACACACACGTTTGAAAATTCAAAACAATGTTCTTTATACCGAAAATGCAAATAAACAGAGCACTCTTTTTGTATAGCAAAGAGCACTGGTCTCCAAACAAATTGGTAATTTGTACAAGTCCCTTATCAGTTCTGAGATACTTAGCTTACAGCTGTGAGGCAATTCACAGTCCTTCTTCTTTCACAAAGTGAAACACACTTTGCTCTGGTTTAGTTTCAAAGCGGGGAAAAATCAGCACACAAAAAGTCAAAGTCAGGAAAGCAGGCATGAAACACAACGATCAGATAATCCTCCACAATGGCCAAACCCACAGGCTGCTCTTTATAGCAGCCTCACCAATTACCACAGCCCCACCCAACCACAGGTGGCCTCATTTTCTTTGATAATAATCTTTCAGTTGTTGTTGCCTATGCATCGCTCTCCGCATGCGTGGCTGTATCATTAACTCTTATCATTAAATCCAAGGAGGAGCTAGATAATTGATCTCCTTCTGAGCTGTCTGCCTCACTTTCCTCCTCCCTGTCACTCATGTCTTCTTGGTCAGAGGAGCCTTCATCAGCAGATTCCACCAGGGGCAAAACAGGCCTGCAGCATGTGGATGTCTCCCCCACATCCACAGTCCTTGGGGCAGGAGCTGGGCCAGAGCTAACCACAACAGACAAGGGGAGAAATTTTATATCACCATGATCATTGAAGGACTCTCGGGCAACATAGACCTAGACACTGGCTCCGTATTCACTATTATGGGTTGGGGAAACCTGAAACAGTTTATGCCAACTATCACAAGGCAATGACTAAAACCCTAACAGTGGTTCCCAACCTTTCTAATACCACAACCCCTTAATATATGTTGTGGTGATCCCCAACCATAAGTCTACTGCCAGTTCTCCCAACAGAGCTTTAAGCTGATTGGCAGGAAGGTCAGAGGGACACTACCACTGTAAATGCCTGATTGGTCAGATTGTAAAAATATGTTCCAAACACCAGAACAGAAGCTTTAGTTTCTAACACCATGGGAAATTTGTCTTTTCCCAGGGTCTTAGGTGACCCCTATGAAACGGTTGTTCAACCCCCAAAGGGTCCCGACTCCCAGGTTGAGAACCAGTGCTAAAACATTTGCCTAAATGATTCCCAGGGAAATCCCATTCGAGTGCTCAGCTGAGCTAAAATTCCGATTAGCTTCAAGGACTTCAGAGAGAAGCTACTCTTTAACCGTTGTAGAAGGAAAGATTCCTTCATACATAAGCTGCTTTGCCTCAATTTAACAGAACAGTTTTCCCAGGTTGCAATGGAAAAGAACAGTATAGAGCAAGGGTTCCCAAACTTGGCAACTTTAAGACTTGTGGACTTCAACTCCCAGAATTCTCCAGCCAGCTGTGCTGGCTGGAGAATTCTGGGAGTTGAAGTCCACAAGTCTTAAAGTTGTCAAGTTTGAAGACCTCTGGTATAGAGAATCTATAATTCCTCATCAATCCCTTTTATCCCTTTTGAGATAAAATCAGAAAATAAACCACACAAGAAATACTAGGATTACTTCATTGCTTTAAGTTGTAATAAAAGAATATTGAAAAAGCAGAGTGTTTCACCATCCTCCCCTCTCTCTTAAATCTAAAAGACTTAAGGCAGGGCAATCCTAAGGCTTTTTATACCTTCCTGTTTTCCCAGACTAAATTATTTTTCCCCAATGATGGCCATATCTGTTGTTCATCACCATCTCTATTCTCCTCTATGCTCTTTGTTAATATGCTAATTGGCAGACAGGGGAATGTTTATATACAGAGTAGGAATCCCAGCAGAATAGCAAATGAATTTACAACAGCTTGTTCTCTTGACTGATTACAAAACTAATGATGTACCTTTCACTGGCTATTAGTGCACTAATGCAGTAGGAATTGTATGATCAAACGGTGGGTTGTTGTTGTTGTTGTTGTTGTTGTTGTTGTTGTTGTTGTTATTATTATTATTATTATTATTATTATTATTAATTAGATTTGTATGCCACCCCTCTCCGAAGACTCGGGGCGGCTCACAGAGTAGATACAAACATAAGCATGGGTTGCTCCTGGTTCCGCCCAGTTCTTAGAACCAGTAGTACTGGTGGCAGGAGGCTCCGCCCACACACCCAAGAGGCTCCGCCCACCCACTGGGAGGCTTCTGCACATGTGCAGAACTGTTGCCCGTGCGTTCTCTGACATGGCATGTTTTCTAACTGCAGTCTAGTCCCACCCAACTATTTTGCTTTGGCCACAAGAATCTAGAATCTCTTGCACCTGGTAGTACCTGGCTGAATTTATCTAAATTTTGAAAGTGAAGTAGGGTCTGGATCAGAAATCACCAGGAAATATGAGGCACTGCAGACTGCACTGGAAAATTGCAAACATCAAAGAAATAAACCCTTAAGTCAAATTTGTAACAGAGTAAGTGTTTATCTCAGCTTGCAAGCAAAAAGACACCCTTTGTCTCTTTTTAGATATGCCTTCTAAGATTTTTGTATATTCAACATTCAGCCAAACTTCAAACATCCCTTCGTTAAAATGTTAATCTTATCAATATATGAAACGATTTCTAGCTGTTAATCCTTGAAGTTCATAATCAAGATATCACATCGTTGAAAGCCAGAATATTCAACATATACAACAATACATTAAAAAGCCTATTTGTGGGACAGTCTGGTTTAATTTTAATGCTAAAAGTTCTATGCTCTGGTGTATTCATAAAAAAAATCCATAGTCTTCCCAGAATTATTTTCAATTCATATTCAGTAAACAGAATGTTACTATATACATATGCACATGCATTAAAAAATACATGTTCCAATGACAAATAAAAAAAACCTTATATCGAAAAGAACCAAACTTTCTTACCCAATTAATGTGGAAATCCATCCTTTACCTTCTACCAAATCTATGAAGTTTTGGAGTTGTTTGCCACATCCTCAGGTATCCGACTATTCCTTTACAGCAACAGCTTCTCTACACAATGGAAAATAAAATGGCAATCTTTGGGTTTGACAATTGATCTCCTAAAATGGTCTGGCAACAAGGTGCAGCGCTTCAGTGCTCTAACACATGGTAGATAATAAGGCGCCTATGTAACATTATCCAGACCAACAGGCGCATAGAGATAAATATGTACATACCATTCAAGGGAGACAATCAAAAAGGAAACAAAGAGACTAAAACCGCTCCCCACCAGCAATCAACAGCCCAGTGATTAACACCAAGGTTAATATTAGACCATCAAGAAGCAAACAATATCCCAATCAAGGAATTACCAACTTGGACAAACAAGCTAGCAAAAAATAACCTGACCAAGGAACCACTGAAACCTTTCCCACCAGCACTGACAAAGCAAGCCACTAGTACATAAAACGAGAGAAAACCCAACTCCATATTGGCACTGATTATGTTATCTAGTTTGATAATGAAATGTCTTCAAGAAAACAGCACAGCGCAGAGGGCACCAAAAATAATAATAATAATAATAATAATAATAATAATAATAATAATAATAATAATTTATTAGATTTGTATGCCGCCCCTCTCCAAGGACTCGGAGCGGCTCACAACAACAATACATAATGTACAATCTAATGTTAAAAACAATTTAAAACCCTTATTATAAAAAGAAAACAATCACACAACCTAACACAGTGTTTCCCAACCTAGGAATAGAAGAAAGGTATAGGAGATATAGGAGAGCAATAGGACAGGGGACGGAAGGCACTCTAGTGCAGTGTTTCCCAACCTTTTTTGAGCCGCGGCACATTATTCATATTTTCAAAATCCTGGGGAACATTGAGGAGGGGGGGGGCGCTAAAAAAAAGTTTGGACAAAAAAAAATATCTCTCTTCCTCCCTTTCGCTCTATTTCTCCCTCCCTCTTTCTCTCTCTCTCTTCCTTCCCTTCTTTCTGTCTCTCCATCCCTCTTTCTTTCTTTCTTCCTTCCTCTCTTTTTTGCTCTCTTTCTCTCTCCCTGCTTCCCCCTCTCTTGCTCTCTCTCTCTGTGTCTCTCTTGCTATCTCTCTTTCTTTCTTTTTCTTTCTCTATCTCTTTGGCTATCTCTCTCTTTCTTTCTCTCTCTCTCTCTCTGCCTCTCTTGCTATGTCTCTCTTTCTCTCTATCTCTCTTGCTATCTCTCTTTCTTTCTCTCTCTCTCTTTACACCACGCCTACAACTGCGGCATCTGGCAGTAGCCAAGGGTGGTGGCAGAGCGGCTGACTGTGAGCGGGAGCGGGAGCCCTGACGGCGGCAGCTGGACGTGCTGCTGGATGCCGTATATGCTGGCGCTGTGCTGGGCATGGGGCTGGTACCTCTGGCCCAGCCAGCGAGCCAGTGCAAGCCCCGCAGCGCCAACATGTACGGCGTCCAGCAGCACGTCCAACTGCCACTGTCGGTGCCTCCACCCTGGAGCTCCCTCTCGCCGTCGCCATCTCCCCATGACTGCCTGGGGCCGCTGTAGCCGGCAACTTCCCGCTCCCACTGCCAGTGCCCTCCTGCTGGGCCCCAAAGGACACTGGTTGCTGCCCCCGCCAGGGAAGCTCCAGCTGGGCGGGCCGCTGCTGATGCCGGTGCCTCCGACTTGGAGCTCCCACACGCAGCTGCCCCCCTGGCTTCTGCCCGATGCCACTGTTTCCGGCGCTCTCTTGCTGGGCCCCAAAGAAGGAAGGCGGGAAAAAGGAGGTGCGAAGAATGAAACTCTCATTTTTTCCCGCCTTTCTTCTTTGGGGCCCAGCAGGAGAGCGCCGGAAACAGCAACATCGGGCAGTAGCCGGGGGGGCAGCTGCGAGTGGGAGCTCCAGGTCGGAGGCACCGGCAGCGCCCCACCCAGCTGGAGCTTCCCTAGGAGCTTCGCGGCACACCTGACCATGTCTCGCGGCACACTAGTGTGCCTCGGCACACTGGTTGGGAAACGCTGACCTAACAGACCATACATAAACCATAATAGCTAGCTAAAGATCCTGTAGTGGTATTGTAGTTATTGCAAATATGATAACTGTTGTTTTCTAGCCGCCCCGAGTCTACGGAGAGGGGCGGCATACAAATCTAATAAATAATAATAATAATAATAATAATAATAATAATAATAATAATAATAATGTATATTGAGAGATAACTAAATGCAGGGGGCAAAGTTAATTTTACAGGTAAATAACTGTGTTTCTTCTCCAGCTAGCATGACAGATTCTTCATATACCAAGGCAAATTCTCTTTGGCAAAGGAGAGCTCAGTATACATCATATTGCCCCTTCCCCTTTCCCCACCCTCCCATGTGCTAAATGAATATACCAGATTTGCTGTGAAAGAAAAATAATTCCTGGAAAGTGAACCTCTGCAAACATGTGTATGTATTTCTGAGATGTACACGAAAAATGACTTTAGAATTCCAGTCTGCCTGGTAGACCTCACAGAGATGATTTTCAAGCAGCTGAGTTGTTATTGGGATTGCGCATTTACCAATGGAAATAGATCTAGTTTAGTATATGATGCATGAATCCATGCTGGTGGAGCTTGACACTAAATGTGGGTGGCAGTGGTCAGGATCTGAGATGGACTTTCCCACCTGGATTCAAGTACATCTTTTTTTTGTCGAAAGCTCTTAAAGTACAGTACAGTATTACCTCTAGATACGAGCTGCTCCACATGCAAGTATTCCAAGTTACAAGCCGCGATGCGAGCAAAATTTCTGTTCGACACCTGAGCTCAAATTCGGGATACGAGCCGAGCTTCCACTAGGTGGCGCAAGAATCTCCTTGCTTCTGGTTATCTCGGCACGAAAAACAAAGTCTAAAGGATTTGTTCGAGATGCGAGTTGATCGACTTACGAGCTAGGGTCTGGACCGAATTAAACTCGTATGTCAAAGTACCACTGTAGTCCTAATCTGCAAAGTTCAAGGGATAGCAAAGCTGAGCCTGAGTTTCCCTGTTAATAAAAATGGTTACCGTATTTTTCGGAGTACAAGACGCACCTTAGTTTTTAGGGAGGAAGATAGAGAAAAGAAGCTGCTTAGCAGATATTCATCTGGCTAGCGTCCTTAGTCTGGTCAGCTTCAGCACATTATTTTATCCTCTGGTTAAGGGCTTTAAAAAAACCTTATTCAGAGATAGTAACAATGAAAGTGCTTGCAAGTGGGTAAGAGCTGGGAACATTGTTAGCACCTGGTTAGGGCTGGAAAGAAACATTTGGAGCAAGTTAGAACAATGAAAAAAACCCTGCAAAGACTTAGGACTTGGAAAACATTATTTGCAAAGAGTAACAATGAAAGAGCCTGCAAGGTGAGACCTGGGAATGTCATTAGTAGCTGGTTAGGGCTGGGGGGGGGGATTTTTGAAAAAAGCTATATTCAGAGCGTAAGATCCACCTGAATTTTCAGCCTGTTTTAGGGAGGGAAAAGGTGTGTTGTATACTCTGAAAAAGATGGCAATAATGTAACAATATCACCCATCTGGTGAATCTCCATTTGTGCCATATTCAGTGGTGGTGAGGTTGAACCCTCATCAGCCAATCAAACAAAATTTCACATGGCTTTGGCTTTTATGTTTATACAATAGGTGCTAAAGGTATGCTACAGACAGTGATGGGCTCCTACAGATATGGTCAGGTATACAGAACCGTTAGAAAAATTTTGGTCAGATATGCAGGATTAGTAGAAAAATTTTGAATTTTTTTCTTTTTTTCTCTTCTGACCGCTGGGTATGTTTTTCCTATCGCAATAAATGAGGTTGAATGTGTATAATTTTAGAAGAGCTGTGCGTGCATGTGTGTGTGTATATACACATTCAATTTATACAGTAGATAATGTATATTTTTGTGTGCCTGTGTCTACGGAGAGGGGCGGCATACAAATCCAATAAATAAATATGTATGTGCACATGTGGCATATATTCATAGAATTAAATAGTATATTTTGGATGTTCAGTAATAGTAAATAGATAGGGAAAATATATCTCTTTGAGGCAAGGAGAGACCAGGCACCCTAACCCAAATACTTGACGTGAGTGACGTCAAGTTGGCCACTTTTAAGCCAGTCACCCCGGTCACATGATTGTCAAGCCACTCCCACCTGGTCACATGGCTGGCAAGCCACCCCCACAAAATAAACCATGCCCACAATGTAGCAGTAAAATTTTTTGCGGCCCTTCACTGAGTACAGAGAAGGGGTCCCTAACATTTTGGACCTAAGGGACCATTAAATTCATAATTTAAATTCCGCGGACTACAAATATGATTTTTTTTTAAAGATAAATAGTATTTAGTGCAATATAAAATAATGCAAATAATTTTTCTGCAGACCACCAAAATTTTCTTCTGGACCACTGGTGGTCCATGGACCACCAGTTGGTGACCACTGGTACAGAAAGTTCTTTCATTGGCTTTTCATCTTCCTCTATTTTAAGCCAGGAAAATCAGATTGTTTTTGCTTCAAAGAGCCTTTGTGTTAATTCCAAGAAGGACAAGATGAGTCCTCCACTTATAGTTGGTGTCCTGAGTCCACTAAATGTGTCCCTAGGGTCTTTCTTACTTATTGATGGCATGTGTGTCAATAAGTTTAGAGAAAGCAGAAGACAGGGAGAGAAGAAGGCAGGAGGGGGTTCCTTGGCATTATCATCCCTGACACATTATGACCTAGCTTCCTGTTTCTTCATTCTGGTTCAACATTAACCCGGGCTAGGGTGCAACATTTCTTCATCCACTTCGTTTGCAGTCCTTCTGCATTTGGAAGCATCTAAGATGGGGCAGACCAGAACCAGAATGCTGAGGACTCTTCTCCTTGCCACCTTCTTTCACCTTACACTGGGCAATAGCGGTAAGGGATTGAAAGCAGGGAGGAAGAGGGAGAGGTTGAAAAAGACTTGCCTGGTTAATCAAACCTTTTAGAAGGAAACAGTCTGTGATCTGGAGAGTGAGCAGTTTAGACATCAGTGAGATTTCAGAAGAAAGACACAGTAACCCTATAAGCAATGTTGCCCGGGTAGGACAGCAAAACTCACAGTTTATTCTGGAATTGTTTTATGTATGATAGAAAAGCTAGATGATCGAGCATCCAGGAAGCTTTTGTCATATAAGAAGAAGAAGCACTTTTTAAAAGAATACCAGACAGTGGATACCACAACTGTGGAAATCTTGGAGTCTTCGGAGAGGGGCGGCATACAAATCTAATAAATTATTATTATTATTATTATTATTATTATTATTATTATTATTATTAAATAAATCCATAGTCTTCGGAGAGGGGCGGCATACAAATCTAAGTAATAATAATAATAATAATAGTGCTGCGTAGGACTTTAGAATTCCAGTCTGCTTGGTGGACCTTGCAGAGATGATTTTCAAGCAGCTGAGCTGTTATGGGATTGGGCATTTACCAATGGAAATAGATCTAGTTTCGTATATGATGCATGAATCCATGCTGGTGGAGCTTGACACTAAATGCGGGTGGCAGTGGTCAGAATCTGAGATGGGCTTTCCCACCTGGATTCAAGAACATATTTTTTGAAACATACAAAACGAAAAATACAAAAAAATGGCACGATTAAAAATAAGAGAGAAATCCCCAACCTCTCTTAGCTATCTTATTCTTACTTATATCTTTCTATATTTTGTGCAGTTTTTCATATTGTTTGGCGTAATTACGTTCTTATTTTTGGTGTATTATGGTTCTATCTCCTTAATAGTAAGTTATCGCTATTAAATAATATACCGTATTTATTTATTTATTTATTTATTTATTTATTTTATTAGATTTGTATGCCGTCCCTCTCCGAAAACTTGGAGATACTATAATTAATTAATACCTTAATGCCTTCCACCTTTATATACTATTTTTTATTGTCTGTACCAATTTTTCTATCTCTATAAATTCTCTTTAAAGTTACCTCTATACAATATAGTTGATTCATTTTTTGTATTTTTCGTTTTGAGTGTTTTGGGTTTTTTGTTATGCTGTTCATTTTGAATTTATACTCACATCTGTAAATACAGTGTTTATGTTTCATTTTAATCAGTAAACACACACAAACACAGACACACATAAAATTTTAAAAGAACATATTTTTTGCTGAAAGCTCTGAAAGTACAGTAGTCCCAATAGGCAAAGTTCAAGGGATAGCAAAGCTTTTTTAACTTTTTAAAAGAATGCTAGGCACAGTTGGATACCACAACTATGGAAATAAATCCACATTGCTGCATATGACTCCCAAGAGAAGAGCAGAAAAATATTGGGAAAAATTTATGCAGGAAAGCTAGGAAAATGGCTATTTTTGAGATGCTGTTCTTTTTTTCTTTTTTTAAAAATTTGGGTGTATATATTTTAAGAATACTCAAAAGTCACGTCCGATGAAGCTGTTTGCCGTTTTCTGTGTTTGTTTTATAATATTGACAGCGAAAGGAGCCTCCTTAATCAGTTCTTTCTGGTTGCAGTTCTTTCTTATCTTGATAGAAACACTCTTCTTTATACCTTACCAATGATTCAAAAATTCTCTGACCTTTGAGATGTTTGTGTATTGGTGGGTTTCTATTCCATTTTTTCTTTTTTTCTTAATTGATTTTTGTTTCTTAAAAAGTTAGGAGAGGTGGTGGAAAATACAAAAGAAGAAGAAATCCCGGATTCCTGCTATAAATCTTTGCAGTAATGTGTCTCTTGGCATAATAACAATAATAATTATTATTATTTATTAAATTTGTATGACGCCCCTCTCCGTAGACTCGGGGCGGCTCACAACAATAGTGGCAAAACAATGTAATACAAATATAATAATTTAAACTAAAAACCCATAATTTAAAAACATGCACACAACACACCATATATAAACAATATAGGCTTCCCCATGCTTGACGGCAGAGGTGGGTTTTAAGGAGTTTACGAAAGGCAAGGAGGGTGGGGGCAATTCTAATCTCAGGGGGGAGCTGGTTCCAGAGGGTTGGGACTGCCACAGAGAAGGCTCTTCCCCTGGGACCCGCCAGACGACATTGTTTAGTCAACGGGACCCGGAGAAGGCCAACTCTGTGGGACCTAATCTGGGAATGTGCCATTGAATATAAGGGAGGATAATTATGTCCAAGCTTTTTCTAAGGCCTCTTAGGTGACAACAGCAGCTATAATACATTTGTTAGTTTTTAAATTCCTCTTCATTGTGTCTTTGGTATTTCTACCTAGGCTGTCCCATTTCCTCCTTTTTTATTACTAGATAGACATTTTTGTCTTAATATTCTCCAGAGCTTGTTCCTGAAAATAATTTGGAGGTTCTGATATCTGAATTTGGAAAAGAGAAAACAAATCTCCCAGCAAGTTGCATTAGGAGAGAACTACAAAGGTTAGATAAATAGACAGCCAACTTTGCCAACCACAGTGGCAAGTCACGTAAACAAGTTTTTTTCTCTACAGATAGGAAGAAAGAAAAGAAGAAAAAGAAAAGGAAATATACCTCTGGGCTAAACTTTGACTTTATATTATGAGGAAAATATGCTTCTGCCATCATAAGTTCACAAAGATTTGCTTTATACAATCATATTTTATTACGGTTATTAAAAATAATAACCCAACCATGAGATGTTTTTTAGAGAGCAATCTTGAATACTAAACTGTAACCAGTCAATGACACAAAAAAAACTGATAGGAAAGAACAAAAAAACAAAGTAAAAAACTGAAAGAGAATAGAAAAGCATAGTAAAAGAAAGAGAGTGAGATGCAAAATCGTTGCTGAATTAAAGAACGGTAATTGATCAGGTAATTTCACAGAATTTTCTGTGCTTCATGTAGATCAAGGATAGTTGGAGTGGTAACAAAGCTGTGCGTTTAATTTTAAATCAATGTTTAAAGGCTCTGCGGGGGAAGACACAGAGTTATGGAACTAGAGGTCTTTTTGAGATTTAGGCATAAAATATAGTTTAGAGCCTCACAATCCACAAGACCTCAAAGTTTTAGAATTTATTTATTTATTTATTTATTTCTGTCATTTTTTCTTTCTTTCTTATTTCTCTCTCTCTCTCTCTCTCTCTCTCTCTCTCTCTCTCTTTCTTTTAGTATTTTATGTATGTATTTATATTCACTACAAACTATGAGAGAGGTTATGATCTATAAAACAAATCAAACTAGCCAAATGATAAAAATGAAACTATTAAACACATTCACTTGAAAATAATTTGCATTTTTCACTTCAAACAACTTGCTATTGAATAATTAAAAGGTATTTATGTTTTTTCAATTTTGGGGAGATGATCCATTATCATCTTTTAGCACACCCTTTGTGAGACCTTCTAGTGTAAATTTTTAACAAGGGGGCCTCCAAGTTTATATAGGCAACCATTGGCAGAGTAGAACCCACAGGACTCTTGTATCTTTACCTTTACCTCCAAGCTTTAGGGCTTCCAACCTTAGGGCCTTACCAAGTCTAAATCCAGCACTATTGCCAAGACGTAATATTTTTTAGATTGCTTTCTTCCAGTAGGTGTGATCTAACTCACCCGGCTGAAAGATTTGGAATTTTTACCTGAATTAACATTCTGGAAAGTGCACTTTGCTTCTGCCTGTTGTGGCTCAGATCATACAGTAGTTCAGCCGCTGTCCTCCAGATATTTTACTGCTATACAGTTTGTTTATTTATTGATTGATTTGATTTGATTTGATTTGTTTGCCACCTCCCTCCGTAGACTCGGGGCGGCTAACAACAGTAATAAAAAACAGCATGTAAATCCAATAATAAAACAACTAAAAAACCCTTATTGTAAAACCAAGCATACATACAAACATACCATGCATAAATTGTAAAGGCCTAGGGGGAAAGAATATCTCAGTTGCCCCAAGCCTGACGGCAGAGGTGGGTTTTAAGGAGCTTATGAAAGGCAAGGAGGGTGGGGGCAATTCTAATCTCCGGGGGGAGTTGGTTCCAGAAGGCCGGAGCTGCCACAGAGAAGGCTCTACCCCTGGGGCCCGCCAAATGACATTGTTTAATTGACAGGACTCAGAGAAAGCCCACTCTGTGGGACCAAACTGGTCGCTGGGATTCGTGCAGCAGAAGGTAGTCCCTGAGATAATCTGGTCCAGTGCCATGAAGGGCTTTATAGGTCATAACCAACACTTTGAATTGTGACCGGAAACTGATCGGCAACCAATGCAGACTGCAGAGTGCTGGTGTTACATGGACATTTTTGGGAAAGCCCATGATTGCTCTCGCAGCTGCATTCTGCACGATCTGAAGTTTCCGAACACTTCTCAAAGTTCCTACAATTCCCAACTCATGTGGGCTACAGAAATTCTGGAAATTATAGTTCCAATACATTTGGAAAGCATCAGGTAGAGAAGCTTGAAAGACATTAATTAATGAGAGTTCTACTTCCAGAAGAAGGTAGCTTTTCAGGCATTTCAATTTGTATAATTTGAAAAATTGGAGCTCATCTATTGGTGGCCCTTTAGATGTTGCTCAATTTTAACTTCTGTCCTTTAAATTTTATTTATTTATTTAGTTAGTTAGTTAGTTAGTCCAATACACAATGAGGGTTTTAGTGGGTATATATCTATATACACATAGTAAAATACATGATGAAGGTTATAGAGGAGATACTCATAGTAAAATATATCTAAGAAATAATAGAAAAGAAGATATAGTAATAGAACATATCAATGAAAGAATAGAAGAAGAGATATAGGAATAGAAGAAAGGTATAGGAGATATAGGAGAGCAATAGGACAGGGGACGGAAGGCACTCTAGTGCAGTGTTTCCCAACCTTTTTTGAGCCGCGGCACATTATTCATATTTTCAAAATCCTGGGGAACATTGAGGAGGGGGGGGGCGCTAAAAAAAAGTTTGGACAAAAAAAAATATCTCTCTTCCTCCCTTTCGCTCTATTTCTCCCTCCCTCTTTCTCTCTCTCTCTTCCTTCCCTTCTTTCTGTCTCTCCATCCCTCTTTCTTTCTTTCTTCCTTCCTCTCTTTTTTGCTCTCTTTCTCTCTCCCTGCTTCCCCCTCTCTTGCTCTCTCTCTCTGTGTCTCTCTTGCTATCTCTCTTTCTTTCTTTTTCTTTCTCTATCTCTTTGGCTATCTCTCTCTTTCTTTCTCTCTCTCTCTCTCTGCCTCTCTTGCTATGTCTCTCTTTCTCTCTATCTCTCTTGCTATCTCTCTTTCTTTCTCTCTCTCTCTTTACACCACGCCTACAACTGCGGCATCTGGCAGTAGCCAAGGGTGGTGGCAGAGCGGCTGACTGTGAGCGGGAGCCCTGACGGCGGCAGCTGGACGTGCTGCTGGATGCCGTATATGCTGGCGCTGTGCTGGGCATGGGGCTGGTACCTCTGGCCCAGCCAGCGAGCCAGTGCAAGCCCCGCAGCGCCAACATGTACGGCGTCCAGCAGCACGTCCAACTGCCACTGTCGGTGCCTCCACCCTGGAGCTCCCTCTCGCCGTCGCCATCTCCCCATGACTGCCTGGGGCCGCTGTAGCCGGCAACTTCCCGCTCCCACTGCCAGTGCCCTCCTGCTGGGCCCCAAAGGACACTGGTTGCTGCCCCCGCCAGGGAAGCTCCAGCTGGGCGGGCCGCTGCTGGTGCCGGTGCCTCCGACTTGGAGCTCCCACACGCAGCTGCCCCCCTGGCTTCTGCCCGATGCCGCAGTTGTAGGCGCTCTCTTGCTGGGCCCCAAAGAAGGAAGGCGGGAAAAAGGAGGTGCGAAGAATGAAACTCTCATTTTTCCCCGCCTTTCTTCTTTGGGGCCCAGCAGGAGAGCGCAGGAAACAGCAACATCGGGCAGTAGCCGGGGGGGCAGCTGCGAGTGGGAGCTCCAGGTCGGAGGCACCGGCAGCACCCCACCCAGCTGGAGCTTCCCTAGGAGCTTCGCGGCACACCTGACCATGTCTCGCGGCACACTAGTGTGCCTTGGCACACTGGTTGGGAAACGCTGCTCTAGTGCACTTGTACTCGCCCCTTACTGACCTCTTAGGAATCTGGATAGGTCAACCGTAGATAATCTAATTCTTTTTAATTTTAAATTAAATTCCAACTTTAAATTCTAGCCCACGTGTAAGAGACAGATGTAAAAAGAATCAATCTTTGTCTTTTTGGTCCACTGACCTAGATGTTTTGTTTTCACTAGTTTTTCTTGAGCAAAAAGAAGCTTTTTCATTACTGAAGCGCACACAACGAGCTAACAAGGGGTTCTTCGAAGAGCTACATAAAGGTAATCTAGAGCGGGAGTGCCTAGAGGAAATTTGTGTCTATGAGGAGGCCCGCGAAACCTTTGAGTCCAACATCCAAACGGTATGTATCATCCGTCACATAGAGTCCATTTACCATCTGAAGTATTTTCTCTGTAATACAGTAGAACAAGATTACAGTATTATTATTTTTCACTCTTAGAGTTATGTCTGAAATATTTGCTATTCATTATGTAACACTTGGAAGGGATCTCAGAGATCATCCACTGAGTGAATGTCTATCACTACTTGAACCAATCTGTTTCATTGTGGAATACAGTGTTCCCTCGATTTTCACGGGGGATGCGTTCCGAGGCCGCCCACAAAAGTTGAATTTCCGCAAAGTAGAGATGCGGAAGTAAATACACTATTTTTGGCTATGAACAGTATCATAAGCCTTCCCTTAACACTTTAAACCCCTAAAGTGCAATTTCCCATTCCCTTAGCAACCATTTAGATCATTAATCACCATGTTTATTTATTAAAGTTTATTAAAAAAATATTTATTAAAGTCGGATGAAAGTTTGGCGATGACATATGACGTCATCGGGCGGGGAAAACCGCGGTATAGGGAAAAAACCCGCAAAGTATTTTTTAATTAATATTTTTGAAAAACTGTGGTATAAACTTTTTGCGAAGTTCGAACCCACGAAAATCGAGGGAACACTGTAGCTTTTACCATAAGGAGTGATTTCCTGACATTCAGTCAAAATCTACTTTCCTGCAATTTAAACTAAAATCTACTCTCTTCAATTTAAACCCAATGCTTTCAACATTTCTTCACAAGTTTTTCTTTCAAGGTCCCCTAACATGTGGGTTGTCCTTTCCTCTGCTCACCATATTCTAGTTTGTCTAAGTCTTCCCTAAAATACAGTGGCCATAAGTGGATGCAATATTCTAGGTATCATGGACCCAATGTATACAGAAGCAATAGCTTCTCTTTATCATATTATATTTCAGCAAGTGCACTAGAGTGCCTTCTGTCCCCTGTCCTATTGCTCTCCTATATCTCCTATACCTTTCTTCTATTCCTATATCTCTTCTTCTATTCTTTCATTGATATGTTCTATTCCTTTATCTTCTTTTCTATTCTTTGATAGATATATTTTACTATGAGTATCTCCTCTATTACCGTCATCATGTATTTTACTGTGTGTGTGTGTGTGTGTGTGTGTGTGTGTGTGTGTGTATATATATATACTGTATATATATGTGTCAAATGTTTTTTTAGCTTTTTTTATATACACCCACTAAAACTCTCATTGTGTATTGGACAAAATAAATAAATAAAATAAATAAAATAATATAAAATAATAAATAAATAAATAAATAAATAAAATAGGCTGCACTATGTTGTATTCAGTTTCCTTGCCTTTTTTGACTGAGTCGTATCTCCCTTTTACTTCAAAGTTTCAATAAACATCTCAGTTTACAATACAAAATCAGTTTAGTACTGATCAGTCTCCTAAGTCAGAACTTTTATTTTGCAGGAAACATTCTGGGCACCGTATTCAGGTATGTTCTGTGTGAGTCTCATCAGATAAACATAATTTTTCAGATAATTTATTGCTGAATGTTCAATCCAAGTTCTTGATTATTCTTAAGTCAATGGTCAGAATTAAATACTGTATATGTATACATACACATATGTATACATACACATACAGTATATTAGAATTCACAATTTCCATGTCTGTGATAGATGGGAATTAAAATCATAAATATCAGGAGAATGAAATAATTAGGAAAATAGTTCTATGGCTTGATTATGGGGGAGTAGTTTGTGGAGAAGCTGAAGAAAAGGCATTTGTATTTTTAGGCATAATAATAATAATAATTTTCAATGCTATTTGATTAGATTCCTCCTTTTATAAATGAGCTACTGATTTCCTTGGACTAAATATTTTTCTTCTTTTGCTAGTTTGTAAAACTCTATTGGCAAAGAGAGCAATTCTGGATGAGTGTTTGAAAGGTAAAAATATTGTGATGGATCCATGATTCTTTTCTTGGTAATAGCGGGCACAAGGAAGTTCCTTTCTTTAAAGAGAACTGATGAGAAAGTAATTGTTATAGCAGTAAGAGAAAGAGGCAAGACTTTATAATGGGAAAACCCATGAAACATAGCTACTGTACTGTACATTTTCCAACATGTGTGATCTGCCAAACATGTCCAACTCAAACCCGTTATGGTTTTATAAATTTAGTGGAACTGGCAATCATTTGAAAAATAATCTACATTCCAAATTCAATGGGACAGTTTTAATGTTGGGTTTTAGTTTATATATAGTATATACAACTGTATATACATGGGAAGGAATTTAGTTGCACATATTCATCCTTAAAGATAGATAATTTCCAATACCATGTTTCCCCCAAAATAAGACCCTGGCTTACATTTTTTGAACCCTGAAATAAGCGCTTGGCCTTATTTTGGGGGAGGTCCTATTATTTTGGGACATGTGGAGCAAGACTGGTCTCTTCTTGCTGTCTTACTTAATTTCCAGCTGTCACCCTAATCCTAACCAGAAGAAATGGCTGCGCATGCATTTAAATATTTACGGGAGGGCTTATTTTCAGGGTAGGGTTTATTTAGGGTGGAGTAGGGCTTACTTTCAGGGGATGTCTTATTTTCAGGAAAACATGGTATGTTCTCTGACATTTTACAACAAATGCCTTGTATATTTATGGAATATTTAAGCTACTAGTTCTAGCATGGCTTCTAGCCTTCATGTTGTCCGGACTCTCAAGGCATTGAAAAAGGAGGAAAAAATATTCCAGTAATTTTCTCTTGTTCATTTACTTTATTGGGTGGTGATAGGATTGGAATCCTGCATGTATTTTGTGATGCATTTAAAAAATAGATATGAGTGTTAAATCACTGAAGATTGTATTATTTCTTTGGTTTTAATTTTAATTCTTAAGACTCTTTAATTTTAAATATTATACATATCTTTTTAGAAAGATCTATTATTCAATCAATGGCCACATCATCAGTAGTCTACTAGAAATATTATATTGAATTTTCATACAATTTCTGAAGTAGAAGCTATTTAAAAATTAATGAATTTTGGTGGACCCATTCATTGGCCCCTTCTCAAAAACAATCATAAATCTTGACAAATGCAATCCAACCTGTATGTTTTGGCACCCCAAATCCAAGCCATGAAATCTTCATCTTGATTCTCCATGCTATGATTTCTGTTTCATTCATTCTATCCTTTGAACTCTTGATAGGTTCCTGTGTCCTAGGAATAGGGCAGAATTACAGAGGAAAGATTTCGGTCACCAAGTCAGGAACTGAATGTCAGTTCTGGTCCAGCAAATTTCCTCACAAAACTCAGTAAGTTCATTTATCTTTAGAAAGTTCTCTACTGTCTTTTAATTCCTAAAGGCAAATCCTAAGTCAGTTTACAGTGATAAAACCTCAGGTGAATAAGAATCTTCAGTGCCATTCATCAATTAATAAAACAAGACTATAGATACCTAGCTTAAATATACTGAAAGCCAGTTGGAAGAAAGATATATTTGTTGTGTGACTAAAACTGAACAACCAGCCTTCCAGCCCTTAAAAAATAATTCTAAATGCAAATTTAGAATTGGATTCTGAGGTTGTTTCTTCCATACTGACATTGAAACACCTCTCAGCAAAGATGGCAGTGCAGTCAGGCGGTAGGGAAAGCAAGTAGGATGCTTGGCTGCATAGCTAGAGGTATAACAAGCAGGAAGAGGGAGATTATGATCTTGCTATATAGAGTGCTGGTGAGACCACATTTGGAATACTGTGTTCAGTTCTGGAGACCTCACCTACAAAAAGATATTGACAAAATTGAAGGGGTCCAAAGACGGGCTACAAGAATGGTGGAAGGTCTTAAGCATAAAACATATCAGGAAAGACTTAATGAACTCAATCTGTATAGTCTGGAGGACAGAAGGAAAAGGGGGGACATGATCGAAACATTTAAATATATTAAAGGGTTAAATAAGGTTCAGGAGGGAATTGTTTTTAATAGGAAAGGGAACACAAGAACAAGGGGACACAATCTGAAGTTAGTTGGGGGAAAGATCAAAAGCAACATGAGAAAATGTTATTTTACTGAAAGAGTAGTAGACCCTTGGAACAAACTTCCAGCAGACATGGTTGGTAAATCCACAGTAACTGAATTTAAACATGCCTGGGATAAACATATATCCATCCTAAGATAAAATACATGAAATAGTATAAGGGCAGAATAGATGGACCATGAGGTCTTTTTCTGCCGTCAGACTTCTAGGTTTCTATGTTTTTATGGCTGTAAAGATGCAAGCTGGCACGTGTTGTGTCTTCAACATGTTCAAAGGCTAAGAAAGTTTACCTCTGTTTTCTAGGAAAAGCTGATAATTTTGCTCAACTCCTTCTCATTCCCTGCTAAATCTAGGGCAGTGGTCCTCAACCTTTCTAATGCTGTGGCCCGTGACCCCTTAATACAGTTATTCATGTTGTGCTGACCCTCAACCATAAGTCTAGCGCCAATTCTCCCAACAGAGCTTGAAGCTGATTGGCAGGAAGGTCAGAGGGACACTCCCACTGTAAATGCCTGATTGGTTGGATTGTAAAAAATATGTTCCAAGCAGTGATAGGCTCCTATGGGTACTGTCAGGTACGCAGAACCGGTAGAAAGGTTTTGGTCAGTTGCATAGAACCAGTAGAAAATTTTTGAATTTTGTTCTTTTTTTTCCCCTTCTGGGCTCTGGGTATGTTTTTCCTATTGCAATAAATGAGGTTGAGTGTGTATAGTTTTAGAAGAGCTATGCATGTGTGTGTGTATACATACAGATATAGTTTATATAGTAGATAATGTATATTTTTGTGTGTATTTATTTATTTATTTGTTTGTTTATTTATTTATTTAGGTTTGGTTTGGTTTGGTTTGGTTTGGTTTGGTTTGTATGCCGCCCCTCTCCGAAGACTCGGGGCGGCTAACAACAATAAAAAAGACAATGTAAACAAATCTAATATTAAAAATAATCTAAAAAATCCCAATTTAAAAAACCAATCATACATACAGTACAAGCATACCATGTATAAATTCTATAAGCCTAGGGGGAAGGAAAAGTCTCAATTCCCCCATGCCTGACGACAGAGGTTCGATTTAAGGAGCTTGCGAAAGGCAAGGAGGGTGGGGGCAAATCTGATATCTGGGGGGAGCTGGTTCCAGAGGGTCAGGGCCGCCACAGAGAAGGCTCTTCTTCTGGGTCCTGCCAAACGACATTGTTTAGTCGACGGGATCCGGAGAAGGCCAACTCTGTGGGACTTAACCGGTCGCTGGGATTCGTGCAGCAGAAGGTGGTCCCGGAGATATCCTGGTCCGATGCCATGAAGGGCTTTATAGGTCATAACCAACACTTTGAATTGTGACCGGAAATTGATTGGCAACCAATGCAGACTGCGGAGTGTTGGTGTAACATGGGCATACATTGGGAAGCCCATGATTGCTCTCACAACTGCATTCTGCACGATCTGAAGTTTCTGAACACTTTTCAAAGGTAGCCCAATGTAGAGAGCATTACAGTAGTTGAACCTCATATGTAATATGTATGTACACATATGGCATATATACATAGAATTAAAGAATATATTTTGAATGTTCAGTAATAGTAAGGTAAATTGTATCTCTTTGAGGCGAAGAGGGGTCAGGCACCCTAACCCAAATCTTTGACGTGAGTGACATCAAGTTGGCCACCTTTAAGCCAGTCACATGAGCTTTAAGCCACCGCCTGGTTGCATGATCATCAAGCCACTCCCACCTGGTCACACGGCTGGCAAGCCATAGCCACAAAATAATTCACACCCACAGTGTGGTAGTAAAAAATATTGCAGCCCCTTCACTGCTTCCAAGGTGCCAGAATAGAAGCTTTAGTTCCTAACACCATGGGACATTTGTCTTTTTTCATGGTCTTAGGTGTGACCCCTGTGAACCGGTGGTTCGACCCCCAAAGGGGTCCCGACCCCGAGGATGAGAACCACTGATCTAGGGTATTAGATGTCAGGGTTCATTGGAAGACGATTTGATCATTTATCTGTCTGAGGCAGAAACTGATTTTAAATCACCAGGTAGACCACAGTTAAGAGTTAATTAATTAATTAATTTTAATTAAATTAATATGCCGCCCAACTTCAATTGGAGTCTGGGTGGCTTACAAAATAACAATAATTTTAAAATGAATTAAAATATAGGTTGAATAACAACAATAATAAGAAACAATATAAACACACATTAATAATCCTTAACACCATACATACTCTCAAACATTCATGCTCCCAGGCCCACTAAAAAAGCCAGGTCTTAACAGCTTTCTGTTTATGTAACACGGGATAACACGGATCTCGAGGCAGTTAGTTCCAAAACATTGGAGCCGCCACACAGAAGGCCCTTCCCTTTGGCCCCATCGACCAGCATTGTTTGGCAAATGGGACCTGGAGAACAATGTGGGCCTTTATTGGCTGCTGAGAGGTATGAGGTAGAAGAGAGGGTCAGCTAAAGTCAGTGACTGCGAACCTATGGCATGTATGTCAAAAGGGGCACACGCGTTTTCAGTGACAAGCCAGCATTCACGAACACCCAGTAATATCTACCTATTCTTGCAAGCAAACCCTTCCCACCCCACCCCACCCCATCCTTCCATGATTTTTGGAGGTTGCACAAGAGTGGTTCAGAAGTTGTGTGGGAGGGTTGTGTTCTCTGGTGCCTTCAACAAATGTGCAAAAAAGCAGGCCATGATTTCGCATGATTTTTGGAGGCAACAGGAGAGATTTCTCTGAAACCACTTCAGTACACAGGCCTTCTGTGACCTGAAACAACCTTGGGTAGGCTGCAAGGGCCTTCAATAGAAAAAGATCATCACCTGAATGTAAGTGACATGTGATAGATAGATCCCAAGGAGTGTTTGGCTCTGTTGGAGCAATTTTGCCTTGGTGGACAGCATGAGTCAGCCTTTTTGAGTGACAGGCCTGGGCCTCTACTTCAGACCAAGCCTCAGTGCTGCTGCTGCTGAGGGCCACTGTTTGGGGTGGACTAGAGCCGGGGGAGATAAGAGCCATTCAAAAATTAATCAAACAAGACTATATTGTTTCCCTTTTAATAATTTAATTTAATTTATTCGACTTCTTAATTTATTCGACTCCCAACAATACAGAAACAGTACAATAATAAAAAGAGGTCAATTATTAATAAAAACTATAAAACCCCATTATAAACCCATAGACAGTGGTACCTCTACCTAAAAACACCTCTACTTACGAACTTTTCTAGATAAGAACCGGGTGTTCAAGATTTTTTTGCCTTTCCTCAAGAACTATTTTCCACTTACAAACCCGAGCCTCCGAAAGTGTAACTGGAAAAGGCAGGGAGAAGCCTCCGTGGAGCCTCTCTAGGAATCTCCTGGGAGGAAACAGGGCCGGAAAAGACGGGGAGAAGCTTCCGTGGGGCCTCTCTAGGAATATCCTGGGAGGAAACAAGGCCGGAAAATGCGGGGAGTAGCCTCCGAGGGGCCTCTCTATGAATATCCTGGGAGGAAACAGGGCCGGAAAATGCGGGGAGTAGCCTCCGAGGGGCCTCTCTAGGAGTATCCTGGGAAGAAACAAGGCTGGAAAATGCGGGGAGTAGCCTCCGAGGGGCCTCTCTAGGAATATCCTGGGAGGAAACAGGGCCGGAAAATGCGGGGAGTAGCCTCCGAGGGGCCTCTCTAGGAATATCCTGGGAGGAAACAGGGGCGGAAAAGGTGGGGAGTAGCCTCTGTGGGGCCTCTCTAGGAATCTCCTGGGAGGAAACAGGGCCGGAAAAGGCAGGGAGTAGCCTCCGTGGGGCCTCTCTAGGAATCTCCTGGGAAGAAACAGGGCCGGAAAAGGTGGGGAGTAGCCTCCGTGGGGCCTCTCTAGGAATCTCCTGGGAGGAAACAGGGCCGGAAAAGGCAGGGTGTAGCCCCCGTGGGGCCTCACTAGGAATCTCCTGGGAAGAAACAGGGCCTCCATCCTCCCTGTGGTTTCCCCAATTGCGCACATTATTTGCTTTTACATTGATTCCTATGGGAAAAATTGCTTCTTCTTACAAACTTTTCTACTTAAGAATCTCGTCACGGAACGAATTAAGTTCATAAGTAGAGGTACCACTTTACTAAAATATAACAGTATAAAATATACTTTTACTCAGAGTGACATATCAGCATAGCGATGTTTAGCATTTTCTCAATTTTTGGCATGCTAAGAGACCAAATGTTTTGCCAGGGCTGAATTAAGGCATAGGAAAAGAGATATGTTTTTCACATCTGTAGTACTCTTGCTCTGAATATACTTCTGGTTTCCAAAGAGTGGCTGGTTTATATTCTGCCGGGCTCTATGGTATGAGTCTCCCGAAAATTCAAGGGTACAAATTTCAGACACACACACACTTGAAAGTTCAAAAACAATGTTCTTTATCCCAAAAATTCAAAAGAAACAAAGCACCCTTTTTGTATTGCAAAGAGCACTCTTCCCAAAACAACCTGGTAGTCTGTACCATCCCCTTAATCAGTCCTTAAGTACTTAGCTAGCAGCTGTGAAGAAACGTCACAGCCCTTCTTCTCCCACAGTGAAACACACACACTTTGCTCTGCTTTGGTTTCAAAGTCGTGAAAAATCAACAAAGTCCGGAAACAGCAAGGCACAGTCCTGAAGAACAACGATCAGATAATCTTCCACAATGGCCCAAGCCAGCACACTGCTTTTTATACCAGCAGCTCTAATTACTGGAGCCCCACCCAAACACAAGTGGCCTCTCTTATCTCCTGTAATATTTCCTCAATTGGTCTCTTCTATGCATAAGTCTGCGCCTGCGTGGGTCCAAGACTTCCGCATCCGAATCAACCGAAGATAATGGAGATTGGCTTCCTGGGCTGTGTGCCAAGCCCTCCTCTTCCAAGTCACCCCCACCTTCTTCGTCCGAGGAAACGGCACTCCCTGACTCTGTCGGCAATAAAACAGGCCTATGACGTGTTGATGTTTTCCCTGCATCCACCTCCACATTCCTTGGGGCAGGAGGTGGGCCAGAGCCAACCTCAACAGTTTATACCACCCTTCTTGTAAATTCAATGCTGGGAAGGTTTCTTGTTTATTGTATAATGTGGTTGTTTTCAGGATCAATGAAACGACTCATCCAGGGGCCGATCTCACTGAAAACTACTGTAGGAACCCCGACAACAACCCCAAAGGGCCTTGGTGCTACACCCGTAATCCAGCAGTACGAGTAGAAGAATGTGCTATTCCTGTGTGTGGTGAGTCTCAGTGCTGGTACAAAAGGTAAAGTTTGATTAGGTCTCTGCCTTAATTTATATGAATTTGTGCACAATATATCCTCTAAAATCAGTTTCCATATGTGAGGGGAAGACATCCTACATGAGATCAGAGGTACATTCTGCTCAGGTATTACTTTATATAATATGGGGCTTAAACAAGGGTTGAGGGTTTTGTTGGTTGGGGTATATACAGTGATGAGCTGCCAAAATGTTTACTGCCACACTATAGGTGTGGCTTATTTTGTGGGTGTGGCTTGATGGTCATGTGACCGGGTAGGAGTGGCTTGCCAGCCATGTGACCAGGTGGGAGTGGCTTAACAATTGTGTGACTCGGGTGCTTAAAGGTCATGTGACTGGGTGGCACTGACTTACCGACCAAGATAAGTTTTCAAATAGGTGCCTGGACTCTTTTTCAGTTGATTAAGTCATATTATTTGATTAGCCACAAAAAGGACCAATGATAGGCAGCATTATTTGTTGAGGAGCACAGTAACATTTTAAGGTTTTGTAGTGAACCCACAATGCTCAGTATGATAACAGATTAGGCAAGTAGCTCAATTTTCTTTAATTGCTATAAAATGTTCAGTTCTAGATAATGATTGAAATGATTAAAGCGCTTATGGGTAAAAACATACTATTTAATTATTTCCTATTTTAAAAGTAATTAAGGATAATATTAAGGTACTAAAGAAGGAAGGACAATAAAAAAAACGATGAAGTATTCCATAAATAGTGCATAAACTTACTACTCCCACTGCATGTTCCCCCTGTGGGGCAGCAGCCCATTACTGGATATATGTTACCTTAGAAGTCAACTGTAGGGGATGCAAATGTCAACAGGGTCTGAGGCTAAGCAAGAAGTAGATATGGCCGGAATCAAAAAAGGATGCGCTTCTCACCTTATTTTTTCCCTTTGACACTTCCTTTTTTAAAAAAAAAAATATTATTCAAGATTACAAATGCAAATATCAAAAATAATAGAACTGGGAAAAATAGAAAAAGTAAAGACAGGGAAGTGCAAAGAAATAAAAAACCAAAAATAAAAAATAAGAAGAATGTCAGCATTCTAATTAGCATCCGAGAAGTAAATCAGAGCCTTCTTCCGAATTCCAATTTATTAACAGAGCCATGTTGGTTACGAACTGTAGTCAAACCGATACTAACTTTTCCTACAGTTCTTCACCGAGGTTAAAGTTCATCCCTCGTCCCCTCACCCACAAGTTCGTCACATGGACCACTCTGGTTCTCTCAGCATCTACGATCCTCCCCTGTACTTCCAGCTGGTGCTGAACAAAGGATGACCTTGAATCTCTGGAAAGAATGCTGTGGCTAGTATCTAGCAACCACCCCTCCCCAATTCCCATGGTACTATTCTACTTGTGGCAGGCCAAAGTCTCTAACTCAAAACGATGTCTTCTATGTGACAAAGAAAGGATAAAGGATGACTTCCCACTACCTCCAGATAAATGTAAAACAATTTTGGTAACTTAACACATTCTCTAATACTGTAGGTCATTTTAAAAAAAATCTCTTTTTTCCATGTCTCATATTTTATCAATAATAAATTATAAAAGATCCTTGTTCAGTCGTAATCATAATCCATTAAGAGCTACAAAAATAGTAACATAAATATTTAGTCAAATATATCCATTTTCAGTTCTAACTTATCACTTTATTTAAGAAATAAGGCAAAAGAAATATCTCCCTGTTTGCAGGCAGGTTTTCAAAGCCTCATCCTTTAATTCTGGCAAAAGAAAAAGAAATTCTGTTTATTGCTATTGGAAATGACCATATATACAATTTAAACCTGGTCAAATATTTTCATTTTGTATTTCTTCTGTTTATTTTTAAAAAACTGGATCTTTAAACCTGTCAGCCTTGCTGATTTCGTATAATTTTCTTTACCCCCCCCCCTTTTGCAACAATTTCAATAATTTAACAATATTTGTAAATCCAAAATAAAAAAAGATTTTTATTTAAATAAAAATAAATATTCTTGTAAATAAATTATTCTAATTTATTATCTGTATGTCCTTTTTAGTTATTAAGACATTAGCCGGTTTTCAACATAAATCCATTGTAACGTTGTTTCCATCTCACTTTTTAAAAATCCATTTACAAATTCATATTCAATTCAGCCTGTCTTTGTTTTAACCAGTAAAATCTTTTCTTCTGTATCCTCTCTTCAATATATTTTTACAGTATCAGTCTCGTAAATAATTTCTGAGTATAAACAACATAGAAACATAGAAGACTGATGGCAGAAAAAGACCTCATGGTCCATCTAGTCTGCCCTTATACTATTTCCTGTATTTTATCTTACAATGGATATATGTTTATCCCAGGCATGTTTAAATTCAGTTACTGTGGATTTACCAACCACATCTGCTGGAAGTTTGTTCCAAGGATCTACTACTCTTCCAGCAGACGTACCATAATTCCTTCTGTAGTCAATTAGTATAGCTCCATTGTATTTATGGGTTTCTTCTGCTTAGTTCTTTCTGGTTTCTGCTGCTCAACTTTCAAAGTTCTCTTTAATGATAAAGGTATGATATATTAATATCATATATTAATCAGCCATACTTTGCCACAGGTTTTCTTAGTTAATTTTAAAAAAAATTCATATTATTTTAAACTGAAAATAATATGAATAATATACTAAAAAACTTTAATCACTTTCTAGAAAATATTCTTTCAAGCCCACCTAGTCTTTGAGCCTTTCCAAAATCTACATTTTAGTCCATTTTACTATTTTCCCAAAATTAAAGTTTTTTTAAAAAAAAAAATCTTTAAACTGTTGTGGTTGGCTCTGGCCCAGCTCCTGCCCCAGGGAATGGGGAGGTGGATGCAGGGGAAAATTCAACATGTCACAGGCCTGTGTTATTGCCGACAGAATGAGGTCAGAGTTTAGTTTCCTCGGACGAAGAAGAAGGTGGGAGTGACTCGGCAGAGGGGGACTTGGCACACAGCCCAGGCAGTCAATCTCCCTTATCTTCCCTTGATTCAGATGATGACATTTTGGACCCACGCAAGCACAGAATTATGCGTAGAAGAGACCAAGTAAGAACATATTATAGGAAATAAGTGAGGCCACCTGTGTTTGGGTGGGGCTCCAGTAATTAGGGCTGCTGCGATAAGTAGCAGCATGTGGGTTTGGCCGTTGTGGAAGAATATCTGATCGGAGTTCGTCAGGAATCCTGTGTTTTCTGGACTTTGTTGCTTTTTCACATTGTGGAAAACAAAGCAGAGCAATGTGTGTGTGTGTGTCTCACTTTGTTGGAAGAAGAAGGGGTGTGAAGTTTCTTCACAGCTGCTAGCTAAGTACTTAATGACTGCTTAAGGGAAATTGTACAGACTACCTGGTTGTTTTGGGAAGAGTGCTCTTTGCAATACAAAAAAGTGCTTAGTTTATTTTGAATTTTGTGATAAAGAACATTGTTTTGAATTTTCAAACGTGTGTGTGTCTGAAATTTGTACCCTTGAATTTTCGGGAGGCTCCTATCAGAGAGCCTGGCAGAACATAAACCAGGGTTACTCAAACTTGGCAACTTTAAGATTTGTGGACTTCAGCTCCCAGAACTCCTAGAATAGCTGGCTGGAGAGTTCTGGGAGTTGAAATCCACAAGTCTTAATGTTGCCAAGTTTGAATATCTTAATATTCAGAAACTCAACAGCAAGCAACTTCCTAGAGAGGAAGCCAGGGTCCAGGGGCATTGTTATTTTTTGCACATGTGTACGCCCGCTCATACGCATGTTCACACACACGTCCCCTGGTGCAATTCTGCTTCCGCGCATGCCCAATAGTTATGATCAGCCTGAAACACAGTTGAGGAGCTGATCAGCTGTGCTTTGGGTGAAGGAATAAATGTAAGTATAAGCAGTGGAGGAAAAAACTTCCAAACAGTAAAAAAATCAGAAAAATATTCCCCCCAAAAGATGATGTGGCCCACAGACTGTTGTGGTTCAGCCTGAGCCAGATCAAAGACCAGCTGCGTCTCTGCTGGCTCCATGCCCGGGGGAGGCTGAGAGCGGAGAGGAGAGTTCTTGGCAGTCAGACAGTGCAGATAGCAGTCACGAAAGTGAAGGTGATGCAAGGCCTGGGAGCCCTGGGGACGGACTATCTCAAGCAAGTAGCTGTGATTCCCTGGAGTGCCTGGATGATGAAGCACAAGCTATCATTAGTATGCGGCAGAGACGCATAGCTCAAAGGAGAGATCAACTGCGTAGATATTATCAGCGTTGAATGAGGAACACCAGGGGGTTGGGTGTGGTCCTCATTAGCAGGGAAGGGTTTATAAGGCATGAGAACCATTCCGGCAGCGTGGAGTGTTATCAAAGGGGAGTTGGTGTTATCTGCATTTTCTCTCAGCGTTTTTGTTCCTGGCTCATGGCCCAGCAGTCTTGAAGACTGGTGGGAGGTGTGTGTGTCTGTTAGCTCAACAGCCTCGTCTGGCATTAAGGATCCTGTGTTTCTGTATGAACAATTGCCTTCGTGTATCTACAGTAAGACCTCACCTATCGCGGGTGTTACGTTCCAGACCCGGCTGCGATAGGTGAAATCCGCGATGGGGAATTTATCGACTGATAGTACTTATTTAAGTATTTATATTGTAATTGTTTGGTAAGTTTTCATTGTTTTAAGTGTTTATAAACCCTTCCCACACTTTTACAAAATACATATCACAGTAGTACAGATATAATATAACTTAAAACTAATAAAAATAATAAAAAACAATAAAGCAACAACATTCTCTCTCTCTCTCATACGTATACGCAGTCTCTCTCTCTCTCATATATCCTAAGAAATATATCTTGAAAACCCGCGATGAAGTGAAGCCGCGGTAGGTGAAGCGCGATATAGCGAGGGACTACTGTATTTGGAGTTCCAGTGTTTTCCTGATCTGTAAAGACATTTTCTGTTGGCTTCTTTTCTCTTTACCATTATAAAACTGTTTGGATTCAACTGGTGTGTCTGGCTTATCTTTTTGGGTTGGTCATAGCTGCCGGAGTGACCCAGACAGAACACAGACCGGCATCAACTAACCTGGATCCCTGATGCCATGGTGACGTCAACAATGGGTCGCTACTGGTTCAGGCAATCCAGTCTGAACTGGGAGAAATTCACCCCTGCCAGGGTCTGTTTTGAAGATGTCGAACCATGGCTAAGGGAATTTCCACTCTCATTCCTAGATCTCTGGAGATTATTATTTACAATCTATTTACTGGCAGACTATATGAAACAAACTTGTGGATGATCCAAGTCCTTTCCTTAATTCAGAGGCGAATTCCATGGAGCTGATCCACTCACCTGTTTGTCTTATTACTGCAATTGTAAACTCCTCAGGCCACACTTGCTTCCGTGAAAGTCTTCCCCCTCCCTAAGACACTTTCAATTTTCTTCAATTTCCTCTTTCTGATTCCCCCCCCCCCACAATATACTCCACCCCTTCCTGAATAGCAGTTAGGATAAATCACTCTCACTAGAAGTCTGATGACATATCAAGAGGCCCTATCCATTAATTGCTTTCACACTACTTTTGGAATTAGGAGGCAAACATCTGCTTGACATTAGACTATAATCCACACAATCGTGCAATCACAGGTTGGTCATTTTTAGGCTTATCGTTGAGATTCAGAACCAACCTTTGACTGGCATCCTGCGCAAATCATGGCCTTCTTCCCTTTAACTTCTCTCCATGGACCAGAATGCAACTATCATGTCTCCCCCAACTTTATCAAAATGAACACAGGTTCTTTCAGCTCAGAATTCAGACTAAGGTAAATACTTGATGTAAAGTAACAGTAAAGTAACATGTAAACATGTAAACAGTAAAGTAACATGTAAAGTGTCCAGAAGAGATATTCACTCCTCTACCCGTAACAGAACACCCTACGGAACTAGACTTACAATCCTGGGTCTAGAAAGCTTAGAACTAAGACGCTTCAAACATGGTCTAAGTATTGCCCACAAGATGTGCTGCAACGTCCTGCCTGTCAAAGATTACTTCAGCTTCAACCACAGCAACACAAGAGCCCACAACAGATTCAAGCTTAATATTAATCGCTCCAAACTTGACTGTAAAAAATACGACTTTAGTAATCGAGTTGTCGAAGCGTGGAATTCACTACCAGACTCTGTAGTATCATCCCCTAACCCCCAACACTTTACCTTAGACTATCCATGGTTGACCTCACCAAGTTCCTAAGAGGTCAGTAAGGGGCGTACATAAGTGCACCAGAGTGCCTACCACCCCCTGTCCTATTGTCTCTCCTATATCTCCTATATCTTCTCTTCTATACCTATATCTTTTTCTGCTATTTATTTATTTATTTATTAGATTTGTATGCCGCCCCTCTCTGCAGACTCGGGGCAGCTCACAACAGCAATAAAAACAATACATAATGACAAATCTAATAATTAGAATCTAAAATAACAATTATATATATAAAAATCTAAAAAGAAACCCCAGTATATAAAACATACATACAGTCATATTATGCATAGAGATTACATAGGCAAGGGGAAAGAGCCTCAGTTCCCCCAAGCTTCATGACAGACATGGGTTTTGAGGAGTTTACAAAAGGCAAGGAGGGTGGGGGCAGTTCTAATCTCCGGGGGGAGCTGATTCCAGAGGGTCGGAGCCGCCACAGAGAAGGCTCTTCCCCTGGGTCCCGCCAGACGGCATTGTTTAGTCGACGGGACCCGGAAAAGACCAACTCTGTGGGACCTAACCAGTCACTGGGATTCGTGCAGCAGAAGGCGGTCTCTCAGATAACCTGGTCCGGTGCCATGAAGGGCTTTATAGGTCATAACCAACACTTTGAATTGTGATCGGAAACTGATCGGCAACCAGTGCAGACTGTGGAGTGTTGGTGTGACATGGGCATACCTAGGGAAGCCCATGATTGCTCTTGCAGCTGCATTCTGCACAATCTGAAGTTTCCAAACACTTTTCAAAGGTAGCCCCATGTAGAGAGCGTTGCAGTAGTCGAACCTTTAGGTGATGAGGGCATGAGTGACTGTGAGCAGCGACTTCCGGTCCAGATAGGGCCGCAACTGGTGCACCAGGCGAACCTGGGCAAACACCCCCCTCGCCACAGCTGAAAGATGTTTCTCTAATGTGAGCTGTGTTATAGTTATATTTTACTCCTTTATTTTCTCCTCTATTTTCCCTTTAATACATTCTACCTTATTATATCCTCTATAACCCTCATTGTGTACTATTGTGTATTGGACAAAACAAATAAAATAAAATGAGTGACGTCTATAGTATGAAGCAAAACCACTACATTCAGGTCCTGCATGTCTATGTCAGGGAAAACAGATGCTGTGACTGTTTTTCTGTCAGCTTTGAATTGCTATTTCATCAATGCTCACGGTCATCTTGCTCTTCCTTTTAGGAGAGAACAGGACAACAGTTCCCCTTTCTCCAACGCGTCCTCATTTGCCAGAGCCAAGGCAGGATGAAGAATGCGTAGCTGAGGAAGGGTTGCTCTATACCGGGACTCTTTCTGTCACAGTGTCTGGAGACCAGTGCTTGCCATGGGCGTCAGAAAAAGTAAGACAGTTGAGCGATAGAAAAAACTTTCTGGACGGAGTGCCCCTGGTGGAGAATTACTGCCGCAACCCTGACCATGATGACGAAGGGGTCTGGTGCTACGTAGACCACCCAAACATGACCTACAATTATTGCAACTTGAACTACTGTGGTGAGGAACAAACTTCTATTTCCGTGGTCACTGAAGTATCCAGGAGGGCATGCTGGTATTGAGCAGAGGACAGTTTTGAGGTTCTACAGTGGAATTATGGTTTCCCATTTCCCATCCATTGCTGAGGACAAAAAGCCCTCAGATGAGTCCCCACCAAATCCAGGAACCTGTTGGATCCCAGTAGCATGGCAGCAGACTGGTCCCCCCCAATAATAATAATAATAATAATAATTATTATTATTATTATTATTATTTATTTATTTTTAATAATAAAATAAGTTTAAATAATAAATAATAAAATTATTTATTATTATTATTATTATAGTAGTACCTCTAGATACGAGTATAATTCATTCCAGAAGGGAGCTTGTATGTCGAGCAACTCGTATCTGGAACAAATGGCTTTAGACTTTGTTTTTCCCCTCCGAGATAACCAAAAGCAAGGATTCCTGCGCCACCTAGTGGACGCTCGGCTCGTATCCCGAATTTGAGCTCGAGTTTGGAACAGAAATTTCTCTCCCCTCGTGGTTCGTATCTTGGAATACTCGCATGTGGAGCAGCTCGTATCTAGAGGTACTACTGTATTATTATTATTATTATTATTATTAATTAGATTTGTATGCCGCCCCTCTCCGAAGACTCGGGGCGGCCCACAACAATAATAAAAACAATATTATAGTAGAACAAATCAAATATTAAAAAACATATAAAACCCTATCATTATTTAAAAAACCAAACAACACATTCATACCAAACATAAAACAGAGTATAAAAGAGCCTGGGGGAAAGGTGTCTCAACTCCCCCATGCCTGGCGGTATAAGTGAGTCTTGAGTAGTTTACGAAAGACAGGGAGGGTGGGGGCAATTCTAATCTCCGGGGGGAGTTGATTCCAGGGGGCTGGGGCCACCACAGAGAAGGCTCTTCCCCTGGGGCCCGCCAAACAACATTGTTTAGTCTACGGGACTCGGAGAAGGCCAACTCTGTGGGACCTTATCGGTCGCTGGGATTCGTGCGGTAGCAGGCAGTTCCGGAGGTACTCTGGTCCAATGGCATGTAGGGCTTTAAAGGTCATAACCAACACTTAGGGCCTCCATACGGCCTCCTGATATGTCATCAGAAATGCTCTAGTGCACTGATAGAGAAATCACAATGTTTTAAACGAAATCACTTCTTTGTATTTTCCTGTCCCTCTTCTATTTCAGATGGCAGTCTAAGTTACGTCGATGATCTTGCTGGGGAAGAAATAGGAGGACGAACTACTATTCAGCAACATGAAACTTTCTTTGATCCCAAGACATTTGGGGAAGGCGAAGCAGGTGAGGAAAGGAATCAATTAAAGAAAGAACAGCGAAATTAATATGGGGTTAGCACAGAGATACGTAATATTTTATAGCCTAGAGCAGTGTTTCCCAACCTTGGCAACATGAAGATATTTGGACTTCAACTCCCAACTTCGCTGGCTGGGGAATTTTGGGAGGTGAAGTCCAAATATCTTCAAGTTGCCAAGGTTGGGAAACACTGGCCTAGAGGCTATATTTTTGAATGGCATACCAAGGTCTAGATTTAATAATTGCAATTCTGCCCCAAGCCTAAATGACCTAAATGGGGAAATCATCTTAAAATATTTTATACAAACGTAAAGACATATAAAATGTATATAAAGGTAGCCTGTAGTTGTAATCAGGTGACTTGTTTATGGGCATTTTCATTTTTCCTCCAAAGTCTTATCACTGGTACCTGCCCATTGTCCAATATGAGGTGGGCAGGGCTTATCTGGGAAATAAACTTGATTTGCTATGAAAAATAAGAATTCTAGGAAGTCAGTAATTAAGTCTGTCTCTTTTAATTCCACCTTTTGGGCATATCCAAACATTTTGCATGTTTCATTCAGGTTGTACCAGCCTGAATTTATTTTCTCAACATAGCTGTGTAGACTCTGAGTCATTAAGGAGGCTAATGAATGGTGCTGTCATAATAGCTAATTTTGGGATTAAATTAAGTGCAGCAAATAAAAAGTAGCCCTGATTGAAAGAGAGTCCTGCTCAGCCAGTGCTGTCCTTCAAAATGACCCACTGACATACTGCACACAGGATACCAGATTATTCAAAACACTTTGTTGATACCCATGATAGTGGTTGAGGTTGGTAGAAGAGAGGACCAATCTTCCCTAAGGCAGGAGTTTTCCACCTTCTCTGGGCATAATAAAGGCAACATCCATGTTGATTGGGAAAAATTCTTATGCCAGAAGCTACTCCTCACTGTCATTTCTTCTTAGCAGAATTTGGGCTTATGAAAGGCAGGACCCCTTGTGAACTAATCAATCACATGTGGATGGGGCTGTAGAACGCCTCTACTTAAGAACTTTTCTAGATAAGAACCAGGCGTTCAAGATTTTTTTTCCTCTTCTAAAGAACCATTTTCTACTTAAGAACCCGAGCCCGGAAAAAATTCCCAGGAAATTTGAGAGCGGCACGAAGGCCCGGCCAGTTTCCTGCCATTCCCCCTGGGTATCTCTCTCTGGCGCAGTGTACGGGAGGCAGCCTCGCGCTGGGTGTATGGGAGGCGCCGCCTCAGAGTTCCTCTGTTTTTAAATTAAGCCTTAAAGTTTTGGATTTTTTTGATTCCCCTCACCTCACCTTCTTCCTTCAGCAGCAACTATCCTCCTCCTCTTCTTCCGCCTCTTCTTCCCACCCAAATTCCCAGCTTTTATTTCTTTCCTAATGGTTTTGCACGCATTATTTGCTTTTACACTGATGGGAAAATTTCTTCTACTTACAAACTTTTCTACTTAAGAACTTGGTCACGGAACGAATTAAGTTCTTAAGTAGAGGTACCACTGTATTTCCAGATTGTGGCGTCCGTCCTCTGTTTGAGAAAAAGCAAATCTCTGACAACACAGAGAATGAGCTACTGGAGTCCTATTTGGATGGCCGAATTGTGAAGGGGGGAGATGCGGAAGTGGGCAGTGCTCCATGGTAAGTCTGGTTGTGGGAATGAGATGGAATGGGGAGCGTTTGGTTATTTTCCTTCCTGTCTGTGCGTGGCCTGATTCCTGACACCAACTGTATCAGTTGATGTATAAGTTGTCACTGCAGCTTCTAAAAGAGGTATGACCTTGGTAGTTTCTGCCTCTTTCCTCTTTGTTGAACCCTGGGCGGTAAGAGGAACTACCTATCAATACAAAGAAAAGAGAACATGCAAGTCAACTGCGGTCAGTAGAGTGTTTCAATTATATGAAATCCTGAAAAAGTGGCCTCTCCATCCGCTGCATTTCTAACTTTATTGTACTTAGGCAAGTCATGCTGTTCAAGAAGAAACCACAGGAGCTGGTATGTGGTGCTAGCCTCATCAGCAGTCGCTGGGTCCTCACAGCTGCACATTGCATTTTCTATCCACCCTGGGATAAAAATTACACAACCGACGATCTCCTTGTACGGATTGGCAAACATAACAGGCTACGGTAAGAGTTTAAAAGGTTACGAGCCAGTCAAATTTTACGCTGAATCATAGGTCGTAACGGCCAGGCTCCAAAAATCAAGAAAGTCACATTGAGATTCTTCTGAGCAATTTCCTCTGTTTATTTTTTAAACCCATAGACAGAAATCTTGCCAAACTAACGCAGACTACTTGCACCATTAAATGTATACTCTTGAGAATTGCTAGGGAGGAGCTACCTTAACTCTCTTTCTCCAAATTTTGCTGTAGTTTTGCTCCTCTTGAATGCACTCCCTCTCTCCTGGGAATGCAGATTACATTCCACCACATAACAGCTTTCTATCACCCCCTTTTCCAGCTGGGAGGTGGTGTCCAGTTGAAACAGGGGCAGAAATGGAAACCACAAGGACAGAGAAACAGGCTTGTCAGCAAGAATGAAACGCCCAAAATCCACCAACCTTAATAATAGCATCACAAAATATAAAGACCAATGACTCTGGCAAAGGAAACCAAAAATTGTGATAGCTGTAATAGATATTTTTGAGTGCAATCCCAAAATGTGTGGAGCACCACTTGAACATCAGCATTGATAAAATCACCATCAGTCAGTTTCAAAAGAGCTTTAGTTTAAACAGCTTACATCCCGGAATAATATAATACAATCAAACAATACCATGTGTCTATGACTACAGGGGTCCTTGGGAAGGACTCAACTTGTTCGACAAAAATGCCGAATCCAGTCTAAACATCTAGTTGACCGCATGACAAACTATAATAATAATAACAACTGATTAAATGTATATGCCACCTAACTCCCAACAATTCTGGGACTCATAAACTCTGCTCCTTATTTATAGTTCCATTTAGTTCACATCTGCAGGAAATTAGAAGTTCCAGGATGCAGGGTTTATTTCAGTTTATTTTTTCTAGATAGAAGTGACCCAAGTCTTGTGGACTTAAAAAAATTAAGTTTAAGATATATGAGCTGAGAGAATAATGTTGTGAAGACACAACAGTTAAAACTTTAAAGAGGATATTAATCCCTTTGGCTACCTTATTAATCAGCTTGGAGATACCTGTTTCTGTGATATTGCAGAAGACTGCTCTCCTTTGATACCAACCTCTACATATTCTTCTGCTGAAAGGATGAAAAAAATGAGCCTTTCTTACAATGTTTTCTATTGAGAATGACTGAGAATGGTCCTATATTAATAAACCATCAGTTAACAATTAACTGCGATGGATGCACAGTATTCCTTGGACTGTCCTCGGTTTCTAACTCATGTGTTGGTGAATTAAAAATTTGCTTGACAATTTTGATATAGTTAAGACCATTTGAATCTGTTACCACATTTCATGTTTAATGATAATAAACTGTAAACTTTATCCTATTTGTTAAGCTCACAGTGAACCATCTGGATAGATATTCAATAAAGTTAATAGTAATCATAATATCTGAAATAGTAATCATAATGTTACAGAACGAACACAAGGGAAAGTCAGTTAAACTACTCTTTGATGTTCATACTATGAAGAGTACAGAAAGGTTAAAAATGTCCTGACATTAGCATTGCATTTCCCCCCATCTCTGGATATTCAGGTACGAGCAGGGCAAGGAGAAAATTGTCTTCCTGGATAAAATCATCACCCACCCCAAATATAACTGGATGGAAAATCTGGATCGGGATATTGCATTATTGCGTCTGGCTAAGCCTATAACTTTCAGTGATTATGTACACCCAATATGTATGCCTACCAAGCAGGTTGTTCAGAGGTAAGGAGACAAGTTTTTGTAGGTTTTAAAAAAAAATTGATAAAGTTTTAAAGTAAATCAAGATCAATCCAATGTTAGGAAAAGAAAATTTGTGCCAGCATAATTCAATTACTTCACTGCCAAATATGAGTGACACAATCTCACAGGGCAAAAGGGAATTGATACACACACAGCCAGTAATTAAATAAATGATGGATTTTATTCTAGTACACCTATACTAATGAGGTGCAGTTTTGAATTATCTAATATTAGATAAAAGTAAATATATTGGACTAGAAAACCTCTAAAGTCTCTTCTAGCCGTATCATTCTATGAATCATATGCATTATTTGCAAAATCAGTATGTTTTTCTATGTATTTACACAATAGGATAAAAACATAATTAAGTCTTATTTAATTTTCCTCCCTCTCAAGTCACTTTCTCTCACTTTCCTTTTGTAATTTATATGCCTTTTTACTGCTTATCTCAATTATCAATACTGGAATGCCTGTGTGAGGTCGTTTTTCCCTGGAGTCTTGCTACCAAACAAAGCCACTGTCCAGCACTTCGATCTTGGTGTAGGCAACAGTGTCTGTCCTAATCTTTTCAAACTCTTACAATCAGGAAGGCTTGCTGTATTCTCCGATCTTTACATTTAATATTTGCCAGATATTCACAGTGCTCCTAAATGGCAAGACCCTGAATGAACAATTTGTGATTCTGCAAAGATTGGAAACATGCAACAAAAGCTGAACTAAACATGGGTACACAATAAAGAGCCAATGTGTGGAGATGTTTAAAAGTGAGAGGATACACAATTGTGCAGGCTTCATTATCATATGCATTACAGGAAGCAGTAATGATGGGGCTGAATACTATGCAAGAATATGTTAGATTCAAGGGAAGCTACAGCCAATTTAGTCTCAAGCAGGAATTCAGTGGATGTCAGCGTGACCATCCGGTGCATTCAATAAATTCAAATCTCACAGTCTACAAGATGAATGCTCCTATCCCACTTTGGGATGTTAAAAAGCTAAAGGTAAAAAATATTTAATGGTAAGATTTAAGAAACCTAGCCTAATTACCTCCTCCTCTTCAAAGAGTGGCAATAAGGGTGATATTCAAGTAAACAATAGGAAATTCAGTTCCATCATTACCGCTACCGTATTTTTCGCACCTTAGTTTTGGGGAAAATAGGGGGGAAAATCTGCTTACCAGATATTCATCTGGCTAGCATCCTTAGTCTGGTCAGCTTCAGCACATTATTTTATCCCTTGCTTAGGGCTTTTAAAAAACCTTATTCAGAGAGAGTAACAATGAAAGAGCTTGCAAGCCAATAAGAGCTGGGAAACATCATTAGCGCCTGGTTAGGGCTGGAAAGAAACATTCGGAGCAAGTTAGAACAATGAAAAAAAAACCTGCAAAGATTTAGGGCTTGGAAAACATTATTGACAGAGAGTAACAATAAAAGAGCTTGCAAACGGGAAAGAGCTGGGAACATTGTTAGCACCTGGTTAGGGTAAACTTGGTTAGCAATGAAAAAAACCCTACAAAGACTTAGGGCTTGGAAAACATTCTTTGCAAAGAGTAACAATGAAAGAATCTGCAAGGTAAGAGCTGGGAAGATCGTTAGCACCTAGTTATGGCTGGGGTGGGGGGAAGCTACATTCAGAGTGTAAGATGCACCTGAATTTTCAGCCTTTTTTAGGGAGGAAAAAGGTGCGTCTTATACTCCAAAAATACTGTAATAATTTCTAGGCCCTAACTATCTCACTAAAAGAGAGTATTTGTAGTCCAGGGTTGAACTGTGGAGCTCTTGGTACACTGAGATGTTTCATTACCAACTAGGTAATTTCTTCAGTGCTATCTAGGTTAGCTTAGTTGGGCAATGAAAGATCTGCAAAAAACCCCCACCAAGCTCAGAGAATACCAAAGATACTCTTAGCACGTTGTAGAGTTACTTCTTTAGGGGTAAACCTCCCCCCCCCCCAAAAAAAGGAGAAAATCAATATTCACATCCACTAGCTTGGAAGAAATAAAGCCAAAGATGATGCAGGAGGTATTCATAGATTAGCTGCATTAGAATTGCTGGAACCAAGATCTAAGATGCCTTGACTCCTTTGTGGGACAGGAAGATAGAGGTTTGTAGGAAGTATTAGCCCTTTGGCACCAAGATCATGTTCAAGAAAATAATGGTAATAAGTGGTAGCATCCTTAAGAAGCAATGCAGAGCTTTTGCATCTGTTTGAGCTCCTTGCTGGCCTTTGTCTGAAAAAGGTCATTGCTGTCAAATGCAAAATCTTCAGTATGGTTTCACATCTTGTTGTAATACAGCTAGGCATGATGACAAAGGATTATTGGTCCTGCTTGCATCACTTGCTGCATTGGGCCGTCAAACAATGTGATAGAGCTTAAAATTATCTGATTTGTGTTACAATTTTATCTGACTTCCAATTCTGATTTTTGTTAGCTCATGTTGACTGGAGGAAATCCAAGAGACATTTTTTACACGATGTTTACAGCATGCCATACATATTTGTTAATTAGCTCCGAACAACTTTGTGGATTGAAACATTCTCTGATATCTAGATTTGGTCTTCTTTATTCATTGGTACAATATGAATTTGAACTCTGCCACAGGCATCTGCAGGTCAAGATAAAAAAATAAGCATGGCAGCAGATCAAATGGTACAATTGTCATGGGCACTATCTTGACTTTTTTGACTAATAGAAAAGCTCAATGACTAAGCTGTGCCAGAGTTCCCACCATCTAGCTATGACTGATGTGGCTGAAGATCCAAGCACCATGATGGAGCTCAAATATGGGATTGCTTAACAAACTGGGGAGTTCTCACTTGTTCTGTAGAAAAGAACCAAGAAATATAGAGAATGAATTCATAGTCTCAGAAATATTGAGGAAGGAGTTAGGCTGTAGGACAGCAGATGGAAGTGTAATGTAATTTTTAAAAAAAACCCTCCTTCCATTTTCACATTTTAAGAAAATCATTTTTTTCTATTTTCAGAGCAAAAGAGAACTTGCCTGGCAGAGTTCAAGATTTGAGCAGCATTTGCAATGAGCAAAATACTAAAGTGTGCTCTAAAATTGTTTGTTTTTATGGATTCTTCCCTTTTCTTCCTGTGATTTCTACAGGAAATCTTTTCACTCAGTTCTTACTGAGATGGTTGATGTGTTTTGTCCTTCCTGTCACAACTTGATTTTGAGCCAGACAATTCAGATGGTGGGGGAAAGCAAGAGGAAGGCCATCATATATATGTTGCCCAGCTTGGGCAGATATAAATGACCTGTTTTAATGATGCACCATATCTCCATTATTTATATTAACCTATCTCACTCTAGGATCTCCAAAATCTTTTAATCAACTTCACTTTTGTCCCGTAGCCTATTGTTAACAGGATATAAAGGCCGCGTTACTGGTTGGGGCAATCTGTTTGACACCTGGAGTGCAGCGTCACGACAACTGCCCAGTGTGCTGCAGCAGGTGAATCTCCCCATTGTGAGTCGGAACATCTGTAAGACATCCACTAATATTAAAGTCACAGACAACATGTTCTGTGCAGGTGAGTTTTCCTAGGTACTTGATGCTGAGGCAGAAGTGGGCATGATTATTTATGTGTTTGAAGTTGGGTACTGTCAAATGACAGCTTTCAAGGCCCACCATGCAAGGAACAGAGGTTCAACAGGATGGAGGAAAGTTACTTTCATTGTGCGAGGGAAGATTAGATTAGATTAGATTTATTGGATTTATATGCCGCCCCTCTCCGCAAACTCAACTCTCATCCTGTTACTACTCTTGCCTCCATCTGTTGCTGTCCAATGAGTGTCTTTCCCCAAATATAAATACATCAATAATGGACACCAGAGTGGACAGGCAAAATAATCCTTTGATTCAACTACCATTATGACTCCCAAGTTATAATACTGTGCAACAGAACCTCTCACATCTTTCTCCCTTACCTCTACATCAAGGTAGAACAGGGGTGTCAAACTGGGGGCCTGTGGACCGGATGCTTCATGCCCTGCCCACCTCCGCAAAGGCAAAAAAGTCACACAATTGAGTTTGACACTCATGGCATAGAACTATGCCCTAACTTAAGCTGCCTTGGATATATCCCAATCAAAACTTAAATGAAGGGGGGGAAATGTTTCTAATTTAGGAGATAGTGTTTTCTTAATTTCTATCCCTAGTTTCCTCCAACACTTCAAGCAGTTTAAATGGAAAATCTCAGTTTTATTTCTGTAACAATATCTCTGTTTTACTTCTGTAACAATCAGGCAGGTTAAACTGAACAAGACTGACCGGCCAAATATAGTGCATTTCCTTGGCTGAGGGTGAGCTTGATTCTGGTCCCTTTGGGCACTATATCACATCACCTTTTGCCATACATTGGCCAAGTCCATCCATTACTTTAAGCCATGATTTGGTAAAGCAACATCTGCCTTTTATAAATACAACCAGCAATGAAGCTTCTCTAACAACTGGTTTAAATGAGTTATATCATAAGGAGCTGAAGTTTATAATAGAAAAAAAAAACACCTCTGGAGCATCTCACATGAAAAAAATCACCAATTTTCTGCCACATTATTTGCATTTTATTTTATATTTAAAGACCATCCATCTCCTTTATAGAAGAGCTTTTTTCATTACCCCGTCATTTTATAAATCCCTCAAAATATTCTAAAAGATTGAAATAAATATGGAAAGAACATTTCCAGAGTTTCAGCCAAATGGCCTTAGCTAAAACACCTGGCAATAAAATTAATAACTTGCCTTGGAATAAAATTAATAATAAAATATATGATATTGAATACAACATCTTGTGAAGTTAACTTGTTTGAAATAATTCTATATAAATTGATAATTTAAACCGATTGCCCGTACATCTTATGACAGCAAACATGCTAAACACTTCACAAAGTCAGAACGTTTCTGCGTACCAACCAGGAAACCAAAGGCATTGCCTGTGTTCACACAGAACAAGAAAACAACCAGTAATAAGCTAAAATGAATCCAGCTGAAAATAAAAAAAGTAAACCTAGGTTTATAAATATAAGCCATTGCAGCAAGTGAAGCAGGTCATAATGTTTCACAGGTATTAAACTGATTACCTCAGGAACTACATTAAAAGCTGAGGGGGGAAAAACAGAATAAATATAGGGGAATGCAGTCTCTTTACTAATTGCTCTTTGTTGTTTAGGTTATAGTCCTGAAGAAAGCAAGAGAGGAGATGCTTGTGAGGGTGACAGTGGGGGACCTTTTGTCATGAAGGTAAGTTTCTATGTGTGATTACAAAACATAAATGGGCAAACTGTTAGGTGTCACAGGCCCCCTAATTCATCAATCTGCAGCAAGGATCAGAATGCAATTTTCTTTTGCTAATGCCAGAGTTTATTTCTTCTTTCCAGCAACATTCTTAAAGGACTGCATCTTCTTCACTTTAAGAGCATTACAAGTTAATTGAACATATCATTAATACGATCCTCCATACTAACCTACCTAGGCTTCGTGCTCTGGGGAATCCAGAGCATGATACCATGGTCTTTTGAGACTGAAGGATGCCAATGCAATACATAGCATTAATTTAGAAAGGAATAGCTACAAATTAGCCAAGGAAAGGGTGTCTCCTCCCCCAAATACCATTAGGTGTGGCATACATGAGTGTGTGGTAGAAGCAGATATAGTCCTTCAACTGTAGCAGTGCTAACTTTGAGCTTAAGATCAGAACAGTCAAAACTAGAAAGCTCAGCATGTCAGAGCAATCACCAGGTGGGGCTGTAGGATCTTCTTAACCTGAAAAAAGAGAACCTTCTCACTAATAACACAGCCCAAATTCTGAATTTTGTGTCTTGACATAAACCTTAATTTATTCTGTTGTTGAATATTTTCCCTATTCCAATCCTTCTGAAATAAGGATGAAAAACTAGACTCCTAGAAATGTTCATGGGCTACCTCTTTCTTGCTTATAGCCTTGTCGATTATACAATCCTTTTACTGGTGCTTTTCATGTTTCTTTAAATGACCTATATACCATTTGCAATTTGCTGACCTTTACCCTCTTTAATACTGTGGCATTTCTTTCCTTCCTACTAGCATCCAACAGAAGAACGGTGGTATCAAGTAGGTATTGTCTCCTGGGGAGAAGGTTGTGATCGTGATGGCAAATATGGATTCTATACCCATCTGTTCCGTCTGAAGAAATGGATGCAAAAGATTATTGAAAAACATGGCCGTTAAATAGGAATCAACATTTGCATTTGCACCTTGGTTTACAGACATAATCAAACCGTACAATACTAAAAGCCTATGGATGGAAATAAACTGGAGTTATTCCTGAATAAAGATTTTTAGATAAAACACTTGGGGTTTTTTTCCTGGTATCAACTGCAGGCAATTTCTTTGAATGCATCAGCCAAACCACCTGGATAATAAAAGGACATCCATGCACTTTTACCAAAGCACACCTTTAAAATCTGACATAACATTTCTGCATTCCTAAATGTATACCCTTAACATGGGAAGCTGTGAAGTAAATAATACAAGTTGCAAGAAGTTGGCTTTCCTGTTTCTTTGGACAGTAAAGTGTTCGGAAGGAAAGAAATTATATGTAGCAGAGTTTTAACATGGTAGGAATTACAAATAGGCAAAGGTTTTGCATTCAACCCCACATACTTTTTTCAATTAGATAAAAACCAACCTATTTGTGTGAGAGATCCCTTCTGCTTCAAAGGCAACAACTGCTTTCATCCTAAATGTCACAGAACTGATTCCATTGTTAGAGAGGTTGCTACCTGGTTAAAGGGCAGGCAGCTGAAAAGGCATCTTTGGACCACTGTTGTCCAAGGTTCATGCCCACAAGCCCAGAAACAAGAAGATATGCTTGTTTGTTAAAGTTTGGCAATAACAGCATTTATTTAGTTAAATATTTCCCCCAACAAGCAAGGCGTACCCATTGGAAGAGGCTAATTTACAGCTTCATTCGTAACTTCATACCCATCAATCCCTAGTACACATTCTGATACTTCAAACACTCAATGGTTTAAAGAAAAGGGTAAAAATGAAACATAGATACAATGGGAGTATTTTTTTTAAAAAGCAAAAACAACATTAACATCAACACATCAACATCAAAGATCTTGCCTAGAAGGCACAAAGCGATTGGCCTTAACCGTCCCCCATGTGTGGGTCATTGAGTGTTCTGATGCTGCAGTTGCAAATCCACCTTTCAGCTCATCACTTTTTGTGGCACCATTGGACTGGATACCATCAAAGCTGAGCATGGAACAACTCAAAGCAGCAGTGCAAGATCAGATGTGGAGAATAACTAAGAGTGGAGACATAGCTAATGGACAACATCAAGAGTCAACAGGATGCAAGGGAGGCAGAATGTCCAATGGTGGAGGTTTGCTTTTAAGTAGATTTCTCTTTTCGTGCTTTCTGAAGTGTTTGACACTCACGTGTGGTACCAAGCAAAGAGATTTTCCATAGCTCAAGCCTGAACTGTGGAATTCTTACTCTCTCCTGGTTGTTTGCTTGCAGATGTTTCTTTCATGACAATGCAATGAGTGTAAACTGATTGAATGGATCCAAAGATGGGCTACAAAAAATGGTGGAAGGTCTCAAGCATAAAACTGATCAGGAAAGGCTTAATGAACTCAATCTGTATAGTCTGGAGGACTGAAGGGAAAGAGGGGACATGATCGAAACATGTAAATATGTTAAAGGGTTAAATAAGGTTCAGGAGAGAAGTGTTTTTAATAGGAAAGGGAACACAAGAACAAGGGGGCACAATCTGAGGTTAGTTGGGGGAAAGATCAGAAGACACATGAGAAAATATTATTTTACAGAAAGAGTAGTAGATGCTTGGAACAAACTTCCAGCAAACATGGTTGGTAAATCGACAGTAGCTGAATTTAAACATGCCTGGGATAAACATATATCCATCCTAAGATAAAATACAGGAAATAATATAAGGGCAGACTAGATGGACCAGGAGGTCTTTTTCTGCGGGCTATCTTCCATGTTTCTATGTTTCTCAACACTCTTAATGAGCAGACATTTGGATTAGATTTTTTTACCCAACAAATGGTTAAGGAAAACATCTGAGCATCAATTTTTCTTGGAACTATTTATGACAATTTTGCATGCCAATTTTCCTGCATCTATTATATAGATTAATACTGATTAATTAATGCCGATTAATGGAATACAGTTGTACACATATTATTTTTCTGTTAGTTTAGCGCAACAGGCATTAAAAATGTAATACTTGGAGAGAAAAAACCTGAGTTAACTAATAAAAGCTACCCCTTTAGACAAATACAGTATTTTAGAGGCATGATTTCTATCAAAGTCTTCCTATGCTGTGCTTCTGGATGCATAAAAACTAAACGTTTCACATTTTTTCATGAAAAAAATTAGGTCCTAAGAAATCAGGAGAGGAGAAATTAACCTATAATTAAATACTTTTTCATTCAGAGTGATACAGTACTTAGTATTTGTTTCAATACACTAAATACCAACCAGATATTTGGGTTAATTTAGTTTGAAAGCCTTCTAATTTCTGTGAGTTCATGCAAAAATTATTTAATTAAAAATATGTCCAAACTCAGTGAGAAACCCAACCAGCATTATTTAACACTAACAGGACATACCAAAAGCATTTGCATATTCTTTATAACATGATTTCTTCTGAAAAAAATATTTTTATCATAGGTTCCTCTGTAAAATGAAATTGAGTCAGTCATATAGTAATTCTCCCAATGGTCTGATGGAATTGTGATGGACCTAGATTGCGATGGAATCGCTATTGGACCTAGCTGAATTATCAATACTTTCATATGCTGGTACCAATGAAATGGGAAAATCAGCCACCAGACAGGTTGTTTGCACCAGAACGTGTACACTACATTGAGTTATAGATGATTTTGAAAAAATTAGCTTCTTTGTATGTTTCTATATTGCCAGTTCTACTATTCACTCAGCCCAAAAAGGAAAAAGGGAAGCCAGGAATAACAGGTCAAGTACATAGCCAACTTTGCATTGAATAGGACATATAACAGATGCGAACAATAGAACAAAACTCCTTCACTTCGGAGAAACTCATAGCAGCAACAATGCAATGATCTCACTGTTTTTAGAGCTGTCAGTCACTTTTAATACAGCAGCAAACATTTCTCCACTCACTAAGTGAAGCTCTATAAAGACAGAAGAGGAAACAGAATTTATTACAGAAGCATTCATTAAGTAACAAAGTTGATACCAATAAATACGTTCTCTATATAGTAACAGAAAATGTCATCCTCTGAACCACTGACAAAAAAATTAGTTCTATCTTTTCTAGAAAAGATTTCATAGTTACTCCGCTGAGAAATTGTATCACCAAGATTCAGGAAGTAAGGAAAAATTAATCGTAAAAGGTACCATTTATTCAAATGTACTGTAGAAACATTTCTGTTAGTTCTAAGTTAAAGCTAAAAATGGTTTAAATGATATAGGGAATTTTGGAAATCAATATGCAAGGAGAAAAGGAAAGAAGCTAAGTATACTGTTAGACAGCATAGCTAATAGATCTCAAAGGCTTCACTTTCAAATATTATTTCTATTACTTGCTGAATATTATAATCCAATGTTTATCTCCAAATTCTATAAGTGAACTCTTGTGTGTTATTGAAAAATTAGGGAGTTGTTACTATTTCAAATGATGTAGCAGAAGAAAACTGTTAGTAAAATACATATATTTTGGCACCATTTCAAGGCCCCTCATAGTGCTAACTAGTTATTATTGTGGTTTTAAAACACAAAAGGTATTTTACCCACTTAGATAGGTGCGGATTCATTCTTTAATATTCCTAGCTAAGGCAAGAAATTCTTTATTAAGTAGTTTCAGCTGAAAATCTGCAAATTAGAGTAGGTTTCAAGGCAAGTACATATAATCTTCTAAGTAGGAAAATCTACATATTACGGATAAGTACGGTTATTACACCAATTTTCCACCAGATTACATATCATATATGCATCTAGTGACAAATTATATTTTTACAGATTATTACCAAGTTTGATTGGTTGCAATATAGAATTACTGTATATCAGTGCTATCAGCTCTATCTGCCAAAGCTTAACAGGCATAAAGATGTAAATGAAATCTATGTCAGACATAAAAGCAACTGATACTCCTGAAAATATGATACAGAACGTATAGGAGGAACATGGAAGCTGCTAAATACAGAAACTCTATCTTATGACACCTGTAGGAAGAGATCTTTTGAGGCAATCATGAACAAAAGATGTAAGTCAGCTAGATAATTTCTCACAACTCTCTAATAACTGCTCTGAAGTGGATGGATATTGTGACAAATAGTGTGACCGTCAAAGGTCACAATATCCATTCACTTCAAAGCACAATTATTTTGGAAGTAGATTCCCAAATAACTCAGTCATTATTACAATTTATGGTGATACATTTAACACAAATTTGCTAGCAGCTTCTGGGATAGAAAGAGAAAACCACAATTATAGTAACATTGTGAAAAACCTAATTATTTGCCCATAGAATACTTCCACTATCTTGAGGAAATCTAATATTCAAAAAGATTTAAAACCAATCCTCAATTAAGATTCTAGGAAAAGATTTGGAATAAATTGTCTGAGAGTAAAATGTTCTGGCTTTGGGTCAACAGTTTTCTATATGCACATTATTATTATTATTATTATTATTATTATTATTATTATTATTATTAAAATTTTCCTTCATCTGGAACGCATTTATACATTAGTATCTCAGCTTCTCCTTGTTTTCCCAATGAAAGTTTATTTGCTATAGTGACTCAGCGCATACTCACTTAACAATTAAAATGCAGAGTCACAATAGCAACTAGGAACATGGATGAAAATTTGCCACCAAGTCACTGCTGCTCCCAAAAAGAGTTAATGCAAACTTTATTTACAAAAAGACACTTAAATTACTTGCTTCATGCCATGCGTCCATACAGAAACAGTTCAAAGATTATATGGAGAAGTAATTCACAAAATTAAAAATGAATGCAACGAAAAGTTTGTAAGAGAGTTAAGATAAGACAACTGAACAAATTAAACCAACTTTTGAGAAACTGGACTGAGCAGAATTGTTTACAGCTTTGTACACTAAAACTAATACACGGACTCTCTTCTATGGTCAAGAAATGCTCACAAAGAAGCAAAATATATACAAAGATTTGTGCCACATTGACTTGGATCCTCCTCCAAGATCTGCTGTATTATACACAGAAACCAGTTTGTATACATAAGGCCTGCATGAGGCCACTTAACTATGAAGACTTCTAATTTAGTCAACTAAAGATGGATAGCTCTGTAATAGCCAAACTGCCTCACGCAATTTCACTTGCGACTGCTTTTTATTCTCTCCAGTCTTTTTTTCAAGTCATCAATATTGGATGCTGTAGAAGAGGAATTGGTACTTCCAATGCCAGCATGGGTCTGATTAGAGTCCAGATCAATGTGCTGGTATTGTTCCCGTGATTCGCGGAGCTGAGAAAGCTTACTATGGAGCATATCTGTAGAGGAAGCAACAGTGGGGACTGATGGCTTGGACAGCGTGGTGGCCAGTGATGCTCTGTCTTCTTGCTGTGGGGAGATATTGAAAACTCTTATTCAAAAAGTACATATCACATTTTTATCAAATCAAGAAGGACGGCTCAAACAATACCCCTATAACTAATATTCCTAAGAGAAAGTTTACTTAGGTTTTAGAAATGTAAAATCTATACTTGAAGTGAGAGGATGCTAAACTTTTATCCTATTCATTATCTTCACTATGGCCAAAGTCATAAACAGATTTAACATTTTCTTGCAACGTTTTTTAAAGTATGGGGTACACAGCCTTGCTCATTATTTTCATCTATGTATATATAATAATTTTAAACTTATGAAATATGAAAAAATCACCAGTAACCAAAAAGAATAAAATATGAATTTGTGGCATAACTCTGTCTTTTGGTTTTTGCAATGGTGCTTAAAGGTTGGTAAACCCTTTTGAATTTTCAATAATTCTGTAGAACTGTGACCTAAAATATTTACCTGTTCTCCATACAAGTCCTAAAACTAGATGGGATGTTAAGAACTAAAACAATTAAAACAAGCAAGTCAAAAACTTTCTACTTGTTCTACTTAACTACCTTTGCATTGTCAAGGCCACATCGCTGCCTGAGGATTTTTAATCTTTCCAAATAGACAGATGGCCCCACCTCTTCCCCGTTTGAATTTCCGATAGCAGAAGAAACTACATTGGTGGGAGTGGGAATACATGATACCTCCATCTGTGGAGAAACTCCTACAAAATAAAAAAAAATCACAAGCCACAAATGAGTCAAATCTAACTTCAACAAAAGATTGAAATGGGATGTTACCTAGGTTTGTATAGGAGATGACCAGGCTATCACTGAAAGTGGATCAAATGCATCAACAGTCTTGAGTCCCTTTGTGCCCACAAGAGACCTAAGTCCAGCCCACCTTGAATTCCATTGATTCTTATCTACCACCAATTTGCTTTGACAGCTAGTAGTTCAGATTCTTATAGAGAGCTTAAGCTTGCAATAAACCACGGGTTTCAACTCATGGCATCACTATTTGTACATGTTACCTGCATAATGAGTGTATTATGGAATAGACACTATAACTGCTTAATGTCACAGCCAACTTGTACTTTGAGAAACTTGATATATTACTTCTGAAATTCTCTACCTCTTCTGCTGATCCTGGAAGAATCTGATTGCTTCATCAACATAAGAGCTCTTGGCTGCAAGTTCATATCTAATTACCTGTGGAAGAAATCCGCCCTTTGCCTTCCCTTTCCATTTCAATCAGCCGGAGACCTCGTTCTACATAGCTCTGAAAGAACTGTGAGGAGTTTTTTAGGAAGGGCTCAATGTCTGCGTCAGAGTATTTCTTTTTATATTCATACAGCTCTGCCAGACCCTGTTTTAAAAACAAAATGCCTCGTCTATTAAAAGTTATACACATATAAATAGGCATTAGCTCTGAAGATTTAGGTTCTGAATGTTTTTATACTAACGCCAGTTCAATATATAACATGGTTTCGAGCTGAACGCCCTATTATTTGGTCATTAGGATTTCAAATGAGTCTTTCCTGGGCATACTTTAAAATATTGGAAGGTTGATTTAGGTATTCTCTGTTAATAAGTTCAACAGCTAGGCTCTAAACCTATCCTGAAGGCTAGCCCAGATGTTTACATGAGGCTGCAAAAGATGTCTCTCCTCCTCCAAAAAAACCTCCAACAAACCCCCCCCGGTGAAATCAATAGAGATATGCAAAATGCTCTGTGCATAGACCACAGCCTGCATGAAAGAGTGGGCTTAGGTGATTTGTGGCTGGATCTGCACATCCTGGTCCCAGTTATAGGCATTCCAGGTTGGAAAAGATTACAAAAAATGAAATCAGTAGCAGTGAAGAGAAGGTAAGGGAAAGAAAGAGCAGGGATGATTGAGGGGAAAGGATTATTAGGTTATGCTGTGCTAAAATACAAACACAGCAGTGGCATGAGGTACAACAAGAGAAAGGGTCTGGCTTGGCCAGGTATTCTGCGGGGATAGGCAAGAAAATCATTGAGACTATTGTTTTACAAGTCCCATCTGAAAATTTTGCCAAAACCCCAAACTGTCAAGTGGGTCAAATCCTAAGACACAATGAGTTCCTTCCATGTGCAGGGGAAAAAAAGAGATTTCTTTTTTGTTTCTAGGCATACTTCTTACCTCTTTAGTGTTTTCTTTAGAACCAATTTTTTTAAATATCTCTGCCAAAATATCATTGACTTTGGCCTTTGGTGACTTTTCATCCTATAAAAGGAATTCAGACATCAATTAACAAACCAAATTAAAAATCCAAATGACAATTAAAGAATGCAGAAAAAACAAAAAAATCTAGTGGAATTGAAATTTAAGAAACTGAAGCATCTTTAGAAACAAAGGCAAAACACTACAACCATAGTTCCCTCTAAGCTGAGCAGGTGAGCAATCGCTCACTTAAAAATCATCATCAACTCAGAGTTTTCCAAACCTGCCCAGAAGCCGAGAGGGAAATTTTATTATTACATTTCTGTGTCGCCCAGTCCCGAAGGGACTGCCGCTCAGACACTATACTTTTCCGCCCACCCCCAAAAAAATTTAGAGAGAACACTGACTACAACAGGTAAGACAGATTTACAAAACTTAAACGAGGAGAAAAACTAGAACAGTATCTACTAATTTAAAGAAAACCGCTATTCTGTACTGCACAGGTAGTCCTTGACTTATGATCACAATTGAGTTCAAAATTTATGTTGCTAAGTGAATCATCTGTTAAATGAATTTTGCGCCTTTTTACAACTTTTCAGGTCACAGTTGTTAGGTGAATCATTGCAATTGTTAAGTTAGTAACACAACTGTTAAGTGAATCTGGCTTCCCCATTGTCTTTGCTTGTAAGAAGGTTGTGAAAGGTGATCAAATGAGCCCGGGACATTGCAACAGTCATAAATACGAGTCAGTTGCAAGTATCCAAATGTTGATCACATGACCAAGGGGATGCTGTAAGGGCGAAAAATGGCCACAAGTCACTTTTTCAATGCTGTTGCAACTTTGAACAGTCACTAAATGAACTGTTGCAAGTTAAGGACTACCTGTAAATTGTCTCTTTTAAAAGAAGTCAAAGTGACTATCTGAGTCTTTTCAAGAAAGATGTCATAAATGTTATACCGGTAAATAAATGCAGGAAAAAAGAGCAAATTGATTATTTATAGGAAATAAGCATGTTGCCCAATTTGCATACAGCCTGAAACATCTTCTGTGCAAGAAATTCTGTTGCTAACCAAACAGCTTTGCAAAATGCCTCCCTGTGTTTCTTGATATAGAATAGAATAAAATTCTTTATTGGCCAAATGTGATTGGACGCACAAGGAATTTGTCTTTGATATCCTAATCCAGCCATATCAGGCAGCATCTTCAGCCTTCGTAATCCAGGCTAAAAGTCCAATACCGTAAAAATGATATAATTCACAAAGATTCCAACTGGGCAGTCAGAAAATTAACCACGTGTAAGGTGACAGCTGTTTTCTTTCTATTTTAAAATAAAAAATACTTACAATACGGGAAGCGCCTTTTTCTGTGCCTTTATCAGATTTGCTTCCAGTTTGGTCCAAGGAGTGTTTGATCATTCTGCACAGATGAGCCTCCAATTCAGACTCATTCTTGTTGTCTATCATTGTTAGATGATCTAAAATCTAGAAAGGAACGTTATAACTTTAGAGAGAATCTTTTAAATATTTCTGAGAATCTTTCATGGGTTGGAACAAGTCCATTTGATCTTACCTTGGTTCCCTTCAGTTTGCATAATGTATGAGTTAGGGTCTTCAGAGTCCGTACTGGGAATTCACTTTTACACTGCTTTAATTTCTCTTTTGGAAACACCTTCATAAAGATGTGAATGTCCAACATGATTCGGTCCAGGTTGATACTGTTGATGGTTTCAGGGAGAAGTCTTACCATTCTCCATAAGCACTTGGAGAAAGGAGATAAAAGTTTACAAACCAAAATCAGTTACTTATGGAGCAGCATATCCTAATGCAGAGTCGTCAGTGCCAAGCGTGATGTTTTAAAAGTTTAAAATAAATGGTCAAGAACAAATATGATGATTGTCCACTCAATTGTATTGGACATAAAAAGTTCATTGATCATTAACACACCAACTCTTAACAGATATTTTAAACCTTTAATTTTTATTGTCAAGCCTACATATTAGTAACAGTATCTCACAAAAACTCATATTCATATTGTAATTTTTCCAATAGAAAAGAATTAGATCTTTAATTATGACAAGTTGGCAACACATATGCCATTCTGCCATTTTAAATTAGGAAACCAATTTACATACTCACTTTCATTATAAGTTCTGAGAACTTTGGAGAAATAGCAGTTGCTAATAGACTGTCCTGGAGTAGAACAAGCAGGGCACTAGAAGAATTAAGTGAAGTAGCATTATTTTTTTTAAAAATTATACGGCCGCCCAGCTCACTGTGGTGATACTAAGTGGCTAACATTTAAAACTCTTAATACAAATAACTTAAAATTACAATACATATAATAACAATTGATATAAAAGCCAGTCACAAAGCAATAAACAATCTCCTACGTTTCATGTAAACATAATCACTGCAAGTCATACATATTTTCTCAGATAATCAGCAAGTACCATGCAGAGGGGTGTAATACTTGGGGTTTTGCTTGAGAGATTGTTCAAAATACAACATAATTTATGTATATTTATATTATATTATTATGTTATATTATGTTATCATCTTTTGACTTCTTTGCTGCCCAATCCCAATGGAACTGGGATTGGGTGGCATAGATAGGGAACACAACCCCTATCTATAACTCATGAAAGCACACATGACATTTTCTAAGTCTGCATGGCTATTGCAGAGAGGCCTCCACTTCAATCACGCAATTAGGAAAACAGATATGGTTGTTTAAATTAACTAGTGGCAGTGTTTGTGCTTTAAACCAGGGGTCTCCAACCCTGGCAACTTTAAGACTTGTGGATTTCAACTTCCAGAATTTCTAAATGAGGAATTTTGGGAGCTGAAGTACACCAAGTCTTAATGTTGCCAAGTTTGGAGACCCCTGCTCTAAACCAAGGGTGTCAAACCTGCCTCGTCAGGTTGCTGTCAATGATGTTTCCACAACATTTCCCCCTTTCATGGAACTGGGGTGGGTGTGCCCTGCATATGACACATCTGGCCACCAGTTTGACACCCCTGCTCTAAACCATCTCTTCTGGACTGAATTTGAAGCATTGCTCAACTATACCCAACTGTAATGAGGAACTAAAGTATTTCATCAAGCTGTGCTCTAAACCATCTCTTCTGAACTGAATTTGAAGCATTGCTCAACTGTATTCAACTGTAATGAGGAAAAAAAGTATTTCATCAAGCACATGCTGAAATATTAATGTTAAGTGCTATGGGAGATGATTTTAAAAAAGACTTTTTTCATCTTATTATCAAGTTATTTACCTCAATATGTTGGTTTGATCAGATTTCTCTAGAACTTTTACCACTAAGAGGTTGACAGATCTGATAACCTGCTGGCCTTCTTCTAGATCTTCAATTCTTGAATCCAGCATTAAGGTAATGAGGCCATGCATCAAATCCTTTAACACTCCTGCAGAAGCCTCCCTTGCCAAGCTTTCAATCTGGAATAACTGTCAAATGAATTTAAGTATTAGATATAATTCTCTTTTCTGAATAAAACATAGAAGCTTCAATAACCCCTTCTGTGCCCCAATATTAGATTGGTCATTAGGGGAAAACAATGTTGCATTTTCCTTGCCTTCTGAATAAGTCTTGTTTTCAGAAATATATTTAGATGTGTTGATGAGTGGAAAAAACCTATGGTACAGGACTGAAGAGAAGGGGATGCCTTAAATGCCAGCCTGAAGAATTTCAGTGATAAACTACAACAATAAAACACAAGCCGCGCCTCTTAAAGGCATGGTTTGTACTTTACAGAATGTTGATATCATATGATTGACACTGCAGCTGAAAACTGCAGCAGATTAGAACAGGGCTATAAGAAATGCACTTAGGCATTTGGGGAGCTGCATTTACTCATCCCTGAAAATAACACTTCAAAAATTAAAATGTGTAAAATATCTAAATTATTTCACCCAAGCCCATCAAACAAGATAAACTACTACACCGTGGCACCCACTTAGTTAAAATAAAACTATTTTATATATTTTCCCAAATAGTAGGCATATTTTTAAATTTTAATTAGGCATCTAAGAATTAAGTTTGTGAATTTCTTTTGGTAACTGCTGAAATTCAGAAAGATAATGAGCAAAAATATGCAACTTGGCCTCTTATGTACAAAAACAACCAGATTCTGCATTAAGGTTGCTTGATTTTGCAGTATAGTTTAGTTTTTAGATAAATGTATACCTGTTCTAGAATAAAATACATTTTATATTTAAAAAATAAATAAAAAAATTATACCTAACCGAATTTTAACTCCCCTCCCAATTTTATAGTGGCAAAGAAAATAAATAAAGAACTCTTACTGAAATCATGTTTCCGATGATGCAACTGTACAACTTGACAATCTCATCTTTGTCCAGTTTCTCATCAGCCATGTGAGTATTATAAATGAGTCGGAGCTGCATGAATGTAGCTACTAAGAACTGGTCAATGTGGCCAGACATTGCTTCGGCTTTATCCTCTTGTCTTAGAACCTCATCAATCTGTATATAGACATAATAATAGTGTTTCAAGAGTATTCAAGACATTGGCATGCGCTGGCTGCAAATCTCTCCTCTTAACTATTACAATATTTTTCAGAATCGCCCCCCCCCCCTTTCAAAAGAGGGTGGAAATTTTGGTGTGACTTATACACCAAACGTAGCCAGTTTTTGCTTCCCAAAACAGCTTGCCTGCAGAGAGCTCTTGGGTGCTGGGGAATGGCAAAAATGACCCTGTTTTTGCAAAACAAGTCTGGATCAATTCATAGAAGACATGGGGTTTAATAGTTAATAGTCTTGTTGGCAACCATATAGACCAGTGATGGCTAACCTTTTCGGGACCGAGTGCCAAAAGCATGTGCATATGCAAATGCCCCAACCCCCAAAATGCAATGTGCGCCCTCTCACATGTGCAGCCCGTATGAGCATGTGGGCCTCCTGCAAAGGCGCGGCAGAGACCCAAAGACCAACTGGCCAGCGGAAGGAGCGTCCACATGGGTGGCGGAGCTGAAATGGAGTGACAGTTTGCGTGCCCACAGAGAGGGTGCTGCATGCCACCTCTGGCATGCATGCCATAGGTTCACCATCACGGGTATAGACCACCTGCTGGGAGAAGGGCTTCCTTGTGCAGTTGTTGACCACAATGAGAACAGAATGTTGGACTAGGTGGACCAGAGGTTCATTCCAGGAAGACACCACTTATGTTCCTTTTGAGAACTGCGAGTCAGATGGCCCCTGTGCACTTAGTTATGTCCTCAAGACATATTTCAGAGTGGTGCCTGTGTCACCGACACATAGCTCCACCAAATGTGCAACTCATCACTCTCGCAAATAATTTGTTGACCTGTTAAACTGTAACCGATGATCCTTATGAGCACTATGTTGCTGCCATCTACAAAGAACACCACTTACCTGTGCAAGAGCTTGGATACTAGTATTAATATCCCCACTGGCTACTTGGGAGATAACAAAGTTGATAGTAGAAGCAGTATTGCTGTGCATGTCATCAAAGTGTGGCGAGACAGCACGGACCCTGGGTGGAGGAAAGATTTTGCAATTACTAGAAGACAATCCTTTCCACGCTACTTCCAAAATAACACTTGCAAATTTTGCAGTCTTAAGCTTAGTCATTGAGAAAAACAAAATATCCTATTGAAAACAAGCAGATGGGTAGGAAGAACAAATGGCTGGAGATGAAGCTAATAAGTAGACGCTGCTTGTCTGTGGAATTTTAACATTTTTCCTGTAACACTAAGAACTAGGGCTAGGACTTCTCTCATTCTTTTCCTTCCTTGTCAAGTCAGCTCTTCTCCTTGTCTCATTTCATCTCATCTCAATTTTGTTCTCCTTTTTTCTTCTACCTTTTCCTATCTACCCTATTCTGTGGGTAGGACACTTTTTTGTGTGTTTTGCATTGCTGCTAGAATGAGAAGAACATGAATGTATATATCTCTATCCCTATATGAGACAGAAGCTGGTATACGCAGATGAATGAATCACTATTTTATAAATGGAATGTTAAATTTAATTAGTTACATCAATTAGTATTGACTTTGTTTTTGCTCTGACTTTTTCTTTTATTGCCTCAGGTAGAGCCTTCATATGTGAGAAAAAAAGAGAACACTATACCTATAATATGCACATACTGGGTCAAAACAATCAAAATTCCCCTGCACTTACTTAGGTTCAGGAATCAGGACTGGCTCAAAGATGTCATCCAGTTTGTGCTGAACAAGTGCTGGCAATTCACATCGCACTGTGCCATTATCATTTTCTATTTCATCCAGATCCAACTGAAATTCTCGAGGAACTGTATGCATTGCCTCTGGATGGCCACTCAAGTTACGGGCTTGGCTATAAAAATCAAGCAACATATTTTCCTTAATGTTCAGGAAGCATGCTGCCTTCCCAACAGAAGTGACATTCAGAAATCCTCATAAGCTACAGATGGAAAACATTCTTTTCTATATTATCTGGGACTTTGTTGAAGAAAATCCAACTTTACATCAAAGAAATCTCCCTGGTTTAAATAAATTGGGAAGGCGCTCCCATTACCACTCAGTTTCTGAAGGCTTAAGAAAGCCGAACAACAAATAATGGCTTTTATTGGAATATGTTGGAATAATAATGCTATTCCAAGATAACAAAATTTGCTGTCCCCTAATGATTGTGTTTAAATAGAGGAACAAAAACAAACAAAAAACCCTGCAGGTGGTCCTTGATTTACAACCATAATTGATACCAGAATCTCCTTTGTTAAGCAAGGCAGTTGCTAAAGTGTGCCACATCCAATTTTACAACCTGTTTTTCCATAGCTGTTAGGCAAATCATGGCAGCTGTGAAATGAATAGTATGGCTATTAAGCAAATTCAGCTTCCCTCCATTCATTTTTGCTTGTCAGAAGCTACAAATGGTGAGCACATGCAAAGGTTGTAAATAAATGCTAGTTCCAAGTGCCCAAATTTTGATCACATGACTGTGGAGATTTGGTTGTAAGTGGAAGAACTGGTTGTCACTTTTTTCAGTGTTGTTAACCTTGAACAGACACTAAATAAATGGTTGTAGGTCAAGAACTTCCTGTAGTAGTTTGTATAGCTTTTGCATTTACCAAGCAAAGTCAGGAGTCATCAGCCATGACACTAACTATATTTAAATCTGTACTCTTTAAAAGCTTCTTAGGTTTCCCTTTCTCCTTTACGTCTTACAGTAAAATAATTGCACCACCACCAATCTTAAAGAGAGAACAAGGAAGTATGGCTTCATCCAAATGAATCCAGTTTTTATTCACATATGGAGAAGACATTATATTAGGTTGCCTTTCTCAGTGACAAGTGTTTCTGAACCCAGACTCTTCCCAGCTCTTCAATTACAACTTGCCATTTTTTTTGGTTTTGTCAGGGATTTCCTACTAAGCAGAGAACATAAGCTACAGCAAGAGGGCACTCTAGAAGGGGTCCAAGAATCACATATTAGAGAGATGGGGATCTTAATTTCACAACTGGATACTATCCAATGTCAGCTGAAGGACATCTGCTTGTGTAGAAGTACCTCACTTAACTTCTTTACCCAAGAGATGGGACTTGACACTATTTCTCATATCCAACATCAGTTTTTCCTAGAATCCTAATTTTTAAGGAGCTTTATAATAATATGTGGAACTTCTTCTAAAGCAGTGGTTTTCAACCTTTCTAATGCTGTGACCCCTTAATACAGTTCCTCTTGTTGTGGTGACCCCCAAACATAAGTCTAGCGCTAATTCTCCCAACAGAGCTTTAAGCTGATTGGCAAGAAGGTCAGAGGGACACCCCCACTGTAAACGCCTGATTGGTCAGATTGTAAAAATATGTTCCAAGGCATCAGAATAGAAGCTTTAGTGCCTAACACCATGGGAAATTTGTCTTTTCCCAGGGTCTTAGACGACTCCTGTGAAATGGTCATTCGACCCCCAAAAGGGTCCCGACCCCTAGGTTGAGAACCACTGTTCTAAAGGGTATTTAATAACTAATGATTGGGGTGGGGGGACAGAAATCGTATGAGCCCTGCTACCAAGGATTTAGTGATTAGTACTTACATCCTATAAGTGCGATACATAATTCTGTCCATGGAGAAGCAGTGAAAAAAGGCACAATACCATTTAGAAAGCATTCAAGACATGACAAAACAGATGAAGAAAGGTTCAAACATTTTGCTTTGCAGTATTTTTTTTTTTGCAATCTGTGTCTTATGCATGCAGCAATGAAAAAAAAACAAAAGACAAACACAAGGCAACAGCAAGATATGTTTTAGCACACACTGTGAAAATGTTGAACACAGATGGCATTTCCTCCACATAACATACTTGAGTTTGGAAGACATGTCTTCAACTGCTCCCTTCCGCAGCATGTTTGCGCTGGCATTGGCATTTTGCATGCGCTGAGGTTTCTCATCTACCTGCCTTGATGAAGGAGCATTTGGTCTCTTAGCCGCCCGTTTTATTCGTTCCTCCAACATGCTCATGTCTTTTTCAGAAAGCTGTACAAGAAGAAAAACTTCAATGTCATGAAAGATTTCCCTTTAAGAATGATCCAAAGCTTCAAATTTCTGAAAAAATATTTTAACGTGCAACATAACAATAATAACAACAATCAATATCAATACAACACAGCAAATGAGATCACTATGCTGGATTTCGTATTTCATCCCCAGTCGGGCAGTTCCCAAGCACCTAGGACTGCGTGATGTATAATAATAATAATAATAATAATAATAATAATAATAATAATAATTATTATTATTATTATTATTATTATTATTTATTAGACTTGTATGCTGCCCCTCTCCGGAGACTCGTATTTACCTCCCAATACAGGTCTTGTACTTAGCAAATTTTTTTCTTCCCTTTATAAGTATAGTACAAATGTACCCTAAAACACTTCTAAACATGAAAAAAAAGCAAAGGCAGAGTGTCTCATTTATTTCTCTCCCCGATAGGTGTAAACTCTCTCATATGAAAAATAAATTGAGAGAGATTGGCGATAGAACAACCATATGATGCTACACAGATTCTCTCTAGAGACAACACAATATGTCAGTAAGCCAGAATCCACATTTTTGCAATTGGACATCTATACTCCTTGTTTCAGTGTACTGTAGTCAGTAGGCAAGACATCTTACTATCTAAGTTGCCAATTACCTAATTCTATAGAACAGGATGGAGAAGCTTTTTGTGGCTAAGAGCTAACGTTAACATTTGGTGGCTTGAAAAGAGCTGCAAAGCGGAAAGCCCACATCATACAAGTGATGACACTGACACTGTGCCTATTTTAGGATTTATACTCAGTTTTTATCTGTCTCTCACTGCAAAATAATGGGAAATCTATTGTCAATTTTCAGCAGACATGTTTGGAAGGTTTCTAGGGGCCACCCTTACCTGTATAAAGCCAGAGCAGATTACAATTATGTTTTGCCAGTGGAATACAATTTTTCTGTCAGTGTTTGAATGAAGTTATGGGGCACTCTCATAGATGTCAACCCAATTTGTTGACATAGAACTGCCATGTAAGTAAATTCTGGATGCTTCTACCATTTATTTATTTAATGGAATTTATATGCCACCCACTGGGACCAACACTGTTTAATCAATTTTCCTATCAACCTAGGAAAGCGACTTGAGAAACAGTAAGACCTAAAGCAGCAATTGATTTAATTTAGTTTCCCAAAAAACCAACATTTTGCAAGAATATGAGATTTCATATCCAAGTGCAGAGATGTTATCTAAATTGAATAACATTAATTTGTAATTTTAGATTTTCAAATCTAAATTTTTAGAGTATCAATACATCTTCAAACTCAAAGCACTGAAGAGTAAAAAACAAGATAAAATCATCATTAATATAGCTATTCACCAATTTTACAACCTGAAGTTTCATGTAAGATTGACCATTCTTACTATTTTGATGTTAGAAATTCAGAAATCTGCTCTAAATAATACAATTTAAGTAAAATTAAATTGAAATATTGACAAAAGCAGTGGTTCTGAAATGTAAGAAAAATAATTCCATCTAAGGTAACTATTTTGGAAGTAGGTGATACTCGATACCACCTGATTTCTTTACTTCAAAGTAACTTGATAATCCTACTTGAATGTGGATGATGAAACTCTCAGAAAGATTTTTTGCCTGTATGTACTAATACATACTTTAAAATTGTTATAAAGAGACAACAGCTACGTTCTAAATTCATTAGTCATGTTTGTATTTAGAATCAGGTTGATTTAAACAAGAGAACTATTGGTCTAAATAGGTATGTAATGATTGACAAAAATCTCCAGACTTTTCTTCCCACTTTATCTCGATGTATGCTAAGCTAAAATATGTGACTTTTAGCTTAGTTACTTTAACGGTTTGAACAGTTTAAAAACTGATTCTCACAAACTGGAATAACTGGCTACATAATAGTTTTGCGCAGATGGGTTTTTTTTCCTTTACCAAGTTCCTCCAATTCTTCACTGATATAGTTGTCAAAATTTTTGAACAAGTTTTGTGGTAGATAAAGTTAATTTCTATGTTACTGCTATTGCAGATTTAACAATAAATGCTTATTTATTTACTAACTTACAATTCATTTTCATCTCAATGTTTAATTAGCCATCAACTAAATAGTGTAAGGTACAATATACCTGTTCTTGATAATCAATGTTCAGTCAGCTGTATAATGCAGATTCGTTGTGACTTTATACCACTTAACCTGAATCATCCAATACACTGTAAGGATTTAATTTTCCCCCCTTGATTCCTGTTTACTTACATTTCCAATCAGCTTGAACACCTGGTCCCCATGAACATTGTAAACAGTAACAATGGTATTAAGTGCAGCATTTCTGACTGTATTGTCCCTGTCACCAATATGAATTGCAATTTCCTTTAAGGCTTTGCCTGGAGTTGGCTGACACACATTCATGCCGTATGATTCAATTAGACATCCCAGCTCTTCCAAGCACTCTAAGGAATAACAAAAGAAGATGTAAACAAAACCCAAAGGCAACCAAACTTCTTAGTAAAGTGAACTGTTATTATAGACAAGGTAAAAAAAAATTATTATTAAGTCTCCAAGATATAACTGGGGACCCACTCTAAAACAATGTATGCAATAGCCATTTTCCCCTTAACCATTCACATTTGTTATCAATAGCCTGAACAGGCAGCAAGAGTGGGGGTGGACGGACGGGACTACATTTGGTATAAAAGAAGCACTCAAGTTCTCACCCTCTTTTGTGGGGTTAAAAAGGTGCGTCTTATACTCCTAAAAATATGGTAACTGTTACTCTTTATTTTTAAAAATCATTTCCTTCTTATCTCATTGTTTCCTATGCCACCCCACTTTAAGGAATTGCTACATCTTTGCAAGTATGACAAGGAGGCCATTAAGTAAAAGGCTCATATTGCTCCCTTTGGAAATAATTATGTCAAGTGATGGCATATATCAATGTGCATCCCCAATCCCTTACTAGCTGAAAATAATTACCTACCCCTGACACCAATGTATCTTCCTGCATCCAATGCAGAAACTTGACACAACAGTACAGTCATACCTCGTCTTACGAACCTAATTGGTTCCAGGGGGAGGTTCGTAAGACGAAAGGTTCGTAAGATGAAAGATTGTTTCCCATAGGAAACAATGTAAAGTCAATTAATCCGTGCAACCAAAAAAACCCCCCGCAAAAAAAACCGGCGTTCGGCGACTGCTGGGAAGCCACACGGCTATTTTAAAAGGTGACAGCCAGGCTGGGGGGCTTCCCAGCAACCTCCCGAACCCCGAACTTGGAAGTTCGGCAAAGGTTCGGGGTTTGGGAGGTTGCTGGGAAGCCCCCCAGGCCAGCTGTCACCTTTTAAAACAGCCGCGCGGCTTCCCAGCAGCTTCCAGAAGCCGAACGCCAAACCCGAACTTCCGCGTTCGGAGACAGCTGGGAAGCCGCGCGGCTATTTTAAAAGGTCACAGCCGGGCTGGGGGGCTTCCCAGCACCCCCCCCGAACCCGGAAGTTCGGCAAAAGTTCGGGGTTCGGGAGGGTGCTGGGAAGCCCCCCAGCCCAGCTGTCACCTTTTAAAACAGCCGCGCGGCTTCCCAGCTGTCTCCTGAAGCCGAACGCCAAACCCGAACTTCCGCGTTCGGCGTTCGGAGACAGCTGGGAAGCCGCGCGGCTGTTTTAAAAGGTCACAGCCGGGCTGGGGGGCTTCCCAGCACCCCACCAAACCCTGAACCCGGAAGTTCGGCAAAAGTTCGGGGTTCGGGGGGGGTGCTGGGAAGCCCCCCAGCCCGTCTGTGACCTTTTAAAACAGCCGCGCGGCTTCCCAGCTGTCTCCCGAAGCCGAACGCCAAACCCGAACTTCCGCGTGCGGAGACAGCTGGGAAGCCGCGCGGCTGTTTTAAAAGGTGACAGCCGGGCTGGGGGGCTTTCCAGCAACCTCCCGAACCGAACCCGGGGTTCAGAAAAATTTTGCCTCTTCTTACGAACTTTTTTCGAGTTACGAACCGGCGTTTGGGAGGCTTCTGGGAAGCCCCGCCGCCCGTCTGTCACCTTTTAAAACAGCCGCGCGGCTTCCCAGCAGTCTCTGAACGCCGGTTCGTAACTCGGAAAAAGATCGTAAGAAGAGGCAAAATTTTTCTGAACCCCGGGTTCGTATCACAAGTTGTTCGTAAGACGAGGGGTTCGTATCTTGAGGTACCACTGTATTTTAAATGGGACTTGCACATTCCATTGTTTTCATGTCTGTAATAAGATATTGTGATCTGTACTACTATATGTCCCACCTGCTCGCTGTTTCGAGTTTTTTGATTTTGTCCCATCCATGACAAACGTGAACATTTTACTGGCTGGGTAGATAAGGCACATCCTGTTCAGAATGGCACGCACATCTCTTCGAATAACATCTTTGGGTTCGCCAACCTAAAACCAGAAAAAACATTTGGAGATTTAGAAAATCTGGAAGTGTAATAAATTTTCTTAATATTCTCACCCAAGGCTTTTATGGAATCATGTGTTTCAGATTGTATATTTTTACTCTGAAATTTTAGGTAGTCACAAATACATTAGAGCAAACATAAGCGCATTTAATCTTGAGCATAACAACATATTAAAAGATACTATTCTGATGTGGATTAGAGATGATGCATCATTGAGATCTGGCCATAAATGATAAGTATGGTCTTATTGTGGGATTTAAATTGTTTTTAAATTGTTTCTCTTTTTAGATGTTTTAATATTAATACTGTATGTCTTGGCTTTTTTTTGGTTGTGAACTGCCCAGAGTCCTTTTGGAGTTGGGCAGCACACAAATTGAAATAAGTAAGTAAGTAAGTAAGTAAGTAAGTAAGTAAGTAAGTAAGTAAGTAAGTAAGTAATTAATTAATTAATTAACAAATTACTGTTCTCAGTTGCTCTGAGTTTTGTAAATTAGAATCTTTACAAATACAGCAGCAGAAACAGAAACAAAATCTCATAGGTCATTAGAGTGCATAAGAGATACATGTTCTCTGATGAATTGAAAAAAATCTGTAAGATATTTGCTCACAGCAATGTTAAAATAACATTGTTCTTCCAACATACTGTATCACGTTTATCATGTATTGCAATTAATTTAGCTATTAAAAGATCAGAAATTCTAACTGATGTATTTAGTTTTGTTTTTTGTGGGGGTTTGTTAATAGACATAATTCTGCTACCATTATGAATGCAATTATTTTATTTGAAACTTCTCCCATAGTCTTCGGAGAAGGGCAGCATACAAGTCTAATAAATTATTGTTATTAAATTATTATTATTTATTATCATTACAAATAACATTCAAGGGTGCTTTTTCAGGAGACAAAAGCAGTTTTGAGACAATCATAACCCGGATGACTGAGAATCTCTACAGACTTTTAACATTACAGGTAACAACATCTAGCTCATCTTGGCTGATCTCATAAAATATAAACTTTTTATTGGTTTTATTGTAATTTTCCTGATTTTTGTAAAGCTGCTCAGTCATTCAAATTGCAAGTTTAATAAATTATCAACATCAGCAAGACTGAATGCTGTTAATACTTGTATAGGAAATCTCAGGATTGGAGACATACTAGGAAGTGGAAAAACATCCCAGAAGACAACAATAGACCACTTTTGTATTGTTCCAAATAAAATAAAATGGAGATGTTCCCAAGCAGTTGGTCTTAATTTTAACTTACCTTCTATACAGTATCTTTTACTTTGAGATCAAAGTTACTTTTAAAAAAATCAATGCCAGATATGAAAGGAATTCATTCATTCATTCATTCATTCATTCATTCATTCATTCATTCATTCGACTTTTATGCTGCCCAATCCCGAAGGACTCAGGGCGGCTTACAACAGTATAAAATACAAGACAATAAAAAGAAGTCAAATATAAAAACTGAGTTATAAAAGCATTAATTTAAAACCTTAATAAACATGATAAACATGATATTAAACATTCATACAATTTGGCCATAGTTGTTGTTGGTTCATGGCCCCCAGGCCATGGTCTTTGTGGCCCTACGGAAAGCCAATAGAGTGGGAGCAGTACGAACATCAGGGGGGAGTTGATTCCATAGAGCCGGAGCGGCAACAGAGAAGGCTCTCCCTCACAGTCCTGCCAACCTACATTGCTAAGTTGATGGGACCTGGAGGAGACCAACTCTGTGTGCTCTTATAGGTCTCTGGGAGGTATATGGAAAGAGACGGTCCCATAAATAAACTGGCCCTGAGCCATATAGGGCTTTATAGGGGATAACCCAACCACCTTGAATTGTTCCTGGAGACAAATAGGAAGCCAGTGCTGTTCACGGAGTGTAGGTGTTATATGGGTGTACTGAGGTACACCCATGACAGCTTGTGCGGCTGCATTCTGGACAATTTGGAGTCTCCGAACACTCTTCAACGGTAGCCCCATGTAGAGCGCAATTTCCTAGGTTACTGACCATATTCACATTTTTTAAAAAACAACAACCATAGAACATATGAAAGTTTGCTGTCTACCTCTTGCATCCTATTTTTCCGATTTTGCCTAATATAATGTATTGACTGAAGTTTTAATGATATTAGTATTCTAAATCTTAGTTCAAGCATTGTACAATTGAAGTATATTATCACTTATGCTTATTCAGGAATGAGAAGGATCCCGAGGACGAAGCAAAACTAAGATCTAATGACAATTGTTTGGTTCCTTTATAGTAAAAACATTTTAGCAATGTTTTCCATTTCTATTATTTGAGAAAGTAACTCTATTTCAAACGTAGTTTTTTTGCTTCTCTTTTCCAAATAGGGTTTTTCTTTTCTTTTCCAAATACAGTAACTTCTAATTCTATCATCATTATCCAGAATACTGTCACAGAGGGAGCTCTAATTTCACAATTTGCTTCTTGTTATATTTTGTGAGCAACAATATCTAGGTTGTCCCCCCCACTTCCACCTCATTCTACCCACTCTAAGAGGTCAAGTCACACCAAGTATGCAGCTTTTAAAATTCTGAATACCTTCAAGGTAAGATAGGGAATGAAAGAAGTGGCTTCATTTTCAGTCAGGTGGTATTCTTCTTGGTTCAACATGACAAACAGCAGCTTAAGATACTCCAAAGTTTTCATCAGAACGCTAGTGTTAGTGTCAAAGAACCTCAGCGTGATCCACTTCAGAATCAGATCTAAACAGCTGATAACTCCATCTTTTTCACTCTCCAAATGCTTGAAAGGAAAAAAATCAAAGAAAAGTTTTGCAAAAAAAAAAGTTTTTTTTCTTTTACAATAAAATAAACCAAGAAATTGTATTTCAATGAAATGATTATGCCAGGGCTTTTCTGGTAGCAAAGGGACCAAAGATAATTGTTTTATATATGCGTAATTGCTACTTGCATCAGTTAACTCTGCTATTTAAGGCTGTTTCAAATGCTCATATTCAGTGCCTTTATGGTGGCCAATACTAATTGCACTGTTCTTATGAGAATATTATGCAGAGCTCTAGATTGAATAGGGTATTTCCAAACATTGCATGCTCTAGAAAAAGTTACACTAGTGTTCTTATTGTTTTCTGAAACCAATGTTCCTCACCTCAACCAGTACACTAAGTGCTCTGTTATGGTGTTGAAAATCTGCATGAAACATTTCATCTTGTAACCACTTGGCAACACAGCTAGACATCTGAGTCTTCAATTGCTCAATGTATTCATCACGAGGAGTAGTAAAATTCCATTTCAAAACCTGAGGAAAGAGGGGAACATGGTCTTCTTAAAAATTAAACTTGTAGCTTAACCTACTTGTAACTTAAATTTTACTTAAAATAATTAAGTCTATAAATTGTAAGTAGAATGTACATACATCCTATGTTTATATGTAGTTGTTTTCCCTATTTGCTAAGACTACCTTTTGAGCCACAGGTAATTTTTAAGTAACATCGATCCTCTTAACATAAAAGAAATTCATATTTACAGCACTTTCCACCCATCCCACTTTTGAGACAGTCAGGAAGAGGATGCCAGAAATAATTTATTATTTTAAACAAAGGATAATTTATTGTATCTGAATAGGCACAAGTCCAGATTATTTTTAAAAAATGGGTTAATCTTCTACCTTTGCCTCTAGTTAACTTGTGTCAACTAGATCTCTTGTTGGACAGGTGTTACATTATCTCACAAACATCACCTGGTGAGCTTTCATGGTTGAAGTGGACCTAAACATGGATCTTTGTATTTCGTATTTTATTACATCAGAACTGTAATATAACATAGATGCTTTGCTGCATTCACATGCAGACAGTGGTTTGAGGCTTGTTTCTGTCTATTTATTTTGTGCAGTACAGTATTTCCCAAACTTAAGTGACTCTTAAGTTATGTTTATTTCAACTCTCATGCTGACTGGTGCAATTTTAAATTCCCATTTTATAAAAATTCAATAAAATATTTTTTAAAATTGTAGAAACATTTCCTAATACTGAAAGAAGAGATACCTCCCCACTGAACTTTTTCAAAAGAATTCACTTGTTTTAAGCACAACTCAGAACAAATTCGGCAAATTTTGTAGACCATGCTTAACGACAAAGAGTGACAGAACAACTTCTAATTCTGTATGCTTGTCCACTGAATTGTTAATAACATTGATAAGTACATTAGAGCAGAATATGCATTTGTACCATTAAGTGATCTCCATGTATATTTTTTATCTGGAGCTTTTTTATTTAGAGCTGTCCAGTGGTAAAGTAAACATGATTTATAATAGGAATTAATGTCTAATACAACCCAGAAATCAGATATTGAGAATTTCTCTCACCTTTAATCCTTTCTCATCTTTCATTCTTTGCTCTTTTCCATTTAGAACTAAAGTAAAAACTGGGCCAGATCTGTCATCATCTTCTTTCAGGTTGGATTTGCTTGGGACCTTTTTGCCTTGTATACCCTAAGAAACAAAACATTTGTAAGTTCATTTCCATGTAACCAATTACCTATAATCTAGTTTTAAACCACTTTCCATTCTGCACCTCTGGTCTAATCCCATTGAAGTCAACAGGAATGCCTTTATTTAGAACAAATCTATCCCATCAGCATGCAAGCCAAGTATTTCACCTATATAGAAGGTTGTGTTAGAATGTGCACTGAAGACCTGAAATACCTATTTAGCAGAGTAAAGACGAAGGCCATAACAGTGTTTAGTGCAGCAAGTATATAGAGGTCAGTGTACCAGCCACTCTATGTGGTACCCCAGCTTATTACCTGTTTGATAACTTTGTTCTTTGTCAGATTACTATTGCCTTTGGTGAGGCCTGAATTTGGTGAGGCCTGAAAATCAGAATGCTGAAACAAGTCAAACACTCTGTGGTTAATAGTATTGACCACATAAACACCTTTTAAAAGTTTTTTTAAACTTCTGCATAATTATGTATATACAGCACAAACAATCTGTTCCTTTTTATTAATCACATTTGAAATATTACACATCTAAGATCACAGGCATGTGAATTATACTGAAGAAGGAGTGAGGATCAGACTCCAATCGCCACAAGTGTTTCACAAGGATTATTTCATTAACCTGAGGTCTGCAACATGAAGCTTTTTCATATATTGTCACAAAAATCTCTAGTGCGGGGGTGTAAAATTCCAGGCCCAGGGGCTGGATGTGGCCCCTGGAGTGCTTAGATCTGGCCTGCAGGGCTGCCCTGGAAAAACAGGGAAGGACCGGCCTGTGGTGCCAGTGAAAAACAGAGCTCCATTTTTACTGGCAGAGGGTTTGCAGGATGCCATTGCAGCCAAAAATGGAGCTTGTGAGGGCTGTTTGCGGCCATCCCGGATTTTTTTTTCACTGGCAGGTTAGTAGAAAGCCAGCTGAAAATGGCGGTCTGGAGCCCATTTTCGCTGGCAGAGTACTCGGGCCATCAGAGATGCCCCTAACACAAGTGATATTAAGCTGGACACACCCACTCCAGCCATGCTCACTCTGGCCCCGAGATCAATCATGACTTTGATGCGGCCTTCAATGAAATCGAGTTTGATACCCCTGCCCTAGGAAGTCAAAAATGAAAAATAAAAGAAATTCAATGTACCATGAAATTATGAAACAGAATGAGCTGCAAAATACAGTTGTGATGCGGTCATTTCCTTCTGCCACATAGCTGGTAGTACTTTCTATAACCAGGGTTCTATCTCATTTTATTTCTAGTTTGATATGCAATCCTGTATCTAAGCTGATATCATCCAGGAAAGCCATACCACTAAGAACTGCTGTCCAAATCCTGCTCTTCATTTTCTTTCATTGGCTGAGAGAAATGTGAGAGAGATGGGCAGTTCAAGAACATGTCAAGAAGGCAGGCAAGCGGAGGGATAAGACAGCTAGATAGAGAAAAATTAGACCAAGAGATAGACAATTTCCTTTCTCTTTTCCCTCCTTGCCTAGAAGATCCTTGGCAAATTCTTTTTTTCCAAGTAAAGAGAGGTAGCTTGCCTGATTGTGGTCCTTGCCACTCACTGCCTGACAGAGAGGACATAATCCTACGTCTTCTCTCCCTCAAGCAGCCTTCCAGCCTGTCTTCCATGGCAAAGTCTCATTTCGTCACTGTCTAGATGGGTAAGGCTTTGCCTCAGAGACAATGCCTGCCAGAATATGAATAGGGGCAGGAATTCTTGGGACTTCCCCCCAAAGTCAGAAATCTCCTAATAATAACTGCAAAGCCAAATAAATCAGCACCCACGGTTGTCATTTACCTTGGTTTTGGGGGCAACTCCTCCTGCTTTGGCTTTTTTGGCATCAGGTTTAGTCTCCATTGTACTAGATGAATAATCGTCACTGGAACCTAAGGAATAATTTGATAGTTTACACTATATAGGCTTGGGATCAAAAGTACCAACCCCACCATTCTGCCAATTTGCAAAACATGCTATAATTCTCAAGGTATATTTTAAGCTAAGAGCCCCCAACCTGTGGGCTGCATCCCACTAAGAGGCTGTGAGGGGATTGCAACCAAGCTATGGAAACGTCCGGTGAGCACACATACATCCTCAATTACGCAAACATTTGGCGAGCATGTGTGCTCCATTTGCATAAGTACAATGCTCGTGCAAATGGAGCTGGGTGTATGCATGCTGGCCACTCATGCAGAACCATTCCCTAAATAAAAATTTATTTAGTGACTAAAATTACAATGGAATTGAAAAAAATGACTTATGACTGTTTTTCACATGACTGGTCATGTGATCAAAAGCCAGATGCTTGGCAGCTGACTTATATTTATGATGATTGTAGTCTCTCATGATTTTAATATTTCTTAAAGCTGGAGTTCTCTCAAATAGGTCAACTGTAGAAAGATTACCTGATGTAGTTTGGGATTTGGCTGGAGCTGATCCCATTGCTCTAGATGTCTTACTTGGTGGAGCAGGTTTGGCAGGCATACTGGTTTTAGCTTTTTCAAGCATGGCCAGTACTTGATCTTTTGAAGCTGGCTACAGAAAAGGGAAAAAAAAGAAAAGTGCTTAAGTATCTACATTTAAGTCACTTGATCAAATAACTACAAGCCAAACTTTCTTTTCTTTCCATGTCTTTAAACAGAAATTAATTTTTGTAGAGAGTGCCTGGCTTGTCAGTGCATAGTGCTAAGTAATGGTGGCAACTTACAGCAAGATTGAGCAATCCGTGGCTCACTGATTGTTCCCCACCACCCTGATACCACACTACTGTGAATTATGTAGCAAAATGACTATTTTTGATACCATTTTACTGCTCCAATCTTCTAAAATATATCTGAAGTATTTTTTTAAAATGGTTCGAAGTCATGTAACCAAAATTCTGCCATACCAACAGATTGTCCTAAAGACTTCCAGAGTTGCAGCCCAACTGTTCAAAAGCTCCCAATCCAAATTACCTAAGCTTATATAGCTAAGAACCCATATGGAGACATTTTAGATTTTCTAAATTATATTTCAAAATCCCAATAATTAAAGCTATTTTGGAAGTCCTTAACTTCCCAGAAACTCATTCACGCTATTACTTGCATGTCTATGTACCATTTGTCCTTGCCACTATTTATACCCACCAAAATGTCTCACCCTGTTCCCCCTGAATTTTTCATTGGTTTTTTTTAATGTAAGAAAAATTATATGGCCATTAAATTCAATTTCAATGACTCTGAATGGCTTATAAGGGTAAAAGTCCCATATAATGAAACTAGTTACAACAAACAGACAATTTATTAGTATTTTTCTGTACCTTCAATTTGCCCGTGGCTTTGGCCATCTTCTCAAAACCTAGATGCATCATAAAAAATGGAAGGGCATCCTGTGCCTTTTTACGGACATCTCCATTCCGATCCTCCAGGCAGGAATACAGGTGAGGTACACATAAAACTAAGTCTGATGGGACAGCGCGGAGAGTGGGCAACTTGTCAGCGAGCCAACCTAAAAGCTAACGTTAGGAAAGATTATTCCAAAGGAAAACACTGTGTTCTAAGTAAAGATTATTCAAATTTACATATGAAGGAAGAGAATGATGACATCTCTATTGAACTGACACTTATTCCAAGATAATAGTAAAAAAGCAAACCATGACTAAAATCCTCACCTCCTGTCTTAGAAAAGGATTCTCTTTCTTGAGTTCTTCTGACAAATCCTCCCCTTCCAACCACTCTTTCATGCCTGTCTGTTCGGTCCAGGCATTTACTGTTGCTAAGGATGTTGCCCGTACATTGCTCTGGAAAGGAGAAGAGGGAAAATAAGATATATTTATTATTATTAATTTGTTTATTAATTATGCTTATATGCTTATATCCCGAAGAACTCTAGGCGGCTACCAACAAGTAAAAACAATTCTAAGAACAATATAAAAACATTAATCAGAAAACCCTACTAAAACACATATATTCTCACAATCTTTCCTCATTCATGGCTGGATCTAGATAGTACATCAGTCAATCAACCAACAGCCCCAGGCCTGCTGGAAGAGCAAGATCTTTGAAGTTTTGTGGAAGGCCGGTAAGGTGGGGAGGACACGAATCTCCCAAGGCAATTGGTTCCATAGGGCCAGAGCCGCCACAGAGAAGGCTCTTCCCCGGGGACCCGCCACCTGACATTTTTTGGCGATGGGACCTGGAGAAGGCCAACTCTGTGGGCTCTTATTATTCGTGGGGAGGTATACACATACACAAATACACAAACATAGCTATGTTCCAGAAAAGTGAAAAAGACAACCAGATAAGGTTCTCACATCTGTCTATGTACCATTTATATTCATTACTGTGAAACAGTTTAGAGATAGCATAATCTTCCACTGAATGTCTGAGGTGGCAATTTAATGCAACACAAGAAATGCATGTGTTCAATAAGTTCAAGAAGGTGCATACTCTCAGGAAACAGATCTTTCTAACTACAGTACTTTCCTTTACAACCCGGAAATATGATGGGCAGTAAGTTAGATGCAAATTCAATGGCTGATCTGAATCCATATTTACTCTTATCTGCATTTTGTCATTTTCAAATGGAAAGTCATTTACTTTCTTTCAATTTTCTACTTTGATCCCAATAAAATGTAATAATACTACACCTTATTACCAATGTTTGAAGCTAGGACATTAACATTGCATATTGACAATTTTCATCTTCAGCAGTTTGATTTGACCTCTTTTATCACTCAGCAACAAGTAAATTGAACAGAAGGTGTACTAATATTCAATGATGAAACATTCAGAATAAAGAAACTGGAAATTCAAGTCCTAAAATTCAGGATTTCCAAGAGAGTACATAGCTAACACATTTCTGCCAGATGTCCATCCAGTATCTGATATTCTTCAATTTCAAATTTCTCTATGAGAAACTAAAGCTGTCATCATCTTTTGATCATATATGCATAGCTTGGCATGAATATCATGGGTAATATAATGTCAAAGAGTACCATCAAAACAGTACGCTAGTCTTACCTTACTGTCTCCAAGAATTGTGATGATAGGAATTCCCAAATTTTTCACATGTTGCTTTATATTTGGGCCCATAGCAGTGGCCAGTTGCTGAAGGATGGTCAGTGTTTGTTGCACCTGAGTGGAAGGCAAAAGCATGAAATGTACCTAGGTTGAGAGCTTTCAATTTCTTTAAAAAAATGATACAGCAGTATCATTTAACAGCAACTGAAGTTTTTTTGTAGCTGGGTGAACAAGATATTAAAAACAAGAACAACTTTGTACCTAAACTCAATCAAATGTAATAAGCTGCCACAAGCACTTTGAACTATAAAACTTGGAAGAAATGTGGTATATGCTATAGTTCAACAACTGTTCGAAACAACTGAACAAAACTTTTGAAATCTCTAGCATCCTCTGTTGTTAACATATCAAGATTTATTTGGTAAGTATAGGTAGTCCTCAACTTATGACCACAATAAGGTCCTACCGTCATTGCAATCATTAAGAAGATACCTACCTGATTGTCTTGCTTAATGACCACAATTACAACTTTTCCTTTTGCAGTTGTGAAGTGACTGTGTGGCTGTTAAGCAGAGCCTGGGGTGCCTCAGGGAGTTGGTCTCTCAGGGCCTCTCTACCCCGAGGCATCTCTTGCCCAGCTTCCCACCAGGTTGGGATCTGCACCCTTGGGCTTCCTCTCCCCGCTGTGCCTTACTCCATTTCTCTCTTCCAAAGATCGTTTTTCCAAAAGAGAATAGACCAAAACCGCCATGCAGCATTTAGGAACTGGCTGCCATTTTCAGGATCTCTCAGAAGGGTTGGTTTTATTTGAGATTGCAAATGGTGATTGCCTCCAGAATAGCCTGAGGTGGCCCCAGCAGGAAGGCCATGCATCACAGGCAGGTAGGGATAGCTATAGTGTCCCCATGGTTCAGTTGAAAGGGTCAGAGGTTTGCCAAGCATCTAAATTCTGATTACGTGTCCGCACAGTGCCAGAGTAACTGTAACTTCAAGTACAAGTCATAAGTCCCTTTTGTTCAGCAGTGTCATAATTTTGAACAATTGCTGAATGAATGATTGTTAAATTGAGGATTACCTATAAGAAAATGATACTGGTGCAGTATTTCAGAGGTTATATAATTGTTTTAGAACACCTCCAAAATTCCCAAACAAGGACATAAACTTCTCTATAAAGAAAAGCTGCAGTATCCTTGTGGCTTCTCTGCCTATAATCTAATAAAATCTAATTAAGTTATTAGGAAACAATTTTAGCCAAAAAATTTGTATTTTGAGGCATAAATGAATACTGTACAGAGGAATTTTAGGACAATACAAGGAAAATACGGAAGCCAATTACTCAAGACTAAATTGGAATAAAATTCCAAACTCATTTTAAAAACAACCAAATTTGCTAACTTTTCTTTCAAATAACATCTACTGGCCATACTCACTATAGCTGAGGAAGTATATACATTTAATAAATTATTATTATCTATCATAAAGGAGTTTATATTGGGCTAGAAGTGGAAAGTTATAAACCATATTTGAATATTTACCTAGAACATCAAATTAAATTCCGATTTGATTTAAATCACAAGATTTCATGAGAAACAGAAGCACCATTAACAGTAAGCTGCACAATATCCCCAGCTGTGCTTTGGTGTATGTGCTTACAAATCGATTAAACAAAGCTCAACTGTGTTCTTCTGCATGTTATGGGAGAGAGTGAATTTCCTTTACAGTAACTTCTCTGATGTTCATTGAATACAGCAGTACAATTTCCCCCAAGAGAACAAGATGCATCAACCGTCAAGATAGCAATTGTAAAAATATTTATTACATAAAATAAATTAAATGGCAGTAATGCTTAGTGACATTTGTTTACAAGATCTAAATTAAGCTGGGATATAAAGGATGGAAGGTGGCTGACTGTAACAAATTTGTTACACATTTTAGGCATACCAGGATTTTATTGGAATCATTGAGACGACTCTTCAAGGCGGGTGCAAGTTCGCCTATATTTGGCTGTATGAATTTGGCTTCATTGACGATGTTGGTTACCTCATCCAGACCCTCCTTTCGGATTTTCCAGTTTTTATCACCAATCTTAGATATCAGCTCAGATGTCATCTTATCACTGGAAAAACAAACCAAAACCAAAATCCCAACAGCTCATCATCAATTTTCTTTAAACAAGAAGAAGCAAAGTATAAGCATCGTAAGCAATAACGGTCAAGACAGAAAATCCAAATTATAAAATAGGTTATAGATTAACGCTTAAGAGTTTACATATCTATACATAGAGAAATTGTCCTTAACATACCTAACTTACCAAGCACAGTTGCTGTCTGCCTATTAAAATGCTGTGGTGATGCGCTCACGGGGCTCCATGTTTGTCAGTGATTTATTAGGCAGCAAGAGCAGTCTTCATGCAAGTCCTCCAGCTGACAAGTTTTCTACTCATTTCCTTATAGCTGTTACTAATAAGCTTTTAATACCAGATTAGCATGTATTTATTGGTTAAATCTATGCTATTCTGCCTTCTGTTCTGCTTTATTATCATCTTATGGTATTTCAAGATGTCCTGTAATTTTAAACCTATTATATTTCAGAGGATTTAGCTGCTATTCTTCTTTTAATTGCAAATTTCTTTTATATACCATATTTTTCGTAGAAGATGATGCACCTTTTACTCCCTAAAAGAGTGAAAACCTGGGTACGTCTTATACAATGAATATAGCGCCACCCGGACACCCCCCTCTTTGGCCTCTGCCTCCCAGCTATTTACCTCCTTGCAGCAAATAGCACAGAACCTGATTAGCACAAGCAACTGATTATCAGCCTCCCAACCAGCAGATGATTGAACCTGCAGGCAGGCCCACTGTACTAAAATGAAAATGAAACTAAAGCGCCAACTAGGGAAATTGCTGGGAGGCAGAGGCAGAATTTTATTTTCTTGTGCTAATCAGTTGCTGAAATTGGATACAAGGAGATAAGTCAATAAATATAAATGTCTATAGAATGTTCAAATTATTAGACTTGTTTTTTAAATCTGCTTTATTATTGTTCTAGACAACTTAACAAAATGAAGAAGCTTTTTAAAATAAATGCTTGATCTGAAGTGGCCCAATGCTATTATATCTTCTTTTAAATAGCAGAGAATAATGTATACTTCAAGAAATCCACATAAATTTTATTAGAATCTGTACAAGTATAATCTGAAAGGTAAGAGTTTAGTATTAAGCTAAGGCAGCTGAGTTAAACCCTGATTTAGTCATGTTTGGAATAGATCTGTTTAACTAATTGGGAGGAGTTAGTGTGACCACATTTAATAAAACTTTTTTGCATTAATATACTGCCATAATGTTCATTTCTCCAATTCTTTGCGATTTCTATAGGTCAGGCACACATGCACAGAAATACATAGCAAACAATGTATATCATCTGTGCTGTTTGCTGGGAAGCAAATTGCTGGGAGGCAGAGGGCTTTTTTCCTTGTTTTCCTCCCCCAGAACTAAGGTGCCTCTTATCCTCTGAAAGATATGGTATATTTTAAAAAGCCCGGACTAATATTTAAGACAAGAAGGGTGATGGGGGAGGCATGTAAATATATTAAACAGACTATAAATGTTATTTTATATTGTATTATTTTATATTCAGATTATATTTTGTTATTTTATCAACTAGTATTCCTGCTTTGTCTCCCACCCAAGTCCTGGTTGCTTCATTGGATTGTATGACTTAAGAAATCTTAAATTTACATGCTAAGCAATGCCAAAATAGGTAGTTCTTGACTTGCAACCACAATTGAGCCCAGCATTTCTGTTGCCAAGTGAAACATTTGTTAAGTGAGTTTGTCCCATTTTATGAACTTTCTTACTATAGTTGTTAAGAGAATCTCTGTAGTTGTTAAATTAATCAAACTACTGTTAAAATGAATCTAGCTTCCCCATTGACTCTGCTTCTCAGGTGGTCACAAAAGGAGATAATATGACTGGACTACAGCAACCATCATAAATATGAGTCAATTGCCAAGTGTCTGGATTTTGATCACATGAGCATGCGTATACTGCAAAGTGTGAAAAAATTGACATAAGACACTTTTTTCAATGCCATTGTAACTCTGAACAGTCACTAAATGAACTGTTTTAATTTGGGGACTACTTGTAGATTAATTGATTCAAAAGAAATCAAGCAAAGATGAAAAGGGGAAACAAAATATTACACTGTAGACATATCAAATCCAAGAACCTGTTGAAATTATTCTCAGTCTCTTGTTCAAGAAGATGAAGTTAGATCAATACACTGCTCAATTCCAAGATGGAAGATTATAGGAACTGATGAATATCCATAGAAGTATAGCAAAGCAACAGAAGAAGAATCAATAATGATTCTATCCAAACTATTCAAACAAATCTACAGTCCAATGACCAAAAAAGGAGATTTAATTGAATATGCAAACTATCATACAATGCTTGATTTCACATGCAAAATAACATTTAGGATCACCCAAAACAGATTATAAGCCCTATTTTTTTTTAAAAAGGCATCAGATATTCAAGCTGGCTTTAGAAAGGAATGAGAAACATGAGACGTTATTGCTGAACGTGCTCTGGATACTTAAGAAAATCCCAAAATACTGGAAAAGAAGTGAGCATGTGCTTCATTGATTGTGGAATTTCTCAGAAAAATGGGTTTCCCAGAACGTATCATTGTCCTTATGAGAATCTTATCTATAGTCAGATGGTCACTGTATAGGTAAAGGTGAAACAGATTTGACTCCAAGTTGGAAAAGGAGTCTTCTCCACTTATTTATTTATTCAACCCATATGCTGAATATATATATTAGGAAAAGCTTGAATGGAAGAAAATGAGCATGGTTTTAAATGGAAGAAACTACAACAACAATGTGTGCTATGTTGATGACACTAACTGAAAATGCAAAGGATCTGCAAGCTCTAGTACCCTGTTTCCCCGATAGTAAGACACCCCCAATTGTAAGACGTATCGGGGGTTTCAGGGGGGTCGGCTAATATAAGCCGTACCCCGAAAGTAAGACATATGTCTTACTTTCGGGGAAACACGGGGGTATTGCCAGGGGGGGGAGCCCGATGACGTCGCTTCCAAGCTCCCCGCGCGCCCCTCGCCTTCGCCTCGCCGCGGTGCCACCGCCTCTTCCCCGGCTTGGCAAAGCGAAGGATGGCGCTGGTCCGAAGTGAGCCGAGCGGGCGGCGGCTTGCAGCGAAGGCGCTCGTCCCAGCAACCGAGTCCTGCCGAGGCTCGGCTGCAAGCGGCCAGCGAGGCCGACCAGCTCCGAGGCAAGCGGCCGGAGCTGCGCCCTCCTTCGCCCGCCTCCTTTCCAGCAGGCAGGTGGGGCTGCCCAACTGCGCAGAGCGGCTCCTCCCCTCCAGACACACGCTTCCCCGACACACGTCTGTGGCTCCACGCGTGCACGCCGCTTGGAGCCCTGAGGTTGAACTTGGAAAAGGGCTCATGAGGCTCCTGTCCCGCGGCTGCCCTTCTGGACTCTGGGGAGATGCCTTCGGGAACGCGACCCTTTCAATTTTTTTCCAATGTAAGACATACCCCGAAAGTAAGACATAGTGGGGCTTTTGGGGGTAAAAAGAAATTAAGACACTATCTTACTTTCGGGGAAACACGGTAATAACAGTAAAGAGTGTAGTGAAAAATGGGGACTAAAATTTTAAGATGACCAAAATGGCTAGATAAAACCAGCCTTAGAACTTGCAATGGTAGTAAAGGAATAAACAATCAAGAAACATGTTGATTACTACTGGGAAACACCAAGGCTCAAATTATCCTGCTTCAGACATGTAATGAAAAGATCTAGATCTCTGAAGAAGACTTCATGGCTAGGAAAGATGAAAGGAAAGAGGAAGCCAAGCAGCAAGATGGATGGACTCAGGTACATCGGTGATGAGCGCACCATTGGAAGACCTATAAAATAGCAGCTTAGGGACAAATTACCATGGAGAAAGTCTACCAAGATAGTCCCTAGGAGGCAACAATTTAATAGCTCACAATCAACTAACCAACCAACCAACCAATTCCTGCTTTGGATTTTTTTTTTAAAGGTAACATAAAACCAAATCAAATAGAAACAAAGTATAAAAACCTGATATCAGCTCTAGGCAAGAGGTCCACGACATCGTTCCCTGAATCCTCCTGTTCTTCACCTTCTTCACCATCATCAATGCCAATATTGTGCCTTGTACTGCTTCGAGTTGCAGCAGGTGGTATTTGTCCTTGCACCTGAAATATATAGCATTACTTTACATTATTTTGACAGGGAGCATTTGGAATTTTAATTCATATGACTACACAATATTGTGTTGTGTTAATTAAAAATCATGCAAATAATGCTCAAAATGGAAGGCTCAGATAAGATACAGGTAGTCCTTGACTTACGATCCCAACTGAGTTCGGAATTTATGTTGCTAAGTGAGAAACTTGTTAAGTGAGTTTTGTCCCATTTTACAACTTTTTTATCATGTTTGTTAGGTGAATCACTGCAGTTCTTAAATTAGTAACACGGTTGTTAAGTAAATCTGGCTTTCCTGTTGACTTTGCTTGTCAGAAGGTCGAAAAAGTTGATCATGTTGTCCCAGGACACTGCAATCATTATAAATATGAGTCAGCTGTCAAGTGTCTGAATTTTGATCAGGTGACCATAGAGATGCTACAATGGTTGTAAGTGTGAAAAACGGTTATGTCATTTATTCAGCGCTGTTGTCACTTTGAACAGTCACTAAATGAATTGTCATGAGTTGAGGATACCTCAACGCCATGAAATTGTTTGATATATCACTGAACCTGCTCTTTATTTAGTGTACTACCCAAAGACTTCATTTCTATCACCAATCAAACAGTGAATTTAACAGTACAGTAGTCTTGTAGAATTAATACTCGTATTAATGAAAGTTTGACAAACATTTCCATCCGAAACACTAGGGCTCCTCTTCAGGCAGTCATCAGCCAATATGATCTTCCAAGATTATTTTAGCTGATGGCTCATTTATTTCACCGTGTTATTAGCAATACTAAGAAAGATCCTAAAGTCAGTCGAAATGATCATCCAAACAATAAATGTTTCAGCATTTCAAAGAAAACCTACTTTTTCAAACTCTGCATCTATTTGGGAAAGAAGAGCAGGCTTTTCATCCTCAAAGAACATTCGTAAAGGGGGACCAACATACAGAAACATGACGCCTAGTAAGGTTATGGCGGATGTCCTCACAGCCTATTAAACAGGAAATAGAAATATTTAGAGTCAATATTCAGAAAGCAAAAAAAATTAATTCGAAGGGGGAAAAATACTCACCGGATTTGTAGCTCCAAGAGCTGTTTTAACATTGCTGATAAATGCCTTCACATTCAATCTGAGAGAGAAGACAATATTACCCACAAATAACATAACATTATACAGAGCAGTGAAAAATATGACTTCTTACTCATTCTCAACCACTTTGTCAAAAGGTTATGGAATTTAAATGTGAGATAATAGTACTGGCTATGGTGGAACTGCTGCTTAAAAGAATAGAACACATCTTACATCTCAGAAAATGCATTTCTTAAAGAAATGACACCTGACTACGTTGCATCCATCTCTGCATGTTTTCTTAGTATTTCCAAGAACCACGTTGAAAGAAGGACATTTGTTTCACATCAGGCAGGTAGATACAATAATATTTTATTCTTTTTTTAAAAAATCTGTTGGAAATTTCTGTAAGGCAGGTTTGAATTTTTAAGGGATGCAAAGTGTATTCAAAATGATAAAAGCATATATTCCTTTTAAAAAAAATCTCTACTGGAATCTATCAATCTAGCATGAACTGGGGGGGTGCAGCAGGTAGAGTGCTCTACTGCAGGCCACTGAAGCTGACTAGATCTGTAGGTCAGCGGTTCAAATCTCATAACCTGCTCAAGATTGACTCAGCCTTCCATCCTTCCGAGGTGGGTAAAATGAGGACCCGGATTGTGGGGGCAATATGCTGGCTCTGTTAAAAAGTGCTATTGCTAACATGTTGTAAGCCTCCCTGAGTCTAAGGAGAAGGGCGGCATAAAAATCGAATGAATAAATAAATAAATTTGTTGTCAGACTTCAGCAATCTAGAAGCCATGGCAATGGAGTCTGGAGGCAACACTACCCCAATAGATTTCTAAATTCTAACTACCATATAGTCTGCCTCCCAGACTATAAGGCAAACCTAGATTTGGGGGAGGAAAACAAGAACACAAATCTGCCTCTGCCTCCCAGCATCCATCTGATATTCATCTGGCTTGTTAACTGTGGCCCGTTCTCTGCCATCGCCACAGCTTCTAGAACAGCTGATCGGTGCTGGAACAACCCCCTGCCCACCACCACAATAGTCGCTGTACAAGACGCACAGACTTTTCCACCACTTTTTTTTGGTTGTGGTGGGGAGAAGTGCATCTGATACTCAGAAAAATATAGTACATTGTATGCAAACAAAAAAGAAACTACACAGGGGTGTGTGTGTTAGAAAGAGCTTGGTTCACAAATGCATATACAGTGAACCCTCAAGTTTCGCGTCCTCGAGCATCGCGAAAGGGCTATTTCGCGAGTTTTCAACCCGGAAGTAAACTCCACCATCGGCGCATGCGTGCCTTTTTTTCTATGGCCACGCATGCGTAGATGGTGGAGTTCCCCAGCTGGGAAGCTGGGCGGCTTCCCTGGGTCTTCCCCCTCTTGCCCCGGTAAGACCCCAGCGGCAGCGCGAGCAACGGCGTGGGCGGGTGGGCGGCACGCGCGGGGACACCCCAGCTCCGCTCCCCAGCTGGGAAGCGGCCCCAGCAACAGCGTGGGCGGGCGGGCGGTGCGCGCGCGCTTGGGGACACACCAGCTCCGCTCCCCAGCTGGGAAGCGGCCCCAGCAACAGCGTGGGCGGGCGGGCAGCACGCGCGCGAGGAAACCCCAGGCGCGAGCAATGGGGTGGGCGGGCGAAGGGCGGGCGGCGGTGGAAGTAAAAACACCATCTGCGCATGCGCAGATGGTGTTTTTACTTCCGCACCGCTACTTCGCGAAAAATCGATCATCGCTTGGGGTCCTGGAACGGAACCCTCGCGATGATCGAGGGACCACTGTAACTGCTCTAACAAGCATATTAATATATTCATCTCATCTAAAAGTATACAAATAATGTGAATTAGTATGGTAGCTATTGACATTCTCTGTGTGCTAATATATCTTTTATGTCACAGTTATTTAGTAAACAGCATGAATATATGTAAGCAGTATGCTACTGTAATTTTGAGACATACCCAGTAAATCCAAATTCCTTAATGGCATTTGAGAGCCAGTTTAAAGTTTCTGATTGGTTCTTTGGATTCTTCTGGGAAAATGCCATGGACATAACCTAGAACGAAAACAGGCTATTTGTAACTAATATAAATGAACAATAGTTCTTGTGATAATTTTTTTTAATGTATCGTATCTATGAAAAACAATATTTGCACCTGCTCAGCAGTCCAAGGCAGCTGACAGGTTTCTGCTATTGCTGTTAGTGCTTCTTTGGCATTGCTTCCGCATTTCACATCACCAATCTTATCCACAAGGCCATCCAGGACAATTTGTGCAGATGTTTTGGAAAAGTTTCCCTTTTGAGCAACCAAGGCAACGATATGAAGTTTTATCTGCATCACCTACAAATAAGAGGAGGAGCCATTGCTATTTTCAAGCTAATTATCTGTTGTACAGTAACACTTGAGACCTACATTTTATCAAATAGGACTAGTGCAGTGATGGCAAACCTTTTTTTCCCCAGAGTTCCGAAAGAGGATGCACACGCATTATCGCACATTCGTGAGTGCCCACACCCATAATTCAATGTCTGGGGAGGGTGAAAACAGCTTCCCCCACCCCTTGGAAGCCTTCTGAAGGCTGGAAATGGCCTGGTTCCAAAGTTCTATTTGGCCCGGTAGGCTCGTATTTCGTCCTCCCCAAAGGCTTCCTTGGAGCCGGGGGAGGGTAAAAATGCCCTCCCTCATCCCCTGGAGGCTCCCTGGAAGCCAAAAACGCCCTCCCAGAACCTCTGTGCGAGCCAAAAATCAGCTAGCCGCCATACATGCATGTTGGAGCTGAGCTAGGGCAACAGCTCACATGCCAACAGATATGGCTCCGCGTGCCACCTGTGGCACCCATGCCATAGATTCGCCATCATTGGAATAGTGCATGCCTGCATTATCTACATAACAGATACAATGTCTAGAACAGAAAAAACTTCAGTACATTGTTCCCTCGATTTTCGCGGGTTCGAACTTCGCCAAGTCTATACCATGTTTTTAAAAAAATATTAATTAAAAATACTTCATGGTTTTTTCCCCTATACCACAGTTTTTCCCACCCAATGACGTCATATGTCATCACCAAACTTTAGTCCGCCTTTAATAAATATTTTTTTTAATAAACTTTAATAAATAAACATGGTGAGTAATAATATAAATGGTGGCTAAGGGAATGGGAAATTGTAATTTAGGGGTTTAATGTGTTAAGGGAAGGCTTGTGATACTGTTCATAGCCAAAAATAGTGTATTTACTTCTACATCTTTTCTTTGCGGAAATTTGACTTTTGTGGTCTCAGAATGCCCCCCCCCCCCGGGAAAGTCGAGGAAACACTGTACTTTGTTTGGGCCCCTTTTACAGCAATTACTGCCTCAAAGCGGCATGGCATGGACGCTATTAGCCTGTAGCACTGCTGAAGTTATGGAAGACTGACTACATATGCATGCTTATACTTTTCAGAAGTCTGATATTGTTCTATGTACAATCCTTTTTTTATTGATCGCATGTAATATTCTAATTTTCTGAAATGGTGGATTTGGAGTTTTCATGAGCTGTATCCCATATTCATCACAATTATGACAAATAACGGCTTGAACTATCTTGCCTTGCATGTTATGAATATCTCTCATATATTAAGTTTCACTTTTTAAGTTACATTACTGAAGTAAATGAACGTTTGCATGATATTCTAATTTTTTGAGTTTCACCTATAAGTCAATTGAATTAAATTAAATTGTTCTGGTTGCTTGTGCCTGACAATAAGCTAGTATACAGATATTATTGAAATGAATATTACCAAAGGTCTAGTTCTTAAAAAGCTGTTAATGCTGTTGAAGTAGACTTTAGAGGTTTTTCACATAACAGACTAAATATAGAAATTGACACAGCTCTCAGCATTTTTCTTAATGTACATATTTGAATGCTTTATCTTAATTTTATTGTCCTTGTTTAACAAGGTTCCAAATACCCATATTTTAATTAAATCGTAATAAGCTGTATAATGCTACCAGAAATGTATCACGTATCAATGAAGAAATAATATAATGAACAATATTATTATCCTGGATGCAAATAAGAAATAAAGATTAAGGTTATTACATAAGATTTTCAAACTTAAATGGTCAAATCTACACATAAGGAATTCCAGGCTCAATTCTAAGGTAATTTTGTAAACAAGTTATAAATTCAATGATAATAGAGCCCTAAAAATTAATATTGTTCTACCTGAAAGTTGGTCTCTTTCCATCCAGGTTTCTTTGCCAACATTCTTACTAGAGCCTGGCAAGGCATTTCAGTTTTATCCATCAGCTCAACAGCCTTAAAGATGAAGAACAGTGTTAAACATTAAGAAATGCAGAGATATAAATACTGAACTAAATTCTATAAACTTATATTCATTCAGATACATTTCATGTTTAGCATATGTAAAAACCATACTTCTTAAGAAGACTGTAAGTATTGTAAACGTAACTTTAATGCACTCTATATGAGAATTATTCTTTTTTGCTTTTACAAATATATTTTACAAATATTTACAATTAAGCTTCATTTTGGAAACTTTATTCTGATTTTCTGAAAAGAAATGTAAAAGTGATAGGAAGTTTGAACCAATTCTTATTTTCAACAGTAAGAATTAATTATTGTTGGACGCTTCCTTATATAAAATTTGTGAGTACAGATTTTAGACAAATTAAGCCTTTAATGTATTTTTAAAAAGGATCAGATCTGGTATAACAAACTTGCAGTACCCAGAATAATCTGAAAAGTCACAAAATACAGTCTGACACTAAAGGCTTTTGTGAAATGCCAAAATAATTTATTATGCAACAAACAAATATTTTTAGGGGTGAGACACTTTTTAGAAGAACTTGTCATTATTACCTTTTGAAATTCTTCCATGCAAGCCAGCCTTTCCTTCCAATTGCCACTATCTAACTGCTGCATGCAACTTTCTGGAAGGACAGATGAAGCCTTCTCCTCGCACATCTCTATCTGTTAGCAAAGGAAAAATTGTACACCTGTTAATAGCCTACTGGTACATTCCAAACATGCCTTCATTGGGCTTTTAGGCGTTTTGACTTACAGTATATCAGGTTTGCTACAGCACAGCACCCTGAATTCAAAGGACACACTTTACTTCAGAGCACACAGACATATGCATGTAGTGCCTATCAGTAATTTTTAGGCCCAATGTATCTTTTCCTGCTTCTGTGACTAGCCTCTTGAATGATAGGACAGCTGTGCCAAGTGTGCAGGTACATGTGCCATTTTATTTAAAAATGGTCTTCATTCTGCTGCACTCTTGGCATGCTCCTTAGAGCTGAGGTACTTCCTTCAAGGATTCTGCTGAACTGCCATACAGTATGTAGCACTTTCCCCCTTACGAATATAAAGACAACTATTAGGCAAATGTCTAAATGCTGAATCTATATATTGTTGTGGTTAGCTCTGGCCCAGCTCCTGCCCCAAGGAATGTGCAGGTGGATGTGGGGGAAACATCCACATGCCGCAGGCCTGTTTTGCTCCCGATGGAATCTGCCAACAAAGCCTCCTCTGACCAAGGAAGCGTGAGTGACAGGGAAGAGGAGAGTTTGGCAGACAGCCCAGGAGGAGATCAATCATCTGTATCATCCTTGGATTCTGAACAAGAATGACACATCCACGCTTGTGTAGTGACAACAACTGAAGGATTATTACAAGAGAAAATGAGGCCACCTGTGGTTGGGTGGGGCTGCTGTAATTAGTGCTACAGATAAAAGTGCAACCTGTCAACTTAGCCTCATGGCAATTTATCTGATTCATTGTTTCGTCAAGATTGTGGTTTTTGTGCTGTTCAAGATTGTGTGTGGACTCTCTGGACTTTAGAATTGGACACAATTTCCCAGTTATTGGGTGAGAAATTGGATTGCATTTAACCTGTGCCTTGTGTTTACCAGAAAATCCCTTTGACATTCAAAAAGGGAGCTGTTTCTGTTTTTGTTTATAAAAACTTTTGGGTTTTCCTTTTATCGTGTGGTGTGTGTCTTCCTGGACTCATTACCCTGTAATTACGGGCGGTTGAAACACGACAGAGAAGGGTGTGTGCAGGCAGTGAATACCAGCTTTATCTGCCCCCCCAAAATCATTTAGAATTTTGGATTTTGTTTCATCCAAAACTCACAACACTATGTTCCATGTTTTGTTTCTCCTGAACTATGGTCAGTCTGAAACACAGTGGCAGAACTCCCAGGGTGCAGTGTTTTGTTCAACATTTGAAACATAACATTTTCCATTTTGTTCACATTCCTACTATCATCAAGTCAATTTAAATCATTTTGAGCACAGAATTCACTTACTGAGAGTTCTGGTTCAAATATCTCTTTTACTTCAGTTCCTTTTTTGGCTTTTGCTCCAGTAGTTCCTACTCCCCCAGCTGAAGTTGGTTTCCCTTTCTTCACTGGACCACCAGCCTAGGTATACAACAAAGAGAGGGAAAACTTTTGAAATGAGCACATAATTCAATAGATGTTGGAAATGGATGAGTAAATGGAAAGGGGATCACCAACTGAATTCAGAGAATTTTTTTTGGGGGGGGGACTCTGCTTACATATGTTCAACAATCTTTCCTTCTCTTCAGACTTCTCAAGTCACAGCCCACTTACCCCGACTTTTAGGAGAATGTTTCAAGGGACAGGAAATGGAAGGTCACTATATGACAGCCTTCTGTTGGTATTATAGAATCTAGATATTCTTAGACAATACTAAAGATGGGTTTAATGTAGATAATAGCACACTTTATAGCTTTGGCACTAATGAACAATGTTGGATTTTACTACTTGCTATCTTATAAACTCGTTACTTTTCCAAAACACATTACTTACAAAAAAAGTGTTGGGAAAAACAAACTGTTCAATTGGATTGTTTTTTAAGAGCTGCAGAAAAAACAATTGCTGCCAACCTGCCTTCCATTGAGGACCTATATACTGCATGAGTCAAAAAGAGGGTGGGGAAAATATTTACTGACCCCTCGCATCCTGGGCATAAACTGTTTCAACTCCTACCCTCAAAATGTCGCTCCAGAGCACTGCACACCAAGACAACCAGACATATGAACAGTTTTTTCCAGGATGCCATCACTCTGCTAAAAAAATAATTCCCTCAACACTGTCAGACTTTTTACTAAATCTGCACTTCTATTTCTATTAATTTTTCTCATCATTAGTGATGGGTAAATCCAACGGAGTTTGAGTTCGGCGAGTTTGGTCAAACTTTGTGTGAAGTTCGGCCAAACCCGAATCCGAGCAGTCCGTGACGTCAAAGCTGCACCCCCGGAATCCCATCATTTATTTATTTTTACGAAAAAGGACGCCCCAGCCGCGCCGCAAGCAAAAGGAGCTGGGGAATACCACGAAGGGATTCCGGGGGCGGAGCTTTGACATTACGTATACTTCTTCCTGGCCGGCCAAAATAAAGCCACGCTCCAGGAAGAAGTCTCCCTCTCATCGAAGCTAAAAATTTTCTGCAGGGCCTCGCGCAAGCCTTGTACTAGCTTCAGGCCAGCCAGCTGGGAGCAAGCACACAGAGGAAGCTCTGGGCGAGCGAGGCCCTGCGCTGCCTGGTGTGGCGGCGGCAGAAGCGCCCCCGTCCTTTCAAGATTCCGGGTGCGGCACTAGAGTAATGGTGGGAGGATGGAATCCAGGAAGTGATCACCTTGGTGTGCTTAGCAGCCTGCTTGTAAGCGGCGGCGCGCGGAGGTAAAGCCCAAAATTTCGGGCACCTCCAGAATCCAGGAAATGACGTCAAAGCTCCACCCCCAGAATCCCTTCGTGGGATTCCCCAGCTCCTTTTGTGCCTCCCTCCCAGCCTCCCGACCGGCAGCTCCCCAGTGTTCGCCTTCCTCCGCCGCCACCGGCGCCTGGCTCCTCCTCCTCTTCTCAGCAGATGACAGCCGGACGGCAAACACCGAACCGGAATATGAATTTTAAAGAAAATTCGGGTTCGGGTTCGTCATGCCGAACACCCTAAAGTTCGGTACGAACCCGAACTGTACAGGTTCGGTTCGCCCAACACTACTCATCATTCATATCATCCTTTTCCTCCCACTTAGGATTGTATGACTGTAACTTGTTGCTTGTATCCTAAGATTTTTATTAATATTGATTGTTTGTTCATTGCTTATTTGACCCCTATGACAATCATTTAAGTGTTGTACTACATGATTCTTGACAAATGTATCTTTTTCTTTTATGTACGCTGAGAGCATATGCACCAAGAAAAATTCCTTGTACGTCCAATCACACTTGGCCAATAAAATTCTATTCTATTCTATTCTCAATCAGTCTGCAAAAAAGTATTTGCAAATTTCAGTCAAATTAAAAACATGGTGAAAAAAATCATTATTGTTTTGAATTCTGGCAATGGCAACAGCAAAGAAAAAAACATGTTCTCTTTTGCTTAATAAAATTAAGCCACTGTGCTTCGATCATTTCTTTACTTCTTTACTCATTCATTTTTCTTAGCCCCTATTTTACATTTACAGAGATGAGCACTGCCCTCTATTGTCAGGAATGACTAACACATATGCGCGAGGGAAACCTTTTCTTTTTACTATTCCAATATTTTGCTGTTGTCTTTGGAGACATTTCCATCTAATTAAACTTTATTTTACTGAATTTGCTCTTTGTGCACACGTGTGCATGAGCCTGTTAATCCCAATGTTCATTTTGTAATGTTTCACGGGAACAAAATATATACATACTGAATGCGAAAATTAAACATTGCAATCCTGACATTATACCTGTTTGTTTAAACCTTGGAATTTTTCAGAACATTTACATAAAATTTACCCCATAAGCAAATGTAATCCCCTATTTTTCACTTCTGAAAATGCAACCGGTTTGTACTCATTTAAATATATGCAAATTTAACCTTTCATATTTTAGAATGTGTAGTTTTCATACCTTAGCAATGGGAGTCTTTTTTGGTGGCCCAGATTTAGCTGAGTTATCTTTCATATCCTTATCGCCTGCAGCGCCAGAAAGAACTGGAGTCTTGCCAGGAAGTTGTTTGTTTTCTTTTCTATCAGCTCCTCCACTAACTTTGCCTCCACCAACCAACTCTATCTTTTCAGCACACTCTTTAATCTAGTAGACAAAATAAGATTAACATAAAAGCATTAACCCTTCTAGGTCCTTCACAAGTGTCATAAAATATTGCTACAAAAAGTACAGTTCTTGAACTATATTGCTCCTGAACTAATTGGATTTTTCTAATTTCTGGTACAAATGCAGTATAATTACAATGTAAATAAGTTCTTTTCAGTTCTGACTTTTATTATATTTACGCAACATTTCAATCGATTTATCCCCTAAAGGCTGGACAAGTATAAAAGTTTTAATTTGCAACATCTGCTTGCTCTCTTCCCTTATCAGTGGCCTGAATGTTTCAGGGCCCAGGAGAACCAGTGCATTCTTCAGAGGAAAGGGAAAAAACAAGAGCACCAAAGGGAGTAACTTAAACTGCTTGCCAAGTAGGAAAGAAAAAAAGAACTGCAAGAATAAGTTTGGGAGATGAAGGAACTCATTACCAAGCAACCTGGGGAGGGATGAGGAGAAAGAACAAAGTCAAAGTGATTAAAACATATATGCATTTATGCAAAGTTCCTCCCTTAGAGAGGAACAGGAACATGCATCCAACTTTTCAATGGCCATTTTGCAATCAATATATTAAAAGTTGCAAATACACGCTTACATGTTTCTTTGCCTTTAGATGACAGGTCATGTTTGTTGCAATTAGAGTTGTGTGTGTATGCATGTGCGTGTGTGTATTTCTGTCAAAGAGGCTGCAGGTTTAAATCCCAGTAAGGGATGGCTAGCTGATGAGAGGAACTAGCCTCAAAATAGATCTATACTAGTCTCTCTTCCTTTTCAATTCAGCAAAAATATGTTGCATATATATGTGTGTGTGTGTGTGTATACCTATACATACATACATACATACATACATATTACACGAGGTAAACCCGAACACAGAACAATCTACATATATATATATATATAGTGTGTGTGTGCGTGCACGCACATGCACTTTTGTCGTTTTTTAATGCAGATTTTTTCCATTTCTAATTATTTGCCTATCTATCTTTTGTTTGGTTTTTGTAAAGAAATATTCCCTTTTTTCTTTGGGGGAGGGGGTGTCTGTATTTTACCTTAATTTTCCAAATAAAATTTTTTTTATTTTTTTTTTATAATAAGTTTCATATTTGCCCATGGCCCCTTTTCAAGACCGAAATTTGGCTATATCCAACACAGCATACGCTGTAAAAAAATGAAAGGTTCACAATTTATCTGATAGAAACTATTTTAGAGAACCTAAAACTCATACCATGTTCAAAAATAGCAAATCAAAGCCTATTCATTAATGAAAATGCTAATAGTTAACCCCCTGACTTATTCTCAGGGCTCCTTGAATAACATCATATTTTCACCCTACTGCAGACTGATGATTTAGTGTAACTTACCCGGTCCAGTTTCAGTTTGTCCACATCCGTTAGAAAAGGATTCACAGCTTTCTCACCTGCCACTTTTAGGGCAGTGCCCAAGGCTTCAAATGCAGCATCTCTAACTTCTGGAGCTGAATCATTAATTTGCTGTGGCAAAAAACAAAATCTGTTTTTTTGTATCCAAGTATTTTGTATCCAAGTATTCTGCTTGATGGAGCTTTGATTCACAGAATCCTATAAAGCAGTGATCCACAACCTTTGTTGTTTGGAGGCCTGGCTGGGGAGGGGGCGGGCGGGGCGGGGGGGGGGGGCGCCTGAGAGAGAAACATACAGCTCGACTTGCTCACATTGTCCTTTTCCAAATAGGCCTCAGCCTAGGAGTGGGCTGCAGCCCAGGGACTGGGGACCCCTGCTACTATAAAGTGAAATATGGTGAAAACATGTTTTCCCCGGTTTTTCTCCTCTAAATTGATTTGTATTTTACATAAAGCTCAGCTATCTCCTTATTTTATTTCAAATGCTAGTTCTGCAGATGATTTTATTTTTTACCTTGAGGAGAGCAGCGCAGAATGGTTTCAGGAGACTTTTGGGAAGGGCAGAAGGAGTGCAGTGATGAAAGCTTCGTGCAATGAAGAGAGATGTCTGCTGCTTGATAGTTGGGTTTTTGTTATCCATTACAGCCAAGATATCTTCACTGAGATTTTGTAATGTGGTCTAAAAAATATTTGAACATGAGAGATTCACTTTGACTATTCTACTGACTACTCTGAATATTGTTCAGAGTATTGGTATCAATTCACTTACAGTAAGAAAGATAGCATCAATGGCTTCTTGCAAGGCTTGAACGACCTGAGGCTTTTTTTCTTTGAACTTCTCCAGAATAGTTGGGACAACCTGTTGAATGTTATTAAGAAGTTACAAATTGTGCATCCACTCCAGCGTCAATTGTAATACAAGGAAATCTTCATCATCGTCCCATACAAAGGACAGAGAAAATATTCAAATCACATTAAAAGTTCATTACATCAAGAAACAATCTAGCTAAAACAGCTTTTAAAAAGAAAAACGTTTGCTGTTTTTAAAACTCTTACTTAATTCAAACTACTCATCTGGAAACATTTCCTATCTTCCTAGAGATTCTTTTGTAATAAAACAAAATCCAGAATAAAATTTGCTAGAAATTTAATCTATCTATCTGTCTGTCTGTCTGCCTCTCTAATTTGTATGCCGCCCAACTCCCGAAGGACTCTGGCCAGTTTACAACAAAATATCATATAAAAACAATTTTAAAAATCCCTTAATAAAACATTTACACTTACTGTGGCCGGATATAAAAGGCGTATCATTTGCTCAATGGCCGAAATATGATAAAAGGAAGATTTAATATGCATTCAGTAGAAATCAGTATCAGTCTGGTGCCAAATTCTAGTCTATTCCTCATTCCACAATTAATTTTATGCACAGAGAATTCAAAAGCAAACACTAAGCACATTATAGTCACCTGACCAGCATATTGTCCAAATTTCTTCCTGAGACCAGTGGCTAGTCCAGCAAGGCATTTGGCAGCCAAAGCAACCAACATCACATTAGTATCCTTTCCAACAACCTGTAAAGAAGGAGCATCACAATCGAATGATATAAAATTTCAAAATGAATTCTGAACAAATTAACAATAATTTCTCCTACCATACACCTAAATTAATATTAAACTATCTAAGAGTTACTCTCCAATTTGACAGTCCACAAACAAAGAATGGAAGAGAGGTTGTTTTTTCCTCCCCTGCCACTTTCCTATACACTCATAAAATATGCTCCATTTGGAGTGTGCATATAGAGGAGAAAATTGTTTCATGAGCACAAATTCTAGATTTTATTCTACATGTGTTCTCAAGTGTTGGAAACCCGGGCAATTTACTAGTGCTAGCTGACTTGCTATCTGCTTAAAGAGTTAAGAACATGTTCAATTACATTTACTGTATTTCTATTTCTAGGCAATTAAGATATCAATCATCCACTTAAAACCAGTGTGGAAATACAGGGTGCGTTCCAAAAGTAATGCAATTATTATTTTTAAAGTAATTTAAAAAGGTCTTTGCAAGGTCTTCGTCACAGCTGATTGGATCTCTTCTATGGACAAAAAATGCACCTTGCCACAACGCGCTATGAATCCGCGAGTTCCTGGCCAAACACCAGGAACGCTTGCCAACGCTGTCTCCCCCCCAATAGTCCTGAGGTCACCCTAGCAACGTTTTTGTTCCCAGCCCTGAAAGGAACCCGTTTTTCGTCCATAGAAGACATCTAATCAGCCTTGACAAAGACCTTGCGAGCGGTCCCCGAAGATGCCTTCCAGGGCATGTACCAGTCACGGCAGAGTCATTGGAAAAAAATGTGTAGAGGCCCAAGGACAATACTTTGAAGAATTTTAAGTGTTTGTGCAAATCTGTTCCATAAATTGATTTTAAAGATAATTGCATTACTTTTGGAATGCATCCTGTATTATAATTAAACATTCTATATTTACCAATCAATGCTCCTTATAACTATACTAATACTGAGACCTTGTATTTAGATTTGAGAGGTCCATTTGGCTAATACAGAGAAACTTGCCTTTTTAAGAGCTTTCACCAAATCTGCATAATCTCCAGCTTCCAATCTGGGATTTTTAACCAGCACTTCTACTGCCTCCAAAGCTTCTTTTCTTTCCTGCCATTTTTTGGCCTCCTGCAAGGCAAACCATTAAACATATATGATATATGCATTACTGAAATGTGATACATTCTAATCACGTCATTTCCTACTTGTATAAGGGAAAAATACACACACATGCTTCCATGGGGTCAGTAACAATGAGGTACTTTAATTTACTTCTGTGTTTTCACATTGATCTACCACAATTGTCCTTAATAAGCAATACCTCTTAAATATGGCAACATATAAATTCAGTAGCAGAAAAGAAAAATTATTTGGTGGGTATTTTAATGCACATAGTATTGATGCGAAGGGAAGTTACAGAGATTAAGATTAACATATTGTCTTATCTCCACTTACTATTTTATCATAGAAATCCTTAGGAAGCTTGGAGATAATTTCAACGGCTTCTAAAAGTTCATAAGCATCAACTTGTGGAACATCCTCATCACCATCATCACCTCCTATGGAAACAGCTATTAGACACAGCCAAGTAAAGGCTAGTTATACTACAATACTACATTTTACTAATCATATGATCAAAATTGCCAGAATAAGGACTTCTGTGCAATGATACTGTCTAGATACTGATATGCATCCAACTTTTCTGTCAGTTTGTGCTTTTTAGTGAGTTTTTCTTTTTCCCAGTAATATCCTCAAGGTTGAAGTTCCAGATCAAATGTTACCTCCATCTGCATCTCCACCAGCTGCCTGCTGTTGTTCAAATTTTGCTTTCATTTCTTGCTGGGATCGCAGAAACCTGGACTGCTTGGGAATAGACGGTGGCAGTTTGACCCATTCTTCTTCCAGTTCTTTTAACTACAAAAATTAAAATAGCCGAAAGATGCATAAACACAATCTCGACCCCTGATGTTTAGACTATTTCCTGCCTTCAAAGAGGTATAAAAGCATAGTTCTTTAGGAAGACTTTTGAGGATTACAACCTACACTGATCCAATATATGTTGCTCTGGGTTAAGGGGCACTGCTGTTACTGTTTTGGATTTTTAAATTATTTTTCTATTTTCTCCCTCTATATAGGCTTGTTATTGATTGATTGATTGATTGATTGATTGTATTTATATGCCACTCACTCCAAACGAACTCTGAGCGGTTATTAACCACTTAAAAGTGTTATGATTAGAGTAACAGACAAGCTGGAGGAAGTGAGTGTATGAATACACCTGATTATAAATAATCTGCTACTGAAATAACATTTACTAATAACATTATTATATGACTTCAAAATCTTTTTACTGATACCGTATTTTTCGGTGTATAAGACGCATCTTTTTACTGCAAAAAAGCGCTTTAAAAATTGTGTCTTGTACATCGAATGCTGCCAAGGAATGGGCAGGGTGCTGGGCATTTCACCAGCAGCAAAGCCTCCCTTTTTTTCAGGCAGCTGCCTGGGACCTCCAGCTGGCAGGGACAAGGTGGGTGCACCGCCAGAGTTAGCCAGTCCCAGCAGTGGTGGCAACAGCTGAGGGGGCTCTGGCAGCTTTCGTTTATGGGCGAGAATGTCATATTCACGCCCCAAGCCGAATTGCAAGGCTGAGGAGGTCGGCAAACAAGCCCTGAAGGGACAGAGCCATTGTCTGCACCAACGCTGTGCTGTTGTGTGGCTGGCTCATCTGGGTGAGCAGCTGTGGCAGTGACTGGCAGTGACTGGGCAGGGGCTGGCTCTTCCTGGCTGAGGAAACCAGGGAGAACTGGCCTCTGCCCAGCCGCTGTATCCAGCTACTGGAGAAAGCCCGCAGGGCGGCCTTGATTGGCACGAGGGAGCTCAGCTTCATCAGCCCCTACCCCAATTTTCTCCCTTCGGTTGTGCCTTTGGGAGGTCGCAGGTAAGGTGGGCATGCAGCAACAGAGAAATGGGCGGGTTCCAACAGATTGCATTGGAGAGCAATAGAGGAGGGAGGAAGAGACAGAAAGAGAGTGGGAGGGAGGGGGAGAGGGGGAGGGAGAGGTCTTTGGGTGGACCCCCCCACTTGCTTTCTCATCCCCCCTACCTCCACAGAAGCGCAAACTGGCCTTCCAAGTTTTAGCAAACCAAGAAAGAAATCCGGGTGGGTAGCTAGGAGATAAGTGGGTGGAGTGAATTCTGGTAGTTGAGGTCCACTCGTCTTAAAACTGTCAAGTTTAAAGATCCCTGAATTAGAGGTTAGGAGCAAGGGTCTTCAAACCTGGCAAGATTACGGCTTGTGGAGTTCAGCTCCCACTCCTAAGGTAGCATGACTGGTGGAGGAATTCTGGGAGTTGAAGTCCACAAGCTTGAAGTCCTTGAAGCTGTCAAGTTTGAAGTTTGTAAAAAGTGTACATGGTTTTAAAAAGTATACATGTAAAAGTAAAAAGTGGTATTTTATTAAACAATATAATACTACACCATTTGGTTCAGAATACTTTTTTCCTTGTTTTCCTCCTCTAAAAACTAGGTGTGTCTTATACACCGGTGCGTCTTATACAGCGAAAAATACGGTATATCTATTTATTGCTGAGTAATTAGCAGAGTAGACCACTGTTTCCCAACCTTGGCAACTTGGAAGATATTTGGACTTCAACTCCCAGAGTTGACCCCGACAGCAGATGCTGGCTGGGCAATTCTGGGAGTTGAAGTCCACACATCTTCAAATTGCCAAGGTTGGGAAACACTGGAGTAGACCACCCATTATGCATTGGTTGCTGATCAGTTTCCGGTCACAATTCAAAGTGTTGGTCATCACCTATAAAGCCCTTCATGGCACCGGACCAGGGTATCTGCGAGACCGCCTTCTGCCGCACGAATACCAGCGACCGGTTAGGTCCCACAGAGTTGGTCTCCTCCGGGTCCCGTCAACTAAACAATGTCACTTGGTGGGACCCAGGGGAAGAGCCTTGTCTGTGGCGGCTCCGACCCTCTGGAATCAGCTCCCTCCAGAGATTAGAACTGCCCCCACCCTCCTTGCCTTTCGTAAACTCCTTAAAACCCACCTCTGCCGTCAAGCGTGGGGGAACTGAAACATCTCCCCCTGCCTATGTAGTTATTTGTTTATGATATGACTGTATG